>NW_011494635.1:3436592-3438887 GCF_000754665.1 Bison bison bison | reverse complement strand
AGGAGTATGTCAAGGCTGTATATTGTCACCCTGCTTATTTAACTTATATGCAGAGTATATAATGAGAAACTCTGGGTTGAAGGAAGCACAAGCTGGAATCAAGATTCCCGGGAGAAATATCAATAACCTCAGATATGCAGATGACACCACCCTTATGGCAGAAAGTGAAGAGGAACTAAAAGACCTCTTGATGAAAGTGAAAGAGGAGAGTGAAAAAGTTGGCTTAAAACTCAACATTCAGAAAACTAAGAACATGGCATCCGATCCCATCACTTCATGGCAAATAGATGGGGAAACAATGGAAACAGTGGCTGACTTTATTTTTCTGGGCTTCAAAATCACTGCAGATGGTGACTGCAACCATGAAATTAAAAGACACTTGCTCCTTAGGAGAAAAGCTATGACCAACCTAGAGAGCATATTAAAAAGCAGAAACATTACTTTGCCAACAAATGTCTGTCTAGTCAAAGCTATGGTTTTTCCAGTAGTCATGTATGGATGTGAGAGTTGGACTATAAAGAAGGCTGAGTGCCAAAGAATTGATGCTTTTGAACTGTGGTGTTGGAGAAGACTCTTGAGAGTCCCTTGGACTGCAAGGAGATCCAACCAGTCCATCCTAAAGGAAATCAGTCCTGAATATTCATTGGAAGGATTGATGCTGAAGCTGAAACTCCAATATTTTTGGCCACCTGATTTGAAGAACTGACTCATTTGAAAAGACCCTGATGCTGGGAAAGATTGAAGGCGGGAAGAGGAGGGGATGACAGAGGATGAGATGGTTGGATTGCATCACCTACTCAATGGACATGAGTTTGAGTAAACTTCAGGAGTTGGTGATGGACAGGGAGGCCTGGTGTGCTGCAGTCCATGGGTTCGCAAAGAGTTGGACATGACTGAGTGACTGAACTGAACCCAACTGGGTAGCAAGTTACTACAAACTTAACCGCTTTCAGCGACGTATGTTCACACTTTCCTCTCTGTGTCTGTGGTCAGGAGTCTGCTCAGGGCCCCCAGGCTGCTGTCAAGGTGTTGGCTGGAGCTGTGGTTCCATCCATAGGCTCAAGTGGGGAGGGATGAACGTCCAAGCTGACCCAGACTGTTGCAGAATTCACTCCTTGCTGTTGGAACCATGGTCTATCCACCAATGTCTAGTAGATTCATTGTTTCAAGTTGGTTTTTAGTATCTTTATGAACTTAGATCATGAGACTTAATGCTTCTGAAATCTTTACTCTTAGCACTTACTTTAGAACCAAATAATCCTTTGTTACCCAGTACAAACTTTTTCCTTTCACCTCTCTTTAAAAACACAGATCTTTGTCCCCCAGACGTGCCTCCACCCCCTCCCTCTGGACACTTTATAAGCTCTGGAGGTGCTGCTGTCAGCGGCATTGCCCTGCATTGTCCCCAGGTGGCTTCAGTCAGAATCCCCTGCAGTACTGATTGGACCGGCAGGTGCCAGGCATCTGCCTGGAGATGCAGACTGAGGTGGAGGCCAGGCTTCTCTGAAGGACCCACTCTAGTCATTCACAAGCATTCCAGTGTTTGAGAGCCTCTGACACATTTCCCAGGGGGAACATTCCTAAAATGTGAGGCATGAGGCTATGAAATCAATGTGATTCTGTCTTGTTGATTTAGTAACTTTAGTTCAACCAAGAAATCACGGCCTTAGCTACAGAATTAGCGGACTAAGAGGGATCTGGGGGAACCGTGTCAATCACACAAGAAACATTCACAGAAGGAAATGTGTTTCCATGAAGACACCGGGCTGAGTTCCACCATCAGGGAAGATTTTTCATGAAGTGAGCTGTGTGTGTGTGTGTGTGTGTTTTATTTGAAGTATAGTTGATTTACTGTATCACATTAGATTCAGGTATACAGCAAGATGATTCAATTATATATGAATATAAATAACATATATATTCTTAAGATTCTCTTCCCCTATAAGTTATTATAAAAAATATAGTTCCCTGTGGTATACAGTAGGTCCTTGTTGGTTATCTATTTTATATACAGTAAATAGATTTAAGGGCCTATCTGATAGATAGAGTGCCTGATGAACTATGGAATGAGGTTCATGACATTGTACAGGAGACAGGAATCAAGACCATCTCCATGGAAAAGAAATGCAAAAAAGCAAAATGGCTGTCTGGGGAGGCCTTACAAATAGCTGTGAAAAAAGAGAAGTGAAAAGCAAAGGAGAAAAGGAAAGATATAAGCATCTGAAAGCAGAGTTCCAAAAAATAGCAAGAAGAGATAAGAAAGCCTTCCTCAGCAATCAATGCAAAGAAATAGAG
>NW_011494635.1:3428772-3436492 GCF_000754665.1 Bison bison bison | reverse complement strand
CACTACGAACAAAGCTAGTGGAGGTGATGGAATTCCAGTTGAGCTATTCCACATCCTAAAAGATGATGCTCTGAAAGTGCTGCACTCAATACGCCAGCAAATTTGGAGAACTCAGCAGTGGCCACAGGCCTGGAAAAGGTCAGTTTTCATCCAATCCCAAAGAAAGGCAATGCCAAAGAATGCTCAAACTACCGCACAATTGCACTCATCTCACATGCTAGTAAAGTAATGCTCAAAATTCTCCAAGCCAGCCTTCAGCAATATGTGAACCGTGAACTTCCTGATGTTCAAGCTGGTTTTAGAGGCAGAGGAACCAGAGATCAAAGGCAGAGGAACCAGTGATCAAATTGCCAACATCCACTGGATCATGGAAAAAGCAAGCGAGTTCCAGAAAAACATCTATTTCTGCTTTATTGACTATGCCAAAGCCTTTGACTGTGTGGATCACAATAAACTGTGGAAAATTCTGAAAGAGATGGGACTACCAGACCACCTGATCTGCCTCTTGAGAAATCTGTATGCAGGTCAGGAAGCAAAAGTTAGAACTGCACATGGAACAACAGACTGGTTCCAAATAGGAAAAGGAGTACGTCAAGGCTGTATATTGTCACCCTGCTTATTTAACTTATATGCAGAGTACATCATGAGAAACGCTGGGCTTAATGAAGAACAAGTTGGAATCAAGATTGCCAGAAGAAATATCAATAACCTGAGATACACAGATGACACCAAATTTATGGCAGAAAGTGAAGAACTTTAAAGAGTCTCTTGATGAAAGTGAAGAGGAGAGTGAAAAAGTTGGCTTAAAGCTCAACATTCAGAAAACTAAGATCATGGCATCTGGTCCCATCACTTCATGGCAAATAGATGGGGAAACAGTGGAAACAGTGTCAGACTTTATTTTTCTGGGCTCCCAAATCACTGCAGATGGTGACTGCAGCCATGAAATTAAAAGACGTTTACTCCTTGGAAGGAAAGTTATGACCAACCTAGATAGCATATTGAAAAGCAGAGACATTACTTTGCCAACAAAGGTCCGTGTAGTCAAGGCTATGGTTTTTCCAGTAGTCATGTATGGATGTGAGAGTTGGACTATGAAGAAGGCTGAGCACCAAAGAATTATGCTTTTGAACTGTGGTGTTGGAGAAGACTCTTGAGAGTCCCTTGAACTGCTGGGAGATCCAACCAGTCCATCCTAAAGGAGATAAGTCCTGGGTGTTTATTGGAAGGACTGATGTTGAAGCTGAAACTCCAGTACTTTGGCCACCTCATGGGAAGAGTTGACTCATTGGAAAAGACTCTGATGCTGGGAGGGATTGGGGGCAGGAGGAGAAGGGGACGACAGAGGAAGAGATGGCTGGATGGCATCACTGACTCGATGGCCATGAGTCTGGGTGAACTCCGGGAGTTGGTGATGGACAGGGAGGCCTGGCGTGCTGCGACTCATAGGGTTGCAAAGAGTCAGACACAACTGAGCAACTGAACTGAACTGATACTCCTAACTTATTCCTCTCCCCACCCTCCTTTTTCCTTTGGAAACCATAAGTTTGTTTTCTGAGTCTGTGAGTCTCTTTCAGCTTTGGAAACAAATCCACTCGTATCTTTTTTTTAAAAAATGCTACTTATAAGCAATATCATATGCTATTTATCTTTGTCAGTCTTATGAGTTAGGTCTTTTTTTTTGGTTGCACTGGGTTTTCATTGCTGCTGAAGGCTCTTTGGCGAGCAGGGTCTACCCTTCATTGCGGTGCACAGGTTTCTCATTCAGGTGACTTCTCTTGTTGCAGAGCACAGGCTCTAGGCACAAGGGCTTCAGTGGTTGTGGCGCACAGGCTTTAGTTGCTCCGTGGCATGTGGAATCTTCCCAGACCAGGGATCGAATCTGTGTCCCCTGCATCGCTAGGTGGATTCCTACCCACTGTATGACCAGGGAAGTCCAGAAGTGAGTTGTTTTCAAATAGGACTAGACAAAGCAAGGTTGAGCCATCCAACAATGGAGGGACCACATGGGTGCTGTTGATAAGCCAAGAGGAACCCTGAGTCATCCTGGAAGTTCTGTCGGAGGCAGAGGTCTGCAGCCAGTATGGACTTGGCCACTCACTCCTGAGATCACAGCCTCCAGGCCTCATGCATCGGTCCCAGTGACCTATCTTGATCCTGTGCGCCGTGATCATCAGCTCCAGCTGGTTTGCGCAGACTAACTCTCTCCTTAGCTCTGGAGATGCCAGCCTTCTCACTCACAGTGATGTTTCCGAGGAAAACTGTCTCTGAAACCCACTATGTTGTTACCGTGGAGTCACAAGCCAAGGTGGTTTCCAGAGCTGGGGAGGTGAGCTCCTGGGGAGCAGGGGCTGCCACTAGGGCCCGGTGCCCGCCAGCCTGGGCGAGCTTGTCGGGTGTGCTCTGGGGTTTCTGAACTCCAACACCCCTCTGAGCTCCCATCACCCGCTCCTGACACCCCAGCCACCTTGTTCTCAGCTGGCCCCAGAGATGGTCAGGCAATTTACTGAAGGCTTAAATATTTAAAATTCTTAACTCGAGCTAGCAAACTGTTGAATAAAACATGGATTATTTTGCTACCTTGAAAAGTTTGCCTTCCTAATGTTCTAGGGAACTCAGGACTGAATATAGATCTGCTAGACCCCTCCCTCCACATTTCTGGGTGGAACTTGACCTGGCCCACGGCCTCCCCGCCCTTCTCAATCCCAGCTTTCCTGCACCTCCTGGGCTCTTGCGTGCACCTGCGTGACAATCAGCCTGCTGGGTCTCAAGGAGAGACAGCAGTGAGTGGTCGTGAAGGCAGATCTTAGTTTCCTGCCCAGAAATTGAACCTGGGTAGCCTGAATGAAAACCTGGAATCCTAGCCACTAGGCCATCAGGGGACAGAGGCTAGATGTAAAGTTTCCTGACTTTTTCTCCTGTTTAAAGGCAAGAATGTCTCAAGGAGGCAAACACTGTAGAAACAAATTCAAAGTTTATTATCAGAGGTACAGCCTAACATTGGGAAAGCATACAGAGAAATAGTTTATTTAAGACAGAATCAGGCAGAAGTATACACCTGGTGAGAAAGAGGGTGTGCGTCCTCCCTAATGAGGGGGAGGTCGTGAAGAGGGGCTTATATCACTTATACAGGTCAGTTCTTCTGGGTCTTTGTTTCCCTTTGACCAGTTATCTGGTTTCTTTTCCCACATCTGACCTGTTCTAGGACCCTGCCCAACAGCAGTGTGCATCTTTTTGCTAAGATGGATTCCACCATAGACGCCTATGGGAGTCTTGGCATCACTGATTGTGGGGTGGTGCCCCCTCCTTTTTGATCCCCAGAGAGTCTTTTTGTGCTTGTGCAGTCAGGGACGTTTCCTTGGCCTCAGAGGTGATCATCTTATCGCTTTACTTCAGTAGAGCTCACTTCTGCCTCTAGCTTTGTTCTTGGAGTGTCTGGGGGAGAACAAAGCTGCAATCTCACACCATTTGACAAGCACCAGCTGTCCAATCCAGAGGCCCGTCTATCTCCTACCTCATGCCTACATGTGCAGACCCTGCCCACAAACACCCTGCAAACAGCTGTGGTTACCCTTTGAGGGTCAGAGTGCACACACCCAGGGCTATTCCCCTATAAGGATGGCCCGGCCAGGCAAGAGCCCACCCAGCCCCAGGTCCAGAGCGCGACCTAGAGGTGGGGACACAGGCTCTGAGTGGAATGGTCCCTTTCTCTGACCTGTCGCTCTTTGGGGAGACAACAGAAACAGCCCACTAAATGGTGGAGCCCCAGGCACAGGCGTATAAGGGGGCAGTGCCTCCATGGTCAGCCTTGGTTTCAGAGATGAGCTGGGAACAGGTTTCTGCCAGGTGATCATCTCTAAATTTTTCTGAGATTGTTAACCATGTGTCTGTACAGAACCCTCCATTTGGGCAGCACCTCCCAATGAGTGAGTGTCTTTCCGTAAAGATGGGGAGACTTCTATGACTTCAGGGTTCGGTTTCTTTGAGTATCTTTCCCACAGCTCTGCCTTGTGAGAATATCCCACCTTCACTGTTTAGATGAAAGGAAACCATAGAATCACTGATGTTTTTAGCATGATGCCTGGCATTTAAGCTACGAACGGTGAGTAACTTAAATAAAGTGGAAGGTGGCATCTCCATGGGCAGAGACAGACAAGGAGGCCAAGGGAAGGGCTGAGAGGGGTCTGTCCTTGGGGGCGTGACTTTCGAGGCATGGCTGGCTGCAGGGCGGACCCCTGGGTGGATGCATCTCCCTGGTTTCCCCACCTCAGAAAGGCACTAGCTGTCTTCCTCTGTAGTGGACAGGACTGTGTTATCAGCAGGTAACCACCTCGGGAGCTCAGTGCTTACTTGCTGGATGGGTGAGCAAGCTGGGTGCCCCCACCCCCGCCTGCCCTGAGCATAGCACTGGATGTCGGATGGTGTGCGGGGGGGCCCTGCTCTGTGCTATATACAGAGAGCTGGCAATCTGAGAGGACGCTTCCTTTTGTAACAGAACCTGTGAGTGCGTCCCTGCCCCCTGCCATATTTGGAGACTGGCTGAGAGGCTTGATAAGGGGAGAGGAGCGGTTTCCTGCCACGTTCTCCGGAGGTAACTTCCCAGGGTATTTCCAGCACACTGGGGAACTCAGGATGTGGGGGCTGCGAGCCCAGACTCTCTATTCCTGGCGGCGTCTCCATGACCCTGAACCTTTGTGGACCTCAGTCCCTTCACCACGAGTGTGAGGAAAATAGTGACCTAATGTGGGTGTTGAGGGGGTTGAAGGAGAGGGAGGCCCAAGCAAACCTTCTGTTTGTGGGGTGGGGGGCTTCCCCTTTTGTGCAAACCTCAGACCTGGGAATGTCACTCCCTGTAGACTATGTCCCTCCCTTATCATGTCTCTGATGGGTCCCCTGCTCACACCGGCTGCCAAATGCAGCTCAGTGTATGTCAGGGCACAGGAGTAAATCCCAGGGTGTGAGCGAGTAGATTTGGGGAAAAATGTTTGGGAAATGTTGTCAGCAAATAAGGCTCCGAGAGAAGGACATCTTCATCGGGACGCCATGTAACAATACCTGGGAGTATTGTCACATGGCAAAGGGTGAGCACTGCAGGTGAATTAAGGTCGCTGATCAGCTGATGACATGGTGGGGAGTTCATTAATGTGGATAAACCAGAGGGTGCAGTGGCATCACAAGAATCCTTATAAGTGAGAGAGGGAGGGGGGTGTGTGTGTGTGCGGTGGGGGTGGGGGGCAGCGGTCAGAGTGAGGACGACATGGTTGGAGAAACACTGAACCCCCATGACTGGCTCTGAAAGGATGGAAGAGCCCTGAGCTGAGGAATGCACACATCTAGAAGCTGGATAGACAAGGAGGTCGTTCTCCTGGAGACTCCGGAGGAAATACAGCCCTGACCACATCTTGGTTTTAACTCCCCGAACAGTACGTCAACATACCTGTGTCGTTTTCCGACACTAAATTTGTGCTAATTTGTTATAGTCGCCATGAGGATAGATGCAAGAGTCTTCCTTGTAAAGATGTCAGAATAACAGCAGCTTTGTCCTGCTCCCTCCAAATCAACGAAAACAGTAAGGAAAACGAGTGTCAGGGAACCCCACCTTTGAAGAAATGAAAGCACTAAGAACCCCAAACAACAATGTTGGAACCTAACTCACTAACTTTGGAATTTAGTGAAAATCTATGTTTGTGTGTGTGTGAGAGAGAGAGAAGGGCAGTGAGAAAAAAAGAGATAAACAAAACAAAATACTCCTCTTTTACATATGAATGGAAACTACAATTAAAATAGCATCGTTATTGTCCAGCTTGTGTTGACTGCATCTATCTGCAGGCATGGAAGCCTAAACAGAAAATGAAGAGAAGTCACCAAATCATCATGATGATTTTACTTTATTTTGGCTGCACTGGGTTTTTGTTGCAGCGCTTGGGCTCTTCATTGTGGTTCTTGGACTTTCTCTAGCTGTGGCATGTGGGTTCTCTAGTTGCAGCGCAAGGGCTCTAGAACTCCTGGGCTCAGTAGCTTTGCTGTGTGGGCTTAGCTCACTGACCAGGGATTGAACCTGCATCCCTTGCATTGCAAGGTAGATTCCTAACCACTGGACTACCAGGGACATTCCCACCAAATTATTAATAGTATCATCTCAGAGGGATGAGATTTGGGGTGATTTTTACTTTGTTATTTTCTATACTATTTGCATTTTCACATACTAAAAAATAAACACACACAGCAAAACTACTCTCACAGCAGGAGGATAAAGAAGAAAGCACAAAAAGGAAAGGTATATGAGATGAGAAACTAACCATAGGAGCCGAGGAAAGAAAATTAATTTTGAGAGAATATTTTAACTCCATGTGAGTGAATAAAATGGGTGTTACTCTAGAAATACACAGAGAATTTGTGTATTTCTTATCTAGAAAAGAATATTTCTGACCTCAAAGGAATAGAACATCTAACCAGATGGGCTACCAAGGAGAAACTGAGACAGTTGCAGGGCTTCCCTCAGCTCAGTTGGTAAAGAGGAGACCCCGGTTCGATCCCTGAGTAGAGAAAATCCCCTGGAGAAGGGACAGGCTACCCACTCTAATGTTCTTGGGCTTTCTTTGTGGCTCAGCCAGTAAAGAATCTGCCCACAATGCAGAAGACCAGGGTTTAATCCCTGGATTGGGAAGATCCCCTGGAGAAGGGAAAGGCTACCCACTCCAGTATTCTGGCCTGGAGAATTCCATGGACTGCATAGTCCATGGGGTCGCAAAGAGTTGGACACAAAGGCCTATGCCTCCCCACCCAGGTCCAAATGAATTCTTTGAAATTACATGAAACTTTCAAATTCAAGTAACAGGCCATTTCAGTGTCCTTTAAAATGTTCTAAGTCAATTAAAAAAAGAAAACTTCATGTGTATTTTTATTCAGTACCTGTGAAAGCAGATCCTGAGAAAACACAAGAAGAAAATTAGAAATGGATCTCCTTATGATTATTGATGGAAATGTCATAAGTGAAATGTTAGCAATACAACCAAGGAATGCATTAAAGACAGTAAATCCCACCAAGTAGGGTTCCCCCTCAAAATGCAATTTGGATCCGGTTAGAATGTCAGTTACCATTCCCACAACTTTCTCTAAGCCTGTCCACTGTGGGTTCCCTGGATGCAGAGCCTGAGGCAAGGATTCCTAGCAGGTACTTCCAGCAGGGAGGTCCCAGGAGAAGGCTGAGGGGGCGGGGGCAGGCAGGGAGCAACTAGGCCAAGAGGGGTCCCTCAGGTCCAGCTGGGGCTCTGGAGCATGATTTATACCACACTGCCAGCCTCATCAGGAGGGCAGAAGTTGGGCTTCTTGTCACCCTTACAGACCAGCAAGACTGTGGGCCCCTGCCTCCCAGGGATCTCTGGGGGAAAGGGCCCGCAGGCAGTTGCTGAGGGCCATTCTCAGGGTCGGGGGCAGCTGCGAGCCCTTGGCCAACCACATTCTCCGCAAATGGCTTGCCCACCAGAAGGAGATATGAATGGGACTCTGCCAGCATATCTTCTGCTTAGTCAAAGGGGAGAAAGATGTACCATCATTTCCTTTGAGGTCAAGGAAATGTTTGCTAAAGTTCAATGTGTTTCTGATTTTTAAAATCAGTTCAATAGTAGACATTTACTTTCACCACATGATAAAACTGTGATAAAAAACATGCTTAGTGGTAAGAAGCTAGGAACTTTTCCATTAAAGCCTGGAATAGGAC
>NW_011494635.1:3427890-3428672 GCF_000754665.1 Bison bison bison | reverse complement strand
AGGACAGCTCTATGGGGACACCATGTCATATGGCATACTCTTGAAGATCCCTTTAGGGTGATTCTCCAGAGGAACGCACTGAGTTCAAACCTGTAAGACAGGAGGTGTAATCATTGCATTTTGCAGATGAAAGACAAGGAGAATCAACTGAACAATTATAAGAAGTAACAAACCGACCAGTCAGGTGTCTGGTTACATGTTTACTTTGCAAAAATCAGTAACTTTATAAAAACTAAAACCAGCCAGAAAATAAAATGAAAAAACATTCCAATTATGATAGCACTACAGATCAGATCAGATCAGATCAGTCGCTCAGTCGTGTCCAACTCTTTGCGACCCCATAAATCGCAGCACGCCAGGCCTCCCTGTCCATCACCAACTCCCGGAGTTCACCCAGACTCATGTCCATCAAGTCAGTGATGCCATCCAGCCATCTCTTCCTCTGTTGTCCTCTTCTCCTCCTGCCCCCAATCCCTCCCAGCATCAGAGTCTTTTTAAATGAGTCAACTCTTCGCATGAGGTGGCCAAAGTACTGGAGTTTCAGCTTTAGTATCATTCCTTCCAAAGAAATCCCAGGGCTGATCTCCTTCAGAATGGACTGGTTGGATATCCTTGCAGTCCAAGGGATTCTCAAGAGTCTTCTCCAACACCACAGTTCAAAAGCATCAATTCTTCGGCGCTCAGCCTTCTTCACAGTCCAACTCTCACATCCATACATGACCACAGGAAAAACCATAGCCTTGACTAGACGAACCTTTGTTGGCAAAGTAATGTCTCTGCTT
>NW_011494635.1:3418041-3427790 GCF_000754665.1 Bison bison bison | reverse complement strand
TGCAGTCACCATCTGTAGTGATTTTGGAGCCCAGAAAAATAAAATCTGACACTGTTTCCACTGTTTCCCCATCTATTTCCCATGAAGTGATGGGACCAGATGCCATGATCTTCGTTTTCTGAATGTTGAGCTTTAAGCCAACTTTTTCACTCTCTACTTTCACTTTCATCAAGAGGCTTTTGAGTTCCTCTTCACTTTCTGCCATAAGGGTGGTGTCATCTGCATATCAGAGGTTATTGATATTTCTCCTGGCAATCTTGATTCCAGCTTGTGTTTCTTCCAGCCCAGAGTTTCTCATGATGTACTCTGCATATAAGTTAAATAAGCAGGGTGACATACAGTCTTGATGAACTCCTTTTCCTATTTGGAACCAGTCTGTTGTTCCATGTCCAGTTCTAACTGTTGCTTCCTGACCTGCACTACAGAAAGATTTTAAAACACCATAGAAAAAACAAAGTGCATGTTCCTTCTGACAAAAACTTAAATACCAAAGAAAAAAGGATACTCTGACCACATATCCTATCTTCTGGGATTTGATAACTCCTTATCATCAACTGGAAACTTCTCCAGTTAATCTATATGTTGACTGTTGTCTAAATGAAAATAGAAAGATCATTTGGTTTCAACAAGATAAGCTGACTTTTGTCTATGGGAAGTTCTTACCAAAAAGAAGAGTGAATTAAAATGGGAAGTCAGATCCCAAGCAGATTCAGATACGTAAGTCCAGATGCCCTGAAATACTGCAGCCACAGGGTGTAAACCCTGTGGTGTTTGTAGGGGTGAAGAGACACGTGGACCAGGGAAGGGAACCCCGTACACAGATAGACCCAAATAGCATGAGACTTCAGTTTATAAAAAAGATAGCATTTAGAATAAATAGAGCAGGAGGATTTGGTCCTTAAATGAAATTAGACAACTAGATGACCATCTGGAAAAATATAACTGAATCTCTCACTTAGTCCATTATTTAAAATATATTCCAGTTGTAAAATAAAACTTTAGGTAAAAGGTAAAAGTATAAAACTACTGAAAATATGGGAACATTGAAGCATTTTTTTTTAATGGGCATGGGGTAAGGAAAACTATCTAAGCAGGGCTTCCCTCATAGCTCAGTTGGTAAAGAATCTGCCTGCGATGCAGGAGATCCTGGTTCTATTCCTGGGTAGAGAAAATCCCCTGGAGAAGGGATAGGCTACCCACTCTAATATTCTTGGGCTTTCTTTATGGCTCAGGCAGTAAAGAATCTTCCCACAGTGCAGGAGAGCTGGGTTTAATCCCTGGGTTGGGAAGATCCCCTGGAGAAGGGAAAGTCTACCCACTCCAGTATTCTGGCCTGGACTGCATAGTCCATGGGGTCGCAAAGAGTTGGACACAACTGAGCGACTTCCACTTTTAAGCATGGCACAAATTTGATGTCATTAAAAACACATGGGTAAAAATTTCTAATTAGATAAAATTAGAATTTTCTGGAAATAAAGCAATGCCAGAAATGCAGTCCAAAGGCGAATAGAAACAAAAGTACACACACACACACACACACGTGGTGACTTTGTAAACTTGTATTATGTTTCAGTAAGAAAAACAGCAAACTCTCCATAGGAAAACAGACACCCTCCTCCCCACCCAGATAAACAGGCAGTTCTCAGGGTCTGGAGGAGGAATGTGCTAGACTAGATCATGGATGACGCTTGGGAAGAAGGGTCAAGGCTGTGGGGCTGATAAGGGACAACTCCAAGACATGTTTCTAAGTGACAAAGCTAGGGCAGGACAGGACTGCACATATATGGAGATGTTTATCTTTGAAGAGAGAACCGTTGTCCTGGGAACATTTGCTCCCTCCAGGGCCTCAGAGACCAAGACCAAGCTCTGGAGGAGAAAAGGAGCTCGCTTCTTTGTATCTTTTAAAATTTTTCTAGAATTTCAAATCACATGCGTATGTTTATATCCGATTTTTAAAACTTGGTAGTTTTTCAGAATGCATGCATGCTAGGTTGCTTCAGTCATGTCCAACTCTTTTCGATGCCATGGACTGAAGTCTGCCAGGCTCCTCTGTCCGTGGGAATTCTCCAAGCAAGAATAGTGGAGTGGGTTGCCATTTCCTCCTTCAGGGTATCTTTCGGACCCAGGGATCGAACTTAAATCTCTTACTTCTCCTGCCTTGGCAGGCAGGTTCTTTACCACTGTCGCCACTGGGAAGCCCAAAGAATAGGTTTTGTTGTTATGGTTCAGTTGCCAAGTCGTGTCCAACTCTGAGATACCGTAGGCTGCAGCATGTCAGGCCTCCCTGTCCCTCACCAGATGTGCTATTATTGATCCTCTCAAAAGTTGAGGTGGCTGGAGCCTCATTCCAGCTTCTCTCCCTACCTACATCAGTTTTCTACAGCTCTAAGCCTCCCTCTGCTTTAGAGAAGAGACAATTACTTAAAGATTGAACTACAGAGAGAGTGATGTCAGCATCATGGCCACATAAAAATATCCCTCCTTTTGGTCTCCCATTTTGAACAACTGTATTTGGTATCCATCCACAAACAGAAGCACCTCTGTGGGAGCTGTGGGATCCTGCTTGGGAATCATGTGGGCACTGGCATCCTCCACAGATTGACTCCAAGCTGTGGGGGGAAGGAGGCCCTACAGGACCAGCGGGGAGGGGCCCTCATATCACACAGAAACCGTCACAGAAAAGGCCCTCCAGATTTGTGTCTGCAGGGCTCTGTCCTCTGAGCTCCCCCAGGTGAGCACACAGGAAATCGACGTGGACCTGGGCCTGGGGACCATTTGCATGGGTGTCCTTGGGGGTGAGATTATTTAGTCTTCTTGTGCCACAGGTGGGTGAACACCTTCCAGAAAGGAGAAGAGATGGCAGGAAAAGCCACCCAGCCAGTGAGAGGGCTCGTGATGGACACGCAGGACAGTCTGTTGGTGGCGTCTTGAGGCAGAGGCCACGCGCGGCCCCTGGACGTCAGGCTGCCAGCACACCTGTCAGGACTGAGGTCCCAGGTGCCATGGCTCAACTCTGCTCCTCGCCTGCACCTCTCACCCTGCACCAGCAGCCCAAAGGCGGGCTTGCCTTAGAGTGGAAGGAGCATGGTTGAGTCTACCGTCTCGACCCTCTTTTTATTCCAAAGGTTGGACCTGATTCTGAACCCAGAATTCTGTGCTGTTTCTGATCCTGAGTGAGGCAGGTGTGTCCTGGTCAGCATCCGCGTGATCCCTTGAAACCTGGCTCAGGTCTGAGACTCTGGGATTTCCCTGATGTACCTCCTTCCCATCCTCCCCCAGACTCTAGCCACCTTTTCTCCAATTGTATCTCTCAAACTCTGTTTTGATTTTCTTAACCTGTCTGTGAGCTCCTGGAGGGCAATGTTGTCTATTTCAACTCAAGGCCCCGTGGTGTAGTGAGGTGTCAGGATGTAGTGAGGTGTCAGACTGCCTGTCTGTGAGCTCCTGGAGGGCAATGTTGTTTATTTCATCTCAAGGCCCCGTGGTGTAGTGAGGTGTCAGGGTGTAGTGAGGTGTCAGACTGCAGCAATTGGGACAGAGGCAGGGGCACAAGGAGGACTTCTGTGGGGTATAAGAGGTCAGTGGATGCGGGGCTGGCCCAGTACAAGATGAGGAAGTCTGGGCTTCCCCCAGACTTCCCCCCCGCCCCTCCTAGAGAAGGAAGGGACAGGGCATCTGGGAGCTGGTGATGCCACGGCCCCCCTTGGGGACTCACCCTTGTTAAAGAGGCACAGTGGTTAAGGTGCCTCTAGAACCATGCATCCCTCCCTGATCGCACACAAAAAAATCCCCAAACAACCAAATCTCCTCAATAGAATGAATGGATTTAAGAGCAGTGCTATCTTCAAGGAGTGGGACACAGTGTCGACACGTAGGTGACTCACCCACGTCCAACACCTGGGCGCCACAGACACAGGGCAGGGTGGTAACTCTCCTGGGTGCCTCCACAGACCTTATCACAGTCCCCCAGTCACCATCCACACTGTCCGAGTTGGGGGCCACCATGCCACGGCCTCCAGGGGATGTCCTATTGCTCAAGCTGAGAGCTAGTTTCATGGGCTCAGCTGATGAAAATTACAATTTCAGTTACACTATGTGCCCCTCCCTCTGGGTAAGTGATGCTTCAACCCCAAGTAAGAGACATGGACCAAGTAGGTCACCTGCCCTGTCAGTAAATAAAGACGTTGTGGCCTTTGAGCAATCAGCCACTGCAGCTGCCCCAACTGTGCACTGCAAGGGGATGAAGAAGGGAGAAGTGCAGGACACCGGCTCCAGGTAGCCGAGGCGCTGAGACACCAGGTCCAGGTAGCCGAGGCGCTGGGATGCCGGCTCCAGGTAGCCGAGGCACTGGGACGCCCGCTCCAGGTAGCCGAGGCACTGGGATGTCCGCTTCAGGTAGCCGAGGCGCTGAGACACCAGGTCCAGGTAGCTGAGGTGCTGGGACACCAGGTCGAGGTAGCTGAGGTGCTGGGATGCTGGCTCCGGGTAGCTGAGGTGCTGGGATGCTGGCTCCGGGTAGCTGAGGTGCTGGGATGCTGGCTCCGGGTAGCTGAGGTGCTGGGATGCTGGCTCCAGGAAGCTGGTGTCCATATTGAGCCCAGACTCTTGCATCTTCCCATACACAGTGGTGACGGTGGTTTAGTCACTAAGTTGTGTCCCACTCTTGAGACCCCTGCCAGGCTCCTTTGTCCCACACACAGAGAAGTACTCAATTCAT
This sequence comes from Bison bison bison, assembly GCF_000754665.1. NCBI lineage: Eukaryota > Metazoa > Chordata > Mammalia > Artiodactyla > Bovidae > Bison > Bison bison. The sequence goes on along the minus strand of NW_011494635.1, from coordinate 3,423,073 downwards.
TAAATTGAAGTATCTGGATTTCAAAAGTAATCTTTTGATAGTCCAACTATCTAGTTTTTGTTGCAAAAATGCTTGTATAACCTGGCTCCTCCCTTACTTCTTCAGAGCAGGCCCTCAGAGTGACCTGAGATGCTGTCATAGGAGCATAAGTCTTCAGTTTTGGCCCTAAATAGAATTCAATTCTCAGCTTTTAGGTGGTTCATTTTTAAATTTTTTTTCAGTTGACAAAGATAACAGTGCACCAAGGGAGTCACCTCTCCTACCTTCCCAGAAAGGACCTTCGGCCACTCCATCCCCCACCTCCCATGGCCAAGTTCACCCAGCAACTTAGGTTGGGGGCTGGCATCACTGCTAGGAAAATGGTGCTGATGTCATGTGCCTTCCTTGTTATGTTAGCTTGCCTTTCTTTCTTTTTGTTGTTCTTGCTTTAAATGAGCTCCCTCTTTATTTTTTAAACTTCCTTCCTGGAGTTTGAGTCATTTCCCGAGGTCTTTGTCTGCCTTAGCTAAGGACCTCAGTGCCCAAGATGGTTTAGAAGTCCTTCTGTTTCTTCTCCAGGGACCTCAGTCCAGACAGAAGCCCAAGCTGGACAAAAGTTCTGGGAGAAGTAGGGCATGAAAATAATGCTTGGAGTTTTCCCTAAGGGGAGACTCCACACGTGGCCACCTTGACCCAATCTCCTTGGGTAGAGAGAGCAGCCTGCTGAACTGGGAGGGAAGCTTTTCAAGGCGTGAAGGAACTATGACTCCAGGGAGAAGCCCCCTGTTTCCAGCTGTGCTGCCTGGGGAGTGAGTGTCTGAGCTTACACAGCCAGGAAGTGGGTCCCACACTGGAAGAAGATCTGGACTCTTGCCCCAGGGAAGAATTTTTTGCCTCCATCCATGATCCCCAGCATCAGCACAGGTCAGAACCTGGCAGAATACCCTCACCCTTAGCTGACATGATGGAGAGGGAGGCAGGCCCTTTTCCACTGTTTGCTGATGGATGAAACACCCCACCTCATTCCTGGCTTTGTCCCACTGGCTCTCAAGTTCTGACAATGTGGGGTATCTAAGTGGGCCTTCAACTTCCCTTCACCCGATCCCAGGTCCTCTCCTGTGCCCCAGCTGTCCCGGGTTTGGGGTCCACCTCTGAGCCGGCTAAAAGTGACCCATGACCCAGCGGTAGTGGCTGCAGCCGACGGGCTGGGTAAGCTGCAAAGGTATCATGTAAATATAAGTGGGGTTGTGCAAACCACAGTCTGTGGGCCAAATTCTGCCTGAGGCCTGCTTTTGTAGATAAAGTTCTATTGGACACGGCCATGCTTTATTGTTTACTTAACATCTGTGGCTGCTTCAAGCTAGAGATAAAGTAGCTGCAATGTGGTCTGTATGGCTCAGAAGGCTGAAAACACATCTACTATCCAGCCCTTTATAGGAAATGATGGGGCCCCTGGATATTAGAAGACAGTGAGCTATTTTGTCCCTGTAGAGTGTTACCACTTGGATGGAACCTTTCGGAGACAAAGTCTCTGGGGAGCGGTGTTGGTACTGACAAGTGGACATCTTTGATGGAGGCCCTGCTGCTCTCTGGTCCCTATAGTGGTTACACAACCCCATATGATGGCTCCCTGCCCGCCCCTGCACAGGGCTGGTCTACACTTTCCCACGGCCTTATCCCGGGTCCTTCTGAAGGTTGCAGCCTTGGAGCCAGGGCACAAATGTAGCCTTGGCTCCTACGACCCAGGGCATAAGCCAGAGGACCTGCGTGGGTGGGTTTGACTTCCCTGAGGCTAGTGGGAGATGGAGCTCCTTTGGTCCAGTCCTCTTGGAGGTGTAGAAAAACTCGTGACCAAGACACTCTCCTTTCTTTTAATTACACCTTTAATTTCGAGATCCTTATGGATTAACATGCAGTTTATAAGAAACAATACAGAAAGACTCCTAGAGTCCTCATCTGGGTCATTTCCCCCATGGCTGCATCCTGCTGAATGAGAGGACAAGTCACAGGAGGATTCTGACTCTCGGGCAGTCAGCACCTGAGTCTTTCCAGCATCACAAGGACACCTCCTGCTGTCTTTTCACAGTCCCTCCCCTTTTTGACCTCTGAGGCCAGCAATCTGTTCCTCACTGCCCACTTTTTTGTCATTTCAAGGTTATCTACGTGTGGAACCTCACAGCATGCCACCGTTGGGACTGGCTTTTTTCAGTCTCTGGGGATTGATGTGTGTGTGTCAGTAGTTTTTACCCTGTTACTACAAAGTATTATTCAAGATATTGTAAGACTACAGTTCATTTACCCATTCATTTATTGAAGGATATTTGGGTTGTTAGTAGTTTGGGGCCGCTAGGAATCAGTCTGCCACATGTGTGTGTAGGTTATCATGTGAACACAGAATTAGTGCAGCTGTCTCAGAGGAATGCGGCCCAGAGAAAGCAAAGGACTCTGGTGTGGCTGCCTTTTCCTGATGGTCTCCACTGGCTTGAGGTTCAACTGGTTGAAATAGATAACAGTGTCACCCGTTGTTCCTACTCACCCCACTCCCAAGTCTAGGTGGAAATTCTCCTTCTTCACCCTTACCTCCTCCACCACCCCTGTCTCCTCCATCACTCCCGTCTCCTCCATCACTCCCGTCTCCTCCATCACTCCCGTCTCCTCCATCACTCCCATCTCCTCCATCACTCCCGCCTCCTCCATCACTCCCATCTCCTCCATCACTCCCGTCTCCTCCATCACTCCCATCTCCTCCCTCACTCCCGTCTCCTCCATCACTCCCATCTCCTCCATCACTCCCATCTCCTCCATCACTCCCATCTCCTCCATCACTCCCATCTCCTCCATCACTCCTGCCTCCTCCATCACTCCCGTCTCCTCCATCACTCCCATCTCCTCCATCACTCCTGTCTCCTCTTCACTTCTGCCTCCTCCATCACTCCCATCTCCTCCATCACTCCCATCTCCTCCATCACTCCCATCTCCTCCATCACTCCCATCTCCTCCATCACTCCCGTCTCCTCCATCACTCCTACCTCCTCCATCACCCCGTCTCCTCCATCACTCCTGCCTCCTCCATCACCCTGTCTCCTCCATCACCCTGTCTGCTCTATCACCACTCCATGTGTGAACTTGGGCAAGACAGCCTGGTTCCAAGAGGGTTGCTCTTACTCATCTCAGCCTGTCAGTGGCAGGAAGACCAGCAAGATCATCTAGGGTGGGGGCAGGAGTTGCCCTGCAGGTCTTTGGGGGTGTGGAGTGCCCTGGGTGCCTGTGACTGGGCTGATTCAGACTCCTAGACCTGAGGATGTATTGAACTGAATGAAGTCTGCTACCCACTGTGTCTTTGAGGATCAGGGAGGAGAACCCAACAGTAAACCTCTATATGGGAAAATCTGCATGTCCTCTATGAAGCTATACCGATACCTCGAGTATGCAGTTTCCTAGTGAAGGAAATACCTATATTTCTGCACCCCAACACTCATAACTAGAAACTCTGAGTTAAATCAAAATACATTTGTTTTACTGAATTTTGTGGAACCAGCTGCTTTTGCAGTGTGACAATCTAATTCCTAAAAATTGGTCACCATTTAAAATTTGGTGGCTTCCCTGATAACTCAGTTGGTAAAGAAACCACCTACAGTGCAGGAGACTCCAGTTCGAGCTTGAGCTTCCCTGGTGGCTCAGCTGGTAAAGAATCTGCCCATAAACCGGGAGACCTGGGTTTGATCCCTGGGATGGGAAGATCCCCTGGAGAAGGGAAAGACTACCCACTCTAGGATTCTGGCCTGGAGAATTCCATGGACTGTATAGTCCATGGGGTCACAAAGAGTCAGACACAAGTAAGTGACTTTCATTTCATTTTTAAAATTTGGTGGGGGGCTCAGAGATGAATTATTATTATTATTATTTGTCTTTCAAACTTTTACTTAAGGGCACTGATCCATGATGGATTTTAGATCTTGTTGAATGCAGCCACATCCATAGACTATACATACTCATCGAAAGCAGTGATCTGCTCCTCCAGCATGTCTGTCCCAACTTTGTCGTCTCCAACTACACACTGTATTTGAAGTTTTTTAATGCCATACCCAACTGGAACTAGTTCAGAAGAGCCCCAGGCCAAGCCGTCTGCTTGAATGCTTCTGACGTGCTCCTCTAGTTTTGCCATATCGGTCTCATCATCCTAAGGTTTCACGTCTAATAAGATGGAAGATTGGCGACAAGTGCTGGTTTTTCGGCTTTCTTTGACTCATACTGAGCAAGGCATTCTTCTCTTAGCCTCTTGGCTTCTTCACTTTCTTCCTCATCATCAGATCCAAAGAGATCAATGTCATCATCATCTTTACTATCTGTAGCTCCACTTTCTGTGGTGTCCTCCACATTAGCAGGGCCATACTTGCCCAAAGCTTTCTTCACTCCCGGCAGGCTGGCCTTTTCCTTCTCATAAGATTTGATGTGGTTATACCAACAGAGGGCATGACACAAGTCGGCAGGTGGTGGGCCGGAGACGGCTTCAAATACTGCCACATCTGCTTGTGATGGCACATACCCCTCTATGTAACTCTTGTCTGCCAAGTAGTTGTTGAGCACCTGGAGGCCAGCGGGGCTCTTAAAGTCTCCAAAACCCATGGCGATGGCTAATCTAGAACTGGGAGGCAGCAAAGAAAAAGAGGCATGCAACTGGTCAGCGCCCAGTGCTAAGAGAAAAAAGGTCAGAGATGAATTATCAACACAACAGAATCACTCTGCCTTTAAAACACCTGGCTTAAAAGCACACTTGCTGAATCACTTAGGTGAAATGCTGGCAGCCCCTGGGCTCAAGCTGCAGCCTGTTCTAGGAAACCAGTGGAACCACCTCCATTCTGGATGCTGTGAGGTTGTCACGTGTGATCCCAAGCAGGCAACGAAGCGGCTGCTCCCCATGTGGGTGTAGATAGGGCTCTGTGTGTTGGGGCCCAGAGCGCCCGGAGTCTCCTCCTCCTTTCTGCCGCCCACGAGGTTCTCATGGGAAGAGAAGAGTGAGGCTTGTGGGACAAGCTGGCTCGGGTGTGTCTCC
>NW_011494635.1:3414549-3417493 GCF_000754665.1 Bison bison bison | reverse complement strand
GGTGGGGGGGGTGGCGGGGAGAGGCTGTGGTTGGCCCCTAGAATTCTTTTTTAAGATTTATTTGATATGGACCATTAAAAAAAGAATTTATTGAATTTGTCCCAGTATTGCTTCTGTTTTATTTATTTATCTATTTCTGGTCATGAGGCACATGGGATCTTAGTTTCCCAACAAGGGATCAAACCCACACCCCCTGCATTGGAAAGTGAGATCTTAACCACCAGGGAAGTCCCAGACCCCTAGAACTGTTGTGTGGAAATGTGGTTCTGCAAACAGACCAAAGGCCTGCAGACCTGGGAGGACTTCTGAGGCCCCTCGGTCAGGTCTTGTCTCACAGAGTAAAATCTTTAGAGCCCAAAGTCTGGAAAGAATGCCACTGGCTGCAAGTAATAGCCAACAAATAAATTGCTCAAACAAAAATGCTAATAATTCCCTGTGCTGTATAATATAGCCAATATTTTATAGTAACTTGAAGTATAATCTATAAAAATCTTAAATCACTGTATTGGACACTTGAAACTGGAACAATAATGTAAATCATCCATCCTGTGATAAAAATGCTAATAATGTCAAATAAGAAGTCTTGGCAGGGTGACTTTAGGGTCAGCCTCCTTCCATCTTCATGCTCTGCTCCTCTGAGTGTGTCCGCTCATCCAGACTCTATCAACTTTGCAAACCAGCATCCGGAAGACCATACCAAGCATGGGGTGTCTATTTCTCATGTCTCTGCTTAAAGGGGAGGAGAAGTTTCCTGAAGCATCCAGCATTCTGCCTTAACCCACGCGGATGGGCTGTGTCACATGTCTGCTCTGGTCCAGGTGCTGGCCAGGGGGTGGACTTACCATCATTGGCTTAGACCTGGATCGAGGAGTTTCTGATATCTCTTGAAGCTTATTGCTGACAGGTACACAGGTGAACTTGTCTTTGGAAGGAGAGAGAGCATCTTCCCCACAGCTCACTTCATACAGAGAGAAATGCACACAGAATCTTGATAGACCCCAGGTAACTTTTGGCTGAACTACTATCATGGTTTTAGATGAAAGCAGGTGGGCCACTGTGTGGATAATCAGTGACACTAGGTTCCCCGGTGATATAGGAGCCAGCCGGGCAGCCCCCAGTGGCACTGGCAGGGTCATTGATTTCCATGTCAGGGCGGGGTCAGCATCACCAGAGGCTATTTTTCAATAGAAGCCAGAAATCCAAATCTTCACGTAAAATCTTACACTTCCTAAATATTGATAATGAGTTCACACTTTTATTGACACGATGGGGCTAATAAAAATTGTCTAAGAGCTGGACTTCTAGAGATGGGAATACCACACTACCTGACCTGCCTCCTGAGAAATCCATATGCAGGTCAAGAAGTAACAGTTAGAACCTGACATGGAATAACAGACTGGTTCCAAATTGGGAAAGGAGTATGTCCAGGCTGTATATTGTCACCCTGCTTATTTAACTTCTATGCCGAATATATCATTGCCAAAATGCCGGGCTGGAAGAAGCACAAGCTGGAATCAAGATTGCCAGGAGAAATATCAATAACCTCAGACACGATATGCAGATGACACCACCCTTATGGCAGAAAGTGAGGAGGAAATGAAGAGCTTCTTGATGAAAGTGAAAGAGGAAAGTGAAAAAGTTGGCTTAAAACTCAGCATTCAGAAAACTAATATCATGGCATCTGGTCCCATCACTTCATGGCAAATAGATGGGGAAACAAGGTAAAGAGTGAGAGACTTTATTTTCTTAGGTTCCAAAATCACTGAAGATGGTGACTGCAGCCATGAAATTAAAAGGCACTTGCTCCTTGAAAGAAAAGCTATGACCAACCTAGACAGCATATTAAAAAGCAGAGATATTACTTTGCCAACAAAGGTCCATGATAGTCAAAATATGACCAACCATAGTCAAAGCTATGGTTTTTCCAGTAGTCATGTGTGGATGTGAGAGTTGGACTATAAAGAAAGCTGAGTGCCAAAGAACTGACGTTTTTGAACTGTGGTGTTGGAGAAGACTCTTGAGAGTCTCTTGGACAGCAAAGAGATCCAACCAGTCCATCCTAAAGGAAATCAGTCCTGAATATTCATTGGAAGTGATGTGAAGCTGATGACTGATGTGAAGCTGAAACTCCAATACTTTGGATGCGAAGAACTGACTCATTTGAAAAGATCCTGATGCTGGAAAAGATTGAAGGCAGGATGAGGGGGGGGGGTGAAAGAGGATGAGATGGTTGGATGGCATCACCAACTTGATGGACATGCGTTTGAGCAAGCTTGGGAGTTGGTGATGGACAGGGGAGCCTGGTGTGCTACAATCCATAGGGTCACAAAGGGTTGGATACAGCTGAGTGACTGAACTAAACTGAACTGAAGAGCTGGACCCAACTTGGAGCCCATGGTGCTCCTTCTTTGGATAAAGCGGTCAACATCTGGAAGTTGGGATGAGGCTTTGCTGTGGTCTCTTTGCACCGACTGGCAGTGGGACCCCTACTTTGGGAGACATCAAACATTACAGGAGAGGCCCAAGGGCACTGTTACTGTTCCCAGGTCTAGGGACCAAACCACTTTCTAGCCATGATCTTCCAAAGAGCACTAGAGAAGCTAGATAAGAGAAACCAGGACACTCAGAGGAAATTACCGGGGATGTTTCCTGCAATGAATGTCCCAGGCTGTGCTGGAGACAGGTAGGGTGTGGATGCTGTGATTCATCATTTCATATGGAAATGAGATGTGACTCAGTACGCTTTGGGGAAATGAAAGGTGATGATAAAACATACACCAGTTAGTTAGTTCAGTCGCTCAGTTGTGTCCGACTCTTTGTGACCCTATGAACTGCAGCACGCCAGGCCTCCCTGTTCATCACCAACTCCCAGAGTTCACTCAAACTCATGTTCATCGAGTCAGTGATGCCATCCAGCCATCTCATCCTCTGTCGTCCCCTTCTC
>NW_011494635.1:3413649-3414220 GCF_000754665.1 Bison bison bison | reverse complement strand
TCTCTTCACATGAAGTGGCCAAAGTATTGGAGTTTCAGCTTCAACATCAGTCCTTCCAATGAACACCCAGGACTGATCTCATTTAGGATGGACTGGTTGGATCTCCTTGCAGTCCAAAGGACTCTCAAGAGTCTTCTCCAACACCACAGTTCAAAAGCATCAATTCTTCAGTGCTCAGCTTTCTTCACACTCCCACTCTCACATCCATACATGACCACTGGAAAAACCATAGCCTTGACTAGACAGACATTTGTTGGCAAAGGTCTCTGCTTTTCAATATGCTATCTTCGTTGATCATAACTTTCCTTCCAAGGAGTAAGCATCTTTTAATTTCATGGCTGCAATCACCATCTGCAGTGATTTTGGAGCCCCAAAAAATAAAGTCTGACACTGTTTCTACTGTTTTCCCATCTATCTGCCATGAAGTGATGGGACCGGATGCCATGATATTAGTTTTCTGAGTGTTGAGCTTTAAGCCAACTTTTTCACTCTCCTCTTTCACTTTCATCAAGAGGCTTTTTAGTTCCTCTTCACTTTCTGCCATATGGGTGGTGTCATCTGCATATCTGAG
>NW_011494635.1:3413181-3413549 GCF_000754665.1 Bison bison bison | reverse complement strand
TATAAGTTTCTCAAGAGGCAGGTCAGGTGGTCTGGTATTCCCATCTCTTTCAGAATTTTCCACAGTTTATTGTGATCCACATAGTCAAAGGCTTTGGCATAGTCAATAAAGCAGAAATAGATGTTTTACTGTGGCTCAGATCATGAACTCCTTATTGCCAAATTCAGACTTAAATTGAAGAAAGTGAGGAAAACCACTAGACCATTCAGGTATGACCTAAATCAAATCCCTTATGATTATACAGTAGAAGTGAGAAATAGATTTAAGGGACCAAATCTGATAGACAGAGTGCCTGATGAACTATGGACAGAGGCTCATGACATTGTATAGGAGACAGGGATCAAGACCATCCCCATGGAAAAGAAATG
>NW_011494635.1:3411546-3412263 GCF_000754665.1 Bison bison bison | reverse complement strand
CCCCTCATCCAAGATAAGGAGCAGCAGCTTCACTTTGCTGGAGTAGCCGCTGCGCTTTGCTGGAGCAGCCGTGAAGAGATACCCCACGTCCAAGGTAAGAGAAACCCAAGTAAGACGATAGGTGTTGCAAGACGGCATCAGAGGGCAGACACACAGAAACCATAATCACAGAAACAGACATCAGACAGATAAAATTAGACAAATGGGCCCAAACTCAGGCATGTGAATCTAGCCTCAGGTTAGCTATAGTAGCTGAATCCATCAGAAACTGAGAGGGCTCTCTGCACACCCTGGGCCACCTGTACCTTGACTGGAGTCAGTTGGCCTGGATTCAAGTTCTGACTGTATTCCTTACTAGCTAGGCAAGTTCCTAACCACTCTAAGCTTTCCCAGCTGGAAATGAGCATGATGGTCACGTCAGTACCCACCTCACTGGGTTGTTGGGAGAAAATTTTTATTAACTTTTTGGTATTTTTTCTCTGTTCCTTTTCTATAACTGTGTGTATATGTGTTATATGCTGTTGTTCAGTCGCTAAATTGTGTCTGACTCTTTGCAACTCCATGAATGGCAGCACACCAGGCTTCCCTGTCCTGTGTCCCTGAGTTTGCTCAAATTCACGTCCGTGGAGTTGGTGATGCCGTCCAACCATCTCATCCTCTGTCATCCCCTTCTCTTCCTGCCTTCAATCTTTCCCAGCGTCAGGGTCTTTTCCAATG
>NW_011494635.1:3409878-3411446 GCF_000754665.1 Bison bison bison | reverse complement strand
CGCATCAGATGGTCAAAGTATTGGAGCTTCAGCTTCAGCATCAGTCCTTCCAATGAAAATTCAGGACTGATTTCCTTTAGGATGGACTGGTTGGATCTCCTTGCAGTCCAAGCGACTCTCAAGAGTCTTCTCCAACACCACAGTGCAAAAGCATCAATTCTTCAGTGCTCAGCTTTCTTTATCGTCCAACTCTCACAACCATACATGACTACTGGAAAAACCATAGCTTTGACTAGATGGACCTTTGTAGGCAAAGTGACATCTCTGCTTTTTAAAATACTGTCTAGGTTTGTCATAGATGTTCTTTCAAGGAGCAAGTGTCTTTTAATTTTGTGGCTGTAGTCACTGTTTGCATTGATTTGGGAGCCCAATAAAATGAAATCTGACACTGTTTCCACTTTTTGCCCATCTATTTGCCATGAAGTAATAGGACTGGATGCCATGATCTTCAGTTTTTGAATGTTGAGTTTTAAGCCAGTTTTTTCACTCTCCTCTTTCACCTTCAAGAGGCTGTTTATTTCCTCTTCACTTTCTACCATTAGAGTGGTATCATCTGCATATCTGAGGTTGTTGGTATTTCTCCTGGCAATCTTGATTCCAGCTTGTGAGTCATCCAGCCCAGCATTTCCCGTGATGGATTCTGCATATAAATTAAATTAATAGGGTGACAATACTTGACATACTCCTTTCCCAGTTTTGAACCAGCCGGTTGTTCCATGTGTGGTTCTAACTATTGCTTCTTGTCCTGCGTACAGGTTTCCCTCTTTTTTGGGTTTCCTTCCTGTTTAGGTAACCACAGAGCATCGAGTAGAGTTCCCTGTGCTATGTAGTAGGTTCTCATTAGTTACCTGCTTTATGTATAGTATCTGTAGTGTGTATGTGTCAATACCAGTCTCCCAGTTCATCCCATCAACTCCATTCCCTTTTGGTTCCCATACATTTGTTCTCTATGTCTGTGTCTCTATTTCTGCTTTGCAAATATGTTCATCTGTACCATTTTTCTAGATTCTACATATATGTGTTAATATTCAAATTTCTTTTTCTCTGTCTGACTTCACTGTTTTCTAATGACTGCTGTATGCATGCTTTTTTTCATGAAGAATTGAATCTTGAATGTGGGAACTATAGACATCTTTATTCCATAAAACTGTATTGTCTAAATAGGGCAAAACTCTATGCCATTTACTGGAACCACTGAGAGTGTTGTAAATGCTAAAGGGATCCTGAAAATTACCAAGCCAGCTGTGTGAGCAGGATTTACAGGCTCGTGTCTCACACTGAGCTGTCCTGGAGACAGAATCTGCCCAAAGCCCTGTACTCTTTCCTTGATTTATCTGTTTCCAAATGTTGATGAGCCGCTTTGCTTGCCAAAGCCAGATCTGGGAAGTGAGTACTAGTTAGCCTTAAAAACAACGCTCGGCCCAGTCAAGTTTTCTGTAAATACTGTGCATGATAAGTTACACAAGGACACTATTTATGAAATGTGGGAAAATTGATAAGGCTGTATAAGCATGCTTACCAGCCAAGGGGCGGGGGCGGGGGTAAGGGCAGGGGAGAGTCTTTGAAAA
>NW_011494635.1:3391251-3409778 GCF_000754665.1 Bison bison bison | reverse complement strand
GTGAAACAGGTTTCCTCCTGCTCAGTTTTGCTCAGTGAGGGGCGGGAGGGTGTGGGGTCGGCCTTCAGCCAGCACCTCTGTCTCTTGGTTGCCCTAATGGACTCCTCACTGGGGTGATGGCATCAGGACTCCCGTCTCCCCTCTCTTACAGACCAGGAAACCCAGCCCTCTGGAGATGCCGAGCTTAGGTCCTGTCCCAAAGCCAGCAAATATCCAAACCAAGGCACCAATGCCAGAGGCAAGTTCAGGTGATCAACGCTTGTCAGCGTACTGGTGGGGCAGTGACTCCTCCCCCCAAATCCCCTGCCCAGCTGTGAGCCCCTGGAGCCCTCACAGAGCCCCTTGGAGATGTGAGGAACTGCTATGGACTCTCATACATGGACAGAGAGGTCCCACAGCTCATCTAAAGCCACACAGCTCGTGAGGGGCAGAGTGGGATTTGAACCAGGGGTAGATGTGTTCTGTCCCTTTAAACAGCTGGAAACTCACAAACCAGCCCTGGCGGGGTGTGTCCTCATGTGGTTTTGCACACGTGGGATAGTGTACCCAGGAGGGTCAGCGCAGTAGCTCACACAGTGGCACAGAGTGTTGCTTTCATTCTTCATTTGTTCTTTAGTTTTGTTCATTTTTCATTTTGTAGAGATGTTTATAACTGCTCTATTTCTATGAAAAGGGGAACAATATAGCTCCATCTGAGCCTGAAACCATGGTTGCCTGCTGAGAGGTCCTCACACATCATTCGGGTCTCTCTGCACAGAGGGTGGGGGGCTGCCACTTGAAGGTCTTAGCCCTTCAGTGCTTCCCCACAGATTTCAGATAAAAGTCAAGTTGTCACTGTTTGGGCTCTCAGGGCTCCTCCCCTCCCCAGGTCCTCCTATCCATTCCTCAGGCTCTCGTAGGACCGCCTTTCCTTCACTTCCTTAACAAGGTTGTGGGCCTCCCACCCCAGGGCCTTAGCACATGCTATTCCCCCACATGAACGCCATTTCCCCTCTTATCTTTTCCTCCTTTAAATTCCAGCTTCGTTGCCATTCTTTCCCGGAGGAGCCGGTCCCAAGTGTCCATCCCAAGGATCTCTCCTGACACCCTGAGGTACCTGTCACCACTAAAACTGCTCAACATGTTCAAATCTGTCCATTCTAAGGGATGTCAAAGGTCATGAAGGCAGGAGTTTTCTCCTAGAATATCAGTGCTGAGCCCAGTACACAATAAGGCCTTAATCAACATTGCTTGGGTGGATGGATGGTTAGGTAGATGGATGGATAGATGGGTAAAAAGATGGATGGATGGATGGGTGGGTGGGTGGATGGTTGGATGACTGCATGGATAGATAGGTGGGTGGGTGGATGGATCTCCACAGACACTAAAGAGCACAGGAAGAACTCAATGGATTCTAAGAAAGCATCTCTGGACTCTTGCAAACATCTGATTAAAATAAAAAGAACACAAGGAGCACCCCCTGAGGGCTCTCTGTCTAGAGTCTGAGATGAGTGCTTTATCCCTTGTGGAGGCTGAAGCCCCTGAGTTCCCAACCCCCACGACACCCTACTGGAAGCTCTGAGGAGAGCTGGTGTCCCATCTCAGTCACTCGGAGGTTTCCCACTCTCCACTGAGCGCTCCCTTTGGGGGCTGGGTCCTCACCATCCACCCAGAGTGCCGAGAGTCATGGGTGCCCGTGGGTAGGGGGAGCCAAAGGGGGAGGGTCCAGTCCCCTCCCTTCTCTGGGGAGACAGATGTGTGGTCTGCAGGTCTCCTGAGGGTTCCAGCTGGAGTCCCAGGTCACCTGCTCAATCTAGTGTCACCCAGTGCTGCCCGCTTCCTTGGCCTTGTCTCACTCCTCCCCTCTCAAATAAACTGCGTATCCCAAATGTTTGTCTGGGCTCTACTTCTTGGGGACCCCAACTGGTGACAGTCTCAGTGAGCAGAACACACTGTCATCACAGGAAAAGAACTCTTCAAGGGCCTCTGTGAGTCGCTGTGCGGAAGGAGGTCAGTCGTGGCCTGGATGGATTCTGGGCTCAGACCCCCCACCCTTCCGGTAACCCTGAGCTGAGGAAAAACAGGCGCACAAGTCTCGGCCTGTGAGGTCAAAGACATTTTCATCTTTTCCTTTATGATGCTTTCTGCGAAGCTGCCACATCACAACACAGCATTTGCGCTACAAAACCCTGAAAACTGCCAAATTTCACCCAATTGAGTTTAACGTTCTCAAGGAGAGAGCTTGGCATTGTGTTAGAAACTCAGACATTCCCACGGCCCAGTTCCTATTTTAAAATTGCCTATCTATTTAAAGTTCACGATGAGGGGACACAAGAGAAAAAAGACTCTCAAAGCCAAAGGGAACATGAGCGCGCAAAAGGAGAGTCCAGTTTGCTTCTAAAAAAGGCTGAAAATTATAACCGTCGTGTCTCAAGTCTGAGGATTTTTTTTCTTTTCCTCTTCTGGTTGTTTGCAAACCAAAGTGGAATTTTATTATGGGTTATGAAGTGAGTTTCTCAAGTTCCTGGCCCCCTCCAAATCTCTCCTCACTCCGCGGCGTGCCCTCACATGGAAGGAGGAGGGACCCCCAAATAAAGGCGCTGGTGCATGCAAGCCACAAACGTCTCCCCACCCCCATCGCCGCTGCATTTCCTTAGCCCGCACCCAGCGACGTTGCCTGGCTCCTTTTATGCACAACAAAACCGTGATGAAGGCTGCAGGAGTCAGAAGCTATTCAGCACAGGAAGCCCCTGTATCCGGTGAGGAATAAGAAGTGCAGCGGCAGGATGCGCCTTGGGTCAGGGGGCCGCGGAAAGCCTTCAGCCTTTGTGTCCTTCTCTGTGACGGAGCGTCCACGTCTGAGCCCTCGGCTCCCCTCGGAGCTCAGCTTGGGCTGCCGCTGTCACCGCCGGGGCGTCAGCCTCCCACCCAGAGGGACACAGAGGCCACGATGGCCAGTTCCGCTGGCCTGCTGCTGCTGCTGCTGCTGCTGTCGATCCAGTCCCGGGCAGAGAACACCACTGACTGGGAGGCCGTGGTCTGCGCAGGGTCTGCCTGCTACACGGCCCACAGGCACAAGCTGAGTGCGGAGGATGCCCAGCTCCACTGCAGCAAGAAAGGGGGCAATCTGGCCACGGTGAAGAGTGAGGAGGAGGCCTGGCACATCCAGGGTGCCCTGACCCAGCTCCTGCTGCTGGGGCCGCCCCTGCAAGAACGCCCGAAATTCTGGATTGGGCTCCAGCGAGAGAAAGGCACTTGCTCGGACAGCAGCCTACCTCTGAAGGGCTTCAGCTGGCTGGGCGATGGGGAGGACTCACAGTACAACAACTGGTACAAAGAAGTTAGGAGCACCTGTACCCACAGGCGCTGCGTGTCCCTGATTCTGGACCTGTCTGTGCCGGGCTTGGCCAGCAGCCTCTCCAAGTGGGTCGATGGTCCTTGTGGGCACTCCGGGTTTCCTGGGATGAACATCGAGGGCTTTGTGTGCAAGTTCAGCTTCAAAGGCATGTGCCGGCCGCTGACCCTGGGGGGCCCGGGTCAGGTGAACTACACGACCCCTTTCCAGGCTACCAGCTCCTCCCTGCAGGCCGTGCCCTTTGCCTCGATGGCCACCGTGGCCTGTGAGGATGGAAATGAGGGCAGGCAGCACTACTTCCTGTGCAAGGAGAAGGCCCCCAGCGAGTTTGACTGGGACAGCTCAGGGCCCCTCTGTGTGAGCCCCAAGTTCGGCTGCGACTTCAACAATGGAGGCTGCCAGCAGGACTGCTTCGAGGGCGGGGATGGCTCCTTCCGATGCGGCTGCCGGCCGGGGTTCCGGCTGCTGGACGACCTGGTCAGTTGCGCCTCTCGGAACCCTTGCAGCTCCAGCCCGTGCGGAGGGGAGGCCACGTGCTTCCCCGGGTCCCTCGGAACAGACTTTACGTGCCACTGTCCCCCAGGCTACCAGCTGGACTCGACTCAGCGGGACTGTGTGGACGTGGATGAGTGCCGGGACAACCCCTGTGCCCAGGACTGTGTCAACACCCCTGGGAGCTTCCGCTGTGAGTGCTGGGTGGGCTTTGAGCCTGGCGGCCCTGAAGAGGGGGCCTGCGTGGATGTGGACGAGTGTGCCCCTGGCCACTCGCCCTGCGCCCAGAGCTGCACCAACACCGAGGGCTCCTTCTATTGCTCCTGCGAGGAGGGCTACGAGCTGGCTGAGGAGGACGGCACCCAGTGCCTGGACGTGGACGAGTGTGAGGTCCAGCAGGGGGGCCTCTGCGACAGCCTGTGCTTCAACACGGAGGGGTCCTTCCGCTGTGGCTGCCTGCCGGGCTGGGAGCTGGACCCCAACGGCGTCTCCTGCACTGGGGGGCACACGTCATTGGGACCACCGACCGGGTTTCCCCTTAGGGAAGACACGGGAAATGGAGAAGGGAAGCTCCAGTCTTCTGCCACCGTGTCCAGTCGCAGCGGGGACAACCCTGAGGGTACCTCCACAGTGGTGCCCTCCAACAGGAGACTCTCCCTCCCAGCTAGGGTCCCCACCTCCCTGCCCCCAGCGGAGAGGCTGGCCCCCAGTGCGACGCCTGGGGTCTGGATGGAGCCCAGCACCCATTACCCCACAGCCACCACCGGCCACAGGGAGTCTGCAGGCGAGGACTTCACAGCCAAGCAGAGCGAGCAGGGCACAGACGGACAGCAGCTGCTCTTATTTTACATTCTTGGCACCGTGGTGGCCATCCTGCTCCTGCTAGCTCTGGCCTTAGGGCTGCTGGTCTGTCGCAAGCGCAGGGCCAAGAAGGAGGAGAAGAAGCAGCAGCCGCAGAGCGCAGCGGACAGCTACGCCTGGGTCCCCGAGCGGGCTGAGAGCAGAGCCATGGAGAACCCCTACAGGTGAAGGAGGCTGGGTTGCCCGGGGGGAGTGTGGCCGGCACGGGGGCGGGGTAGGGGCGGCAGTGACCACGCAGCAGGCAGAGATGAGGGGTAGGCTTGGGCCCCCCTGGGATCACCTCGAGGCCCACATGTGCCCTCTGGGGGTGCCACCCTGCCCCGTGTCCCCACGCCCAGGGTCCAGATGACATGGCCCCGGGGCAGCAGCTTCCAATATGTTCCCCTTTGTTCCCATAGTCCGACGCCGGGGACAGACTGCTGATGCTGATGAGGCCCCTGGACACTGGCAGCGACCACCATCCTCAGAGCCAGGAGACCATTGAAAGCAGGACCCCCACCCTCCTGGAAGACTGGACTGGAATCTTAGCAAGTAGTTGTCAACCTTCTCTTTAAATGCCTGGCAGCTTGAACCGTGCAGGTATCACACGTGTGTAGTGTGGAAGCGGGGGAGGGTCAGGTGTCAGTTTAGGAATTTCGTGCGTGTTAACAATTCTCCTTCCCTCTCCTGCTGAAATTCAAATGTGACTGAGTTCATATCACCCCTGATCCTGGATCGCACTTGACATGTCAGGTGCTAACAGGCTCCCTTTGAACTGCTTCTCTGCCTGCATACACCTCTAATAACAGGACACAAATCAGGGCAAATTTGGACTGAAATGATTTGTGCCTTCTGGTGTGATGAAGCCTGAGTCTATCTGTTGTCTGATTATGTAAGAAGCTCTGTTTCTGATGGAGGGAACGTGTTCAGGCTGGAGGCATATTTTTTCCATTCTTGCGTTTCCATCCACTTAGGTGGCAGAGGCAGGGCGTTTAGAAATCACATCTCTCTAGCTCTTCGGGTTCTAATTGTCTTCAGTTTATTTGCAAATGAAATCTGAACAATGTGGGGAAAATTGTACCAAGCGAGTAAACAGTGACTCTGGAAACTAGGGTTAGAAGGCAGGGTTTGTTTCAAAACTACGTGAGTCAATTTGTCTCAATAAATGTTCCCATGTTCCACCCTCTGTTTGACTGGTGAGACCGACATTCGTGAGGTCAAAGGTTAAAGACCACTGGTCTCCGGGGCCAAGTGGCCTCACGCCCTTGATGCCATCCTGCCGTCTCTGCACTCTGCCTGGGCTTGGACGCTCTGGTGGTTTCTGGATGATGTGAGGGGCTGAGTTTAAAAGGTGCTGTAACAGCATTTAGCACAGCTCACTGTGGTGGAGGCCTCCTGAGAGCTGAGCCCATCTTGTGGACACCGCACAACCAAGTCAGGACTCGTCCCCTGGGTGCTGGCCCAGTACTGCGTACAGCACAGGTGTCCTCTGGCCCTTTTCCTTAAAAAAAGAAGACAAGAGGAGATGGAGAGAGAATGAGAGTATAACTAAGATCTTGTGCAACAGCAGACACTTCTCAGAGCCGTTTTAATTTATAACCTTGTCTGTAAGTGCCCACTAGCCAGATTTCCCACAACTAAGACTGCTGTGGTCGGTGGTGCTTGGTCCCCATCACTTCAGCCTGGGTCCCTGGAAAGCAGCCCAGAATTCACTGTGGGGCAGAGCCCTTAGAAGCTGCCTGAGCAGCACAGGAGGCCTGGGCACCTGGAGAAGGTGGGACTGGGGGTGAACCCCTTGGCGCACCCCTCCCTGATGCTCCCCTTCCCCTGCAGGACAGACCGAGGAAACCATTTCCGGGATCCAAACTCTGCCCCAGAGGTCAGCACCCCACATGCTTGGCCTTCAGAGCCAAGTAGATGCCTTTTGCCAATTTCGAAATGAAGGTGCTATAGCTCACATTGAAAAAAAAAAAAAAAGGAAAAGTGGAAGGGGTTGGGGGAAGGAAGGAAGGAAGGAATGATGGAGGTCTGAGACTGTCTCCTCAAACAGGCCTGCTCCTGAATTTCACGAACAGTCTCTACAATCACTGCTCTTCTCTCTTGCTGGCCATTGGGAGGGGCTGAAGCAGGAGGACAGTCCCCTGGGAAACTGGAGTGTAGACAGCCAAGGATGGGCCATTCTCCAAATTTGCCTTGGGCGTGGAGAACCTGGGGAGTGTCCTTTGCATGATGAACTCACGACTGCTTGGCTGGGTGGCCTTGAGGCAGAAGTAACCTTGCTGGTGTCACTTTGGTGCCTGTCCCCTGTCCCCAGAGGCACTTAGGGTGAACCCACCAGCTCTGGCCTGAAGCCGGGAGGAACTCAGCCTGTGGTGACCACCAGGCCTGGCAAGGCCATCTCAGGCTTGAGTGCCTGTCGCCAATAGACTAGCAGCCTCTCCAAAAGGTTAGTCTTCACATCTTTCCCCAGGCTCAGGTGAAAAGTGAAATAAAAATCTAAACCTGTATGTGAGTGTGCTTCCGTGCAGCCTTCAAGAGGAGCAGAGTTGGGAGTGAAACTCTCTCCCACACACGCATGTGTAGCTGTGTCTTTTATGTTCTGGTTGTGAGCTTTGTTTGAGCACATTGTGCAGGGCCTAGATGTGGATTTGATCGTTAGCTACTTTTATTCCTACTGTCTTTCCCATATAGATTTCTATAAAAACTAAGAACAGAGATGAGATTTGACTCTGAAAAAGGTACCAAATTAAAAATGATGCAGTTTTTTAAAAAACAAATAGAGGAAAGCCTTTTCCTATTGTTTTTCTTCTTAGTTTCTCCATTGTCTAAATCAGGAAAACAGGAAAGCACTGCTTTCCAGCAGCTGCAAAATGGTGTAATGTCCCCTACACATTTCCACCGTTGAAAACAATAGGGTTAGCATGGAAATCAGAGACAGAAAATCCCTGAAAACATCTGTCCCTCTCTGGCTGCAAAACCCAAGGCTTAAATCTGTGTGGTTTGTGGAGCCTGTCAACCAAAAGAAAGAGGATGATCAAACTCTCCATGGGTTCAGTAATCAAGTCCCTTAGTTTGTTCCAGATTCCGGGAGTAAAACTCACTGAAATGCTTTTTTTTTTTTTTAAACAAAATGAAGTGTGTTTTGGTCTGTTCATGGAGATAACACCCACTCGTTTTAGAAAGAAACTCTGGAATTCCTTTCTCTCATTGTTCCTCTTATCTGCAAGGGGGCAAGTGTTTCCTTTCAGCAGAATTTGCCCACCATTCCCCTGGCCTAAAGCTCTTTTTGCATATTTGGCTTAAGCTAGAATTAGATCATAGGTGAGGTCTTGCATGAGGATACAATTCAATGCGATTGTAAACATCAACAGTCCCTCCCTGAGTGCTAGAAAAGAACACCTAAGTCTCTTTGAATGTGTGTGTTTGAAGTTTGTTTCACTGATGCTGGAATCACAGGCTTTCTAGACAGGGTCATTTCATCCCAGGGTGGGGGAGGGAGGGCTGGACACTGAGCTGCCCTCAGGCCTCTGAAAAGCTGAGTGGCACCTCGGGGCAACCTCGGAAGTGGGTTGTCATCCTTTGTGCTTTGTTACCCACATATCCTAATAAACTCCGGAATACATTGCTGTCAATCTGTTTTAATATTTTAATATGCTTCACAACAGCTCAAAATACACAGCAGGAACTACATTCAAAAGTACCTGTGCCCGTTGTCAAAGATACATCGACAACCTGCGTCTTTACTCACTGGAGGTGGCACTGGCCTCAGGGCACCGAGGTGGGGGGAGGACATTGTAGGGAGGCCCCCAGGCCCAGATCCGCACTTCTAGACTCTGCCCTCTGACCCTGAGCCCTGCTGCACGCCTCCATCTCCACTGTCTTATCCCCTGCATCGTTTTAGTTGTGTGGGAGACGCCTGGTGCAGGATTAAATGTGTCTAACGGGTGCGATTTGCAAACACCATTCTGTAATGATCACAGGAGCATTTTTGACCACTTGGGCACCAAACCTTTTCCAGTATATTTAACTAATTGGACAGGCCGACAGCTCGCTCAATGTTCTGCCACATAAACCTCACCGTGACTGGAGGCCGGAACAGTAGATGGTGGTTGATTCCCAGTCGACTTGCTTTCCAGACTGTGGACTTTGTAAAAACAGGGCTTATGGGGAATCAGGGGCTCTCCAGTGATGCTAATGGCCTGGACACTTGTGATAACCAGTCATTACCAGGGCTCAATAAAACTTATTCTTGAGCTGTCTAGTCACTAACAAAACCCATTTGGAAATAATATCTTAATATGAAGAACTGTGGCTGCCTCCTCCCCAACATACACACACACACAGAGACACGCAACACAGGCACACACACACACAGAAAAGCACCTTTCACACAGAGAGACACAAAGAGACACACAAATACATACAATCCTAACACCCTCTGTTTCATATTGAAAAACCTTGAGGCCAGGGTTTCCTGATTTATAGGAAAAGCCCATGAACAAACGTGCCACACTTTAGCAGCAATTCCTCTTAGAGACTTAGAGTGATGTAAATGCTAGCAAATCTTTCAAATATGATTGATTCACACACACAAAAATGTATAGAGAATTAAACCTATTGTGCAAAACAAGTACATCTGTGACAGAAAACCCATAGATTAACGTGAAAGAGCCACATACACGTCATGTACCTTCCACGGCTTTAACATGGACTGAAAAAGTCCATCCTGATTGAGCTGACTCCTCAATCTATTCCATATGAGGAGGAAGAGACAATAAACCCCAAACCAAAAAGCCTCCGCTCAACAGTGTCTCATCTCTTTTACACCCTGGATCATTGTTTTCAGAGGATATAAAGGCCAGGAGTGGTGAAAACTGAAGAAAGAGAGGAGTGAAAGGTCAAGTTGGAGGATAAGCCCTGAGGTCAACAGTCTCTCCCATGAACTTGACCTGAGGCTCTTCTCTTCATAGCAGGGACCACATTCTGCCTGAGCCTCCAGGAGCCGGCAGCCAGAGCTCCCCAAGAGCTGCTGCCCCGGGTCCTATTTGCTGGGCTTTTTATTTGAGTTTTGTCACCATTGATGCTGGTCCTCCCTTGTGGTTAAAATCCATAGATTTCAGCTGCCTGGAGGGAAGGATGGGAGGGGTGGAGCATAAACAGAGAGGAAAGAAGGGAAGGAGAGAGAGGGAGGGAAAGGGGTGGGGGATGCCTGATGAAGGTCAAAGTGAAGGTCGCTGGGCCCCAACAGCACATCTCGGCTTTCAGTTGGAGACCATGCAGGGCTGTTTTCTCTCCATGCCATCTCTAACCTCCCGGGTCACACGGTGGAACAGCCAGGCTCTTTCCTGCTGACCCCCATGGAGGACCAACACCCTCCTCATCAGGCTCTTGTCACCTTTCCCTGCAAAGCACTGTTACCTCGTCCCCTCTGCGTTTCACGCTTGTCCTGGTATCATAAAGGCTTAAGCTGGGTCCATGACATCTGCTCTCTTGAGCTCCTTCTGTGTTCAAATATCCAGTGAAAATAATGAGACTTATGAGGTGGAAAGAAATAATTGTACCTTTTACCTTCTTTCTCCAGAGTCTTCCTTTCCGAAAAAGATTAAGTCCCAAACCTAAATGTTCACTTCCTTGTCAAACCTGTCATCTCTGAACCAGGGCATGGTGCCCTGTGTGTCCCAGTACCCACCCTCATGGTCACGGTTAAGGTGTTGGTGTGTGCACTGGGGGGTGGGGGTGCAGTCCTGTACACCCATCATACCAGCTAGTCCATCCTCTTTCTCATCATCTCCCATGGGGACCAGCTTTGTCACTCCTTGTATTTCCATCAGTTCTGTCTTCTCCTTGATGGCTTAGTCACTCAGTTGTGTCTGACTCTTATGGCCCCACGGACTATAGCCCGCCAGGCTCCTCTGACCATGCGATTTCCCAGGCAAGAATACTGGAGTGGGTTGCCATGCCCTCCTCCAGGGGATCTTCCCGACCCAGGGATTGAACCCAGCTCTCCTGCATTGCAGGCAGATTCTTTACCAGCTGAGCCACCAGCAAAGCTGCACGATTGGGTGATTGATATGCATTTGGCATTGTCCCTTTCTTTACCAATATGAAATGCAACCTTCTGGACATCTTCACCTCCAATTACATTCTGTCTAAATCTCCAAACTGATACACTGCACTAATTTGTGGCGTTTTATGAATACAAATGATTTCTATTAGAATATCTTTGTTTTCAGCCTTCTTTATGTTCGTCTCACTGTGTTCCCGTCCTGCCCTGCTCTGGGGCTGCTCTCTCCATCTCAGGGGCCTGGAGCCCCCACAGGGCCTCTGCCCAGAGTGGGCAAGTCTGGGTTGGAGACTGTGAGACTCTGCATTTCTAGCAGGTTTCTGGGGGAGACTGCTGCTGCTGGTCTGGGGGCTCCCCCAGAGGAGCTCTGCTTTATCTGTTTGGGGGTGGTTCTCTTGTCTCATTATTGGGAGTAGGCCCTCCTGGCCACTCTCTTGACTCTCTTATTCTAGAAGTGATTTTGGATGGGGCTTCTTCCGAGTCTCCTGACTTTCCCCTGCTCTTCTCCTTTCTTGTCTCCTGAGGTGGCTGTGAAAACTCACTTTCTCTCTAGCCCCCACCCCAGAGACCCCTGTCCTGCCCAAAGCACTACTCACCTTCTAACATGGTGTATCATTTCTTCCTGTGGTTAAGATTTATTGACTTATTGCCTGTACTTACATATATGTAAGCACCTCTAGGGCAATTTTTGTTGTTGTTGTCTGGTCCCTGGTCCCTGATGCTCCCTGGGCCTGGCACACAGTGGCGCTCAATAACTCTGTGTCTGATGCTTGGCTGCCCTGGGGTCTTGGAGCAGAATGGCAGGCAGGGGGACACAATGGGGGTCCTATTTGAATCTCTGATGCTGTCCGTGGCCTTCATCTTTTACGGGCTCCTCACCCCAGGCCGCTCCCTCCACACAGGGCAGTGCCCACACTCAAGATGTCCCTATTGCTCTTGAACCAATGCTGTCTTGTCCATCTGGTCTCCAGGCTCCTTTTGCTCCAGAAGCAGACCTGGAGACAAGGATTCCAGTGAAGTAGTTTAATGGGAAAGATGGACATTAACGGTAGGGTCATGTGGAGGCGATGCAACTGTGGAAACACTAGGAAATGTCATTCCACCAGAGGGCTGAGGGAGCCGGGGTATTGATAGACTGACTTCCATCCATCGTGGATGGGGCTGCTGCAGGGGGATGGGTAATTCCCGGTACTTCCAAAGGGGCTCCACTCTGGGATGGGGGAAGCCTTCAGGTACAGAGATGCAGACGTGGCAGGATGGAAGTTGACCCGAGCACAGGCACAGTCTCTGGTGAACAGTCTGGCTGAATCCCCGCCTGTCCTCATCGTCCCCCACACCGAGCAGAAACAGCCCTTCCTTCCTCAAGTCACGGCTGATTTCCTCAGGAGGCAGCTGGGACCTTGGGGAGAGAGCTATCTTTCCAGATTTCTTTAATGGCCCCCACCCCTCTGTTCTTGATGTGATAGCTCAGTGGCTCTGCGTCTGTCTTCCTGTGAGGCTGGGAGGCACTCAAGGGAAAGGTGAGCCTCACACACAGTTTTACACACAACTTGATCTCACATGTGGCCAACAGAAGGCCACCTGAATAGTTCAGTTCTTGGGACATCTTATTAAAGCAACGTGACAGGAAAATTTACCAAACTTTTACTACTATCAGATAAAAAGTGCAACTGATTTATTGGGAAACAGGCAGAATTACTCTCCCCACTTGATAGGTAAGGAAGTGGAAACACAGACAAACTGGGAAATTTGCTCACGGCCCCAGCTGACAAGTGGTGAAGTAGGGCTGTGAAACCCTGCAGCCTCACCTGGATTGCTAGGTCTCACCACCTCCAGCTAACTTCAGGGTGTCAACCAGTAGACTCCTGAGGAGACAAGCTGGCTTTCATCCTGTGTGAGACAGGAAGGTTGAACACTGAGCAATGATGGGTATTTCTAATAATAACTTATGTCCAACTGAGCACCTCTGTATTCTTGCACTTGAGTATTCCCCCAGGCACACATGTGTGCATGTACACCACACACACACCCACCCACACACACACATAAACACACACAAGTACCACTCAAAAGCTCTCTGCCATCCCCTGAGAGCTTGTGTACCCGAGGCCCACGTGATCTGAGGGAGGGGTGTGCCTGCGGCCTCGCTGACCCCGCAGGGGCCTTCCTGCCTGTCTTGGTCACAGTGGCGCCTCTGTGCGTCCTGGAGGTGGAGGTGTGACTGCACCCTGCTGGCAGAGACCACTGCTCCGCTGCACCCCTTGTGCACAGTGCCGGGACTGCCAGAGGCGCCGCTTTGTCAAAGACAGTGGGCTAGTTTCTAAAAAGCTAAACATGCACACACATGACCTGGCAATTCTGCTTTTAGACATCTACTCAAGGGCAATGAAACCATGATGCTCACAGTCTTGGCCACAGGTATTCACAGGAGGTTTATTTGTGAGCATGCACCTGGACACAACTTCTGTTCCCAGTCTTCTCTCTACCTCCCTCCAGGGCAGCTCAGGAATCATGAATCCCATTCATTTTCCTGGCCTCCATCAGAAGGGGCACATACCTCACTAAGAAGTGGTCTTTGCCAGCCCCCGCTTGCACCACCCCAACTCCCGCCGCCCACATCTTGCTGAGTGTTCTCTTTTCACAGTGTCCTGTTTCTTCTTTTATCCCCTTGCCTTCGAGCTATCTAACTGCATTTCTCTCTGAGCAATGGCCACAGTCAAACCCTATCCTTTGTCTTCAGGTCCTGCCCTTTTAGGGAAGCATCTTTTACTATAGAAACAATCTTTGGTGTTATTTAAATTCATAAGTAAAAACAACCTTGGAAAAGCTCCTGGGCACTGCAGGTGCTGGTGTCAGCAGTAATGTCATGGCCTTTCTTTAAGAGGCTTCTTCTGACCAGATGCCCAGAATGGCTTTGATGCTTGGAGACTGGATTTGGTGCTTACTGATTTGTGGCTGAAATGAAAAGCTCTCTGTTAAGTTCAGTTATGTGCCAAGTGATCTTCAACATGAGGCTTTTTTTTTTTTTTTTTTGAGCATAGGAAAAGATGATTCATTTGGGCCTTGTTATTTCAAAAGTTGGAGTCACACAGTCTGGAATCAACTCACGCATTAACTTAACAAACAAGAAAACAAACCAGAATGAATGAATGAATAAAGTTTTGCTGGGGAAATGAGGTTCATACGAGATTTTTAGCTGAGCTATGTAGCCTACCAAATTAATCTTCAGGGCCTTATCGCAGTGTTTACATCCATTTGTGTAGAATAGGCAGGAACTAGAAATGATTCTCACATGAATGCAAATGAATTGGTGTTTTTCAATATCTATTCTGGGTATTTTATTCTCCTTCTGCTTTTATGTTAAGTGAACTGGTAGTATTCAGTGGTGAATTCGTCTACCCGAAATAATGCCTGATTAACATAATGTTTATTTTCTCATATGATGAAGGGTCCAGAGATGGGAAATCTCAGGCTGCCTTCTGTCTTTTTGGTCCTTCATCACCAGCCTGTGACTTTCATCCTCATGCTTACCACATGCAAAAAAAAAAAAAAAATTCTTTTATTTTTCTCATTCATAGGCAGAGAAAGGCACCAATCCCAACTCGACAATTTGCTGAGTTGTGATAAGAGTACAGACCCCATGACTAGCACTTCAATCAGGAAGACCTTCCACTGCCCAGCGGGTCTCCTATGTTCCTCCCAGTCTGTTCCCACCCTGTCGATCAACACTGCTTCACTTCTTATCCATATTCAGTCCTTTCACCTGTTCTAGGAATTTAAACAGACGAAATCAGAGTTTATCAGGGTCAAGCCTCTTAAGTTACTTGCTTTCTGCCTTGCCCACTTCTTTTTTTACATCTGATGCCTTTTTCTTGTTTTATTTTGGATCAATCAAGTATTATTTTTCATTATTGGATTTTTTGAGCAATTTTAGGTTTGCAAAAGAATTGAGTTGAAAGTACAGAGAGTTCCCCTATAACCTCTCAACATTTTTAGTTCAGTTCAGTTCAGTTCAGTTGCTCAGTCATGTCTGACTCTTCGCAACCCCATGAACCACAGCACGCCAGGCCTCCCTGTCCATCACCAACTCCCGGAGTCTACCCAAACCCAGGTCCATTGAGTCAGTGATGCCATCCAGCCATCTCATCCTCTGTCGTCCCCTTCTCCTCCTGCCCTCAATTTTTCCCAGCATCAGGGTCTTTTCCAATGAGTCAGCTCTTTGCATGAGGTGGCCAAAGTATTGGAATTTCAGCTTCAACATCAGTCCTTCCAATGAACACTCAGGACTGATCTCCTCCAGGATGGACTGGTTGGATCATCCTGCAGTCCAAGGGACTCTCAAGAGTCTTCTCCAACATCAATTGTTCGGCGCTCAGCTTTCTTCACAGTCCAACTCTCACATCCACACATAACCACTGGAAAAACCATAGCCTTGACTAGACAGACCTTTGTTGGCAAAGTAATGTCTCTGCTTTTTAATATGCTGTCTAGGTTGGTCATAACTTTCCTTCTAAGGAGTAAACTTCTTTTAATTTCATGGCTCCAATCATCATCTGCAGTGATTTTGGAGCCCAGAAAAATAAAGTCAGCCACTCTTTCCAATGTTTCCCCATCTATTTGCCATGAAGTGATAGGACCAAATGCCATGATCTTAGTTTTTTGAATGTTGAGCTTTAAGCCAACTTTTTCACTTTCCTCTTTCACTACCATCAAGAGGTTTTTTAGTTCCTCTTCATTTTCTGCCATAAGGGTGGTGTCATCTGCATATCTGAGGTTATTGATATTTCTCCCAGCAATCTTGATTCCAGCTTGTGTTTCTTCCAGCCCAGCGTTTCTTATGATGTACTCTGCATAGAAGTTAAATAAGCAGGGTGACAATATATAGCCTTGATGTTCTCCTTTTCCTATTTGGAACCACTCTGCTATTCCATGTCCAGTTCTAACTATTGCTTCCTGACCTGCATAAAGATTTCTCAATTTCCTATTACTAAGACTGGGCTTTGGTGTGGCACATGGGGAACAATCTGTGAGCCATATTGACACATTATTATTAACTAAAGTCCATAGTTTACATTTGGGTTCACTTTTGTACTGTACCTTAAATATTGTTCAGTTGCTCAGTCCTGTCCGACTCTTTTGCAACCCCATGGACTGTAGCATGTCAGGCTTCTCTGTCCATGGAATTTCCCAGGCAAGAATGCTGGAGTGAGTTGCCATTTCCTTCTCCAGGGGATCTTCCTGACCCAGGGATTGAACCCGGGTCTCTTGCATTGCAGGTGGACTCCTGACCATCTGAGCCATGAGGGAAGCCCTGCACGTGGGTGTCTGTGTGTATATTGCACTGGGTCTTAGTTGCAACATGTGGGATCTAGTTTCTCTGACCGGAGATTTAACCCTGGCCCTTTGCAGTAGAGATATAGAATCTTAACCACTGGACCACCAGGAAAGTCCCCAATATATGGGTTTTGAAAACTGTATTCACCATTGCTTGTATCACACAGAATAGGTTCCCTGTGCTCCACCTGTTCACCTTATCCCTCCTCCCCAAATCCTGGCAACCACTGACATTTCACAGTCTCTGTAGTGTTGCCTTTTCTAGAATGTCATACATTTGGCATCATATAGCCTGTTGCATTTTCTGATTGGCATAGGAAACATTTAAGTTTCCTCCATGTCTTTTCATGGCTCAAGAGCTCATTTCTTTTTAGTTCTGATAATATTCCATTGTCTGGATGGACCACAGTTTATTTATCCATTTACCTACTGGAGGATATTTTGGTTGCTTCCAAGTTTTGGCAGTTATCAATAAAATTACTATAAACATCCATGTGTTTGTGTGGACATAAGTTTTTATTCATTAGTGTGACTACCTAAGATTGTGAATAATGTATGAGTGTGTTTGGTGTTGTAAGAAATTTCCAAATTGTCCTCCAAAGTGAGAAAACCATTTTGTATTTCCGTCAGCAATGAGTGAGCATTTCTGCTGCCCCACAACCTCCCCAACATTTAGTGTTGTCAGTGTTCTGGATTTTGACCATTCCAATAGATGTGTTCAGTTCAGTTCAGTTCAGCCGTTCATTTGTGTCTGACTCTTTGCGACCCCATGAATCGCAGCACGCCAGGCCTCCCTGTCCATCACCAACTCCCACAGTTCACTCAAACTCATGTCCATTGAGTCAGTGATGCCATCCAGCCATCTCATCCTCTGTCGTCCCCTTCTCTTCCTGCCTCCAATCCCTCCCAGCATCAGGGTCTTTTCCAATGAGTCAACTCTTCGCATAAGGCGGTCAAAATATTGGAGTTTCAGCTTTAGCATCATTCCTTCCAATGAACACCCAGGACTGATCTCCTTTAGGATGGACTGGTTGGATCTCCTTGCAGTCCAAGGGACTCTCAAGAGTCTTCTCCAACACCACAGTTCAAAAGCATCAATTCTTCAGCACTCAGCTTTCTTCACAGTCCAACTCTCACATTCATACATGACCACTGGAAAAACCATAGCCTTGACTAGATGGACCTTTGTTGGCAAAGTAATATCTCTGCTTTTTAATATGCTATCTAGGTTGGTCATAACTTTCCTTCCAAAGAGTAAGTGTCTTTTAATTTCATGGCTGCAGTCACCATCTGCAGTGATTTTGGAGCCCCCAAAAATAAAGTCTGACACTGTTTCCCCATCTATTTGCCATGAAGTGATGGGACCAGATGCCATGATCTTCATTTTCTGAATGTTGAGCAGTATCTTACTGTTGGTTTAATTTGGATTTCCCTGATGACATGAAGTGGAGCATGTTTTCAAATGCTTATTTGCCATCTGTGTATCTTCTTTGGTGAGGTGTCTGTTAAGGTCTTTTGCCCGTTTTAAGTTTGAGTTGTACTGCTGGGCATGCACACGGAAGAAACCAGAATTGAAAGAGACACGTGTACCCCAATGTTCATGGCAGCACTGTTTATAATAGCCAGGATATGGAAGCAACCTAGATGTCCATCAGCAGAAGAAAGGATAAGAAAGCTGTGGTACATATACACAATGGAGTATTAGTCAGCCATTAAAAAGAACACATTTGAATCCATTCTAATGTGGTGGATGAAACTGGAGCCTATTATACAAAGTGAAGTAAGTCAGAAAGAAAAACACCAATACAGTATACTAATGCATATATATGGAATTTAGAAAGATGGTAATGATGACCCTATATGTGAGACAGCAAAAGAGACACAGATGTATAGAACAGTATTTTGGACTCTGTGGGAGAAGGCAAGGGTGGGGTGATTTGAGAGAATAGCACTGAAACATGTATATTATCATATGTGAAATAAATCGCCAGTCCAGGTTCAATGCATGAGATAGGGAGCTCATGGCTGGTGGACTGGGATGACCCTGAGAGATGAGATGTGGAAGGAGGTGGGAGAGGGGTTCAGGATGGGGAACACATGTACACCCATGACTGATTCATGTCAATGTATGGCAAATCCACTACAATATTGTAAAGTAATTAGCCTGCAATTAAAATAAAAAGAAAAAAATAAATAAAATTGGGTTGTCTTCTTACAGGTGAATTTTAATGGCACCCCACTCCAGTACTCTTGCCTGGAAAATCCCATGGATGGAGGAGCCTGGTAGGCTGCAGTCCAAGGGGTCACTAAGAGTCGGGCACGACTGAGTGATTTCACTTTCACTTTTCACTTTCATGCATTGGAGAGGGAAATGGCAACCCACTCCAGTGTTCTTGCCTAGAGAATCCCAGGGACGGGGAGCCTGGTGGGCTGCTGTCTATGGGGTCGCACAGAGTCGGACAC
>NW_011494635.1:3384542-3391151 GCF_000754665.1 Bison bison bison | reverse complement strand
AGGGACGGGGGAGCCTGGTGGGCGGCCGTCTATGGGGTCACACAGAGTCGGATACAGCTGAAGCAACTTAGCAGCAGCAGCAGCAGCAGCCGTGTATTTTAGGTATCAGTCCTTTATCAATTTTTTCTTACAAAGATTTTCTCCAAGTCCATGGCTTGTCTTTTCATTCTCTTAAGGGGTCTTAGTTGCCCCACACCTCGTAAATTGAGAGTATGCTTGGGATAAAGTATGAATAAATATGAATCTCACCCAAAGTGGTTTCCTTCTTTAAAGGGATAAATCCCTCCAGTTTCTATCTGAGGCTGGTCACTACCCAGTGCCTTCAAATAGCTGTTTTCATATTTTTTTTCCAGAATTATTATTATTTTTTTTTACCAGAAACAGATCCTATATTTGTCTTTTTTGAAAGATCCTTCAGATAGCCCTCCAAGCAGTTTTGAAAAATATTGTATTGGCTAAAATTGAACAACATGACTATCTGTAGGCTGATCACTGGGAGGGTCATTAGAGAGCAAGGTTGTGAAGGGTTGTGGATGGGGGAGGAGTCAGCCAACCAAGAGTGTCTGCCTTGTTGCCCTAAACATTCTCTCATTCAGACTTTTCACATTTGCTGACCCACTTTCCTTCCTTACCCAGCAAGACAAACACATGCTCCTCTATCTCATCTAAATGAATGAGATTTGACGAAGTAATTTTCTTTTTTCCCATGCCTCAGTTTCTCTATTTATTGTTGACACTGTTAATTTTAGATTA
The DNA here is from genome assembly GCF_000754665.1 of Bison bison bison. Taxonomy (NCBI): domain Eukaryota; kingdom Metazoa; phylum Chordata; class Mammalia; order Artiodactyla; family Bovidae; genus Bison; species Bison bison. Next base: position 3,390,398 of record NW_011494635.1, on the reverse strand, counting down.
ATATTAAAGAGGAGTCCATTAGTTGTGTATGACCTTGGTGTGTAGGTTCTTGGAGGTGATCGTATGTCCCCATGAGCTTGAAGTTTTGAGGGCCATGGACCTTCATAAAATCTTCTGGCCAGTGAGACTTGAATATCGGTATAAATAGAAGTGTCATTGCTGACAGCAGCATATGTAGCAACAGCTGTTTTATGGAACAAATACTCAATACTTGCCCCACGGATCTGTCTGATTCCCCTGCCCATCCTGAGTGTCCGTGAAGCAGACTCAGAGATTCATCCTAGGATCCAGATTTTGTCATCTAACCCTAAGATGTAGCTCTTATCCTCATTTTGAGAAGAGAGGTTGAGTTTCAGGGAGCTTATCTACCATAGAAACAGAGCTAAAAGCAGTTGGACTTATTCAAGTTCATCTTATGTGCCCACCATTGTGATAAAATGACTACCCGTCCCTTTTGTTGACCTCTGGTTTGAGGGATGTGACCTCGTGAACATATAGAAGGTACTATTTAATGATGATATTTGACTAAAAATAGAAATCAGCTTTTAAATTTAACTAAATTAGACCAGAGAGATGGCAACCCAGGAAGCTACACTTTAATTTATTCACGTTTACGCCAACTGGGCAGGTAGTCAGCTGCACGAATAATCCAATTACAGTGAAGGAACCAAACAGACCCAGGTGTCTGGGCCCAAGCCCTGGAGTTTCTGACTCAAGAGGTCTGTGAGGGCTCAGGAATTTGCCTTTCTGACAAGTCTGAGGTGATGAACGGTGTTTACAGAGATAAGATGTAATGGTGATGCTGCTGGTCTCAGGGCTCCTTTCCACAAACTAGAGAGGGTCAGTGAACCTCTGTGGGAGGCAAGCAGGGAAGGGGCTAGTTTATTGCAAGGTCTCAGTGAGGCCATTCTGCTGCCTGGCTAGGTCCTTCCCCAGAACAACCTATTGGCGTGGGAAGTGTGTGCCCCCCACGCTCCCAGGAGGGGGTCTTGTCAAAGGCAGATCCTGATTCGGGAAGCACAGGGTAAGCCCATCAGAGATGGCACATTGGAAGCAGTCCCCAGACAAGGATGCTGGTCTGGGACCTCATGTTGGGGAGCAAGGCAGCCACTTGGCTAGTAGATTCCTTCCTTTCCCTCTGCCTGTTTCCGACCCCAGCTGCCACTCACTCGACCAGAGCTGGCAATGCACGAACGTTCAGTCCACATTTTTGTCACTTCCACTGAGCTCTGGGGACTGACTCATTTAAATGACATTCTCAACTCTTTGGAAAGATGCTGGGCCAGAAATGGAAACAGCGGCAAAGACTTTCTGGGAAACAGGAAGCCAAATAGATATTTTTTCCAATCATGATTTCCCCCAGATTCAGAGACTGCTTAATTCACCATGAAACAAGACTTTTAGACAAAATACAAAAATCTTGTCCATCCTCAAGACCACGGGAAGACAGCAGAAGAGTAAGTACTGCAAGAAAACAGCCATAAAGTGTCTCTGTGGCGTATTTCAAGTTCTGGATTTTCTTGTTACCAGCTGTGTGTATTTATCCCGGCTGCGGTAGGACCAGCTGGAGTTTTAATTGTGCACCATGGATGATGCTGCCAGGATTTTCCCATGCATCTGTTGACTCCAAGTTCTTCAGTGGCCAGCTGGCCACCAGAAGCTTAAAAGTGGCATCCAGCTCCAAGGAGGAAGCTTCTGTCCTCGTCACCTGTTGGAACATGAGGTAGGTAGGTCCTCTTTCCTGGGAAGGGTGTTGTAAGGGACCCCGGAAGGCTGGGTCTTGCTGAATGTCCCCAAAGTCCCTTCCAAAGGAGAATAAACTCTAAAGAGAAGCCTTTGCCAGCACTTCTCTTAAATCTGGCTTCAGAATTATTCCCAGCCTGAAGAGCATTCCCAGGGTTTGGGTGTGGGTGAATGCTTCCCTCTCCTTCTGTGGGTGGGCTAGCTCTGGGTGCAGGTGATTGAGGTCAGGAGTTCCCAGCGGGGAGCTGCTCCCATCCCCCTTCCCACAGAGCTTGACCGAACGCTGGGCACCCCCTGGACCTGTGACTCAGAGTGGGATTTCTGAAGAAAGGATTCAGTGTTGGCAGCCCTTGACCCTGAGCAGAGCTCCCCCCTAACAGCTGCTCTCTGTGACTCCTTCACTCCTCAGGGCCCCCTTCTGCCCAACTTCCAGATGGTCTCACTCCATCACCCGGGGGGCTACCAAAGCATCCTGCAGGTCTGTTCTCAGACCCCCAAGGACTGGATAAGGGGGATAAGGAAGTTATCCTTATCCCCCTTATCTGGATGAATGGATAAGAAAGTTGTGGTACATATACATGATGTACTCAGCCATGAAAGAAACATATTTGAGTCAGTTCTAATAAGTGGATGAACCTAGAACCTATTATACAGAGCTAGGTAAGTTGGAAAGGAAAAGATAAATACTGCATTCTAACAAATATATTTGGAATCTAGAAAAATGGTACAGAAGAATCTATTTATAGGGCAGCAATGGAGAAATAGACATAGAGAATAGACTTATGGACATGGGGAGAGGGGAGGAGAGGTGAGATGTATGGAGAGAGTAACATGGAAACTTACATTGGAGAAGGCAATGGCACCCCACTCCAGTGCTCTTGCCTGGAAAATCCCATGGATGGAGGAGCCTGGTAGGCTGCAGTCCATGGGGTTGTGGCCATATGTAAAATAGACAGCCAACAGGAATTTGCTATATGGCTCAGGAAACTCAAACAGGAGCTCTGTATAAGCCTAGAAGGGTGGGATGGGGAGGGAGATGGGAGGGAAGTTCCAAAGGGAGGGGATATATGTACACTTATGGTTGATCAAGGTTGAGGTTTGACAGAAAACAACAAAATTCTATAAAGCAATTGTCCTTCAATTCAAAAATAAAAATTAAAAAAGAATCTGAATAGATATTCGTCTAAAGAAGACATACAAATGGCCAATAAGCACATAAAGATAGATGGTCAATGTCACTGGTGGGAAATGTAAATCAAACCACAGTAAGATACCAGTTCACTCCCACTAGGATGGCTACAGTAAAAAAGACTATTCTTTCCTCCATTTAACTGTCTTGCCATCCTTGTAAAAATTGACTAAATTGATTAAATATAAAAATTTTTCTTATTGAGCATCTTTTCATGTGCTTATTGGCCAAGTGTATATATTCAAAAGGTTTATTTTTGGACTCAATTCTGTGCCAAAGACACTGATTAGGTCTTTTCTGATGCCAGAACCACACTGTTTTGATTACTGTAGCTTTGCAGTAAAATTTGAAATAAAGAAGTGTGAGTCCTCCTGTCTTGTTTCTCTTCTCCAAGATTACTTTGGTTTTTCAGAGCCCCTTGAATTTCCTTGTGAATTTTAGGATCAGTATGACAATTTTTGCAGAAAAATCAGCAGATATTTTAATAGAGATTGTATTGACTCTGTACATTAATTTTGGGAGTTTTGTCAGCTTAACCATATTAAATCTTCCAATCCATAAACATAACATGTCTTTTCCTTTATTTAGGTCTTTTAAAATGTCTTTAAACATTGTTTGTAGTTGTCAGAGTATGTATTTTGCACTTCTTCCGTTAAATTTATTCCTAAGTAATTATTTTTAATACTGTTGTAAATGAAATTGTTTTCTAATTTCATTTTAAATTTGCGCATTCTTACTATATAGAAATGCAAATGGTTTTTAGGTATTGATTTTACTTCCTGTAAGGCTGAAATTGTTTATTAGATCTTATTGTTTTTGGATAGTTTTCTTAGGATTTTCTGCATATAAGCAAGGCAATATGATCAATAAAGAGATAATTTTATGTCTTCCTTTTAAATCTGGATGCCTTTTATTTTATTTCCATGCATAAATGCCCTGGACAGAATCTAGCTAGAACCTCCAGCACCCTATGGCAGGAACAGGCACCTTTGTCTGGTTTCTGACCTTAGGGGTAGAGCTTTCGGTCTTTCACCATCAAATATGTTATCAAATATTGGGTTTGGGTAGATGCAACACATTTTCTTTTATAAAAATAGGCCGACAAAGGACTGTCAATTTTCATCTTGCTTCTTGAAGAAAGTCTGGCTGACAGCAAAAATGTAGTAAAATCTGCACCTTGCTAGGTGCCAGGCTGTTGTTTATTGAATAACATTTGCTCACCAGGCATTTAATTTCCACTTCTAGAATCATATGTTGATGCATCATCACAGAGACTTTATTTTTGTGTCTTCATTTTAATATTGTTATGGCTTATACACATGATGTTCTTACCTTTTAAATGTCTTTCTTCTTAATACTTAAATTATTATAATTAACATCCAGGTTAAACATAATATTGATGTACTATCTTACTGTTGTTCAGTCGCTAAGTTGTGTCTGACTCTTTTTGCGACTCCATGGACTGTAGCCTGCCTGGCTCCTCCATCCATAGGATTTTCCAGGCAAGAATATTGGAGTGGGTTGCCATTTCCTTCTCTAGGGAATTTTCCTGACCCAGGGATTGAACATGCATCTCCAGCATTGGCAAGTGGATTTTTTACTACTGAGTCACCAGGGAAGCCCAATGTATTCATTAGTTAAGTACCAAGGAGATCAAATCAGTCAATCTTAAAGGAAATCAACCCTGAATATTCATTGGAAAGACTGTTGGTGAAGCTGAAGCTTCAAAACTTTGGTTACCTAATGTGAATAGCTGACTCATTGGAGAAGACCCTGATGCTGGGAAAGACTGAAGGCAAAAGGAGAAGGGTGTGGTAGAGGATGAGACAGTTAGATAGTGTCACCGACTCAGTGGATATGAATCTGAGCAAACTCTGAGAGATAGTGGAGGATAGAGGAGCTTGGTGTGCTACAGTCTGTGAGGTTGCAAAGAGTCAGAAAGGACTTAGCAACTAAACAAAAATAAAAACAGTTTCTACACTCTTCTTAACATTTCCCTTCTAGACTCTGATGACAGTTTTTACAACCATTATCTTGAAAACAACGATTGTAAGACAGTGTACTTAGAATCTTAGAAGGGATACTCACGTGCCCCCACCAATATCTTCCTTGAGATAATTTGTGTGGACCATGCTTTACCATCTGAGCCACCAGGGAAGTCCTTGTGTGGACCAGCAGGGCCCAAAAGCAGTTCCTGTGATGATCAAGTGTTTTCTCAGTAACGTCTAATTTATAGTAACTAGCCCCCACTCCAGTACTCTTGCCTGGAAAATCCCATGGACGGAGGAGCCTGGTAGGCTGCAGTCCATGGGGTCACTAAGAGTCAGACACGACTGAGAGACTTCATTTTCACTTTTCACTTTCATGCATTGGAGAAGGAAATGGCAACCCACTCCAGTGTTCTTGCTTGGAGAATCCCAGGGACAGGGGAGCCTGGTGGGCTGCTGTCTATGGGGTCGCACAGAGTCGGACACGACTGAAGCGACTTAGCAGTAGCTGTAGCAGTAGCAGCAGCCCCTATAGTGGGGTACTTGCTGTAACTAGGGAGACTGAGAAACTAAATTTCTAACTTTAATAAGTTTTAGTTTAAATAACCATAGGAATTCCAGTTGAGCTATTCCAAATCCTGAAAGATGATGCTGTGAAAATGCTGCACTCAATATGCCAGCAAATTTGGAAAACTCAGCAGTGCCCACAGGACTGGAAAAGGTCAGTTTTCATTTCAATCCCAAAGAAAGGCAATGCCAAAGAATGTTCAAACTACCGCACAATTGCACTCATCTCACATGCTAGTAAAGTAATGTTCAAAATTATCCAAGCCAGGCTTCAGCAATACATGAACCATGAATTTCCAGATGTTCAAGCTGGCTTTAGAAAAGACAGAGGAACCAGAGATCAAATTGCCAACATCCAGTGGATCATGG
>NW_011494635.1:3383871-3384128 GCF_000754665.1 Bison bison bison | reverse complement strand
GAAAAGGAGTTCGTCAAGGCTGTATATTATCACCCTGCTTATTTAACTTATATGCAGAGTACATCATGAGAAATGCTGGGCTGGAAGAAGCACAAGCTCGAATCAAGATTTCCGGGAGAAATATCAATAACCTCACATATGCAGATGACACCATCCTTATGGCAGAAAGTGAAGAGAAACTAAAAAGCCTCTTGATGAAAGTGAAAGTGGAGAGTGAAAAAGTTGGCTTAAAGCTCAACATTCAGAAAACGAAGATC
>NW_011494635.1:3379135-3383771 GCF_000754665.1 Bison bison bison | reverse complement strand
CATGGCAAATAGATGGGGAAACATTGGAAACAGTGTCAGACTTTATTTTTCTGGGCTCCAAAATCACTACAGATGGTGACTGCAGCCATGAAATTAAAAGACGCTTACTCCTTGGAAGGAAAGTTATGACCAACCTAGATAGCATATTCACAAGCAGAGACATTTCTTTGCCAACAAAGGTTCATCTAGTCAAGGCTATGGCTTTTCCTGTGGTCATGTACGGATGTGAGAGTTGGACTGTGAAGAAGGCTGAGTGCCAAAGAATTGATGTTTTTGAACTGTGGTATTGAAGAAGACTCTTGAGAGTCCCTTGGACTGCAAGGAGATCCAACCAGTCCATTCTGAGGGAGATCAGCCCTGAGATTTCTTTGGAAGGAATGACGCTAAAGCTGAAACTCCAGTACTTTTGCCACCTCATGCGAAGAGTTAACTCATTGGAAAAGACTCTGATGCTGGGAGGGATTGGGGGCAGGAGGAGAAGGGGATGACAGAGGGTGAGATGGCTGGATGGCATCACTGACTCGATGGACATGAGTCTCAGTGAACTCTGGGAGTTGGTGATGGACAGGGAGGCCTGGCGTGCTGTGATTCATGGGGTCACAAAGAGTCGAACCCGACTGAGCGACTGATCTGATCTGATCTGATCTGAACCATAGGGGATTATGGTTATTGTATTGCATAAGCTATACATCCCTCCTTCCCCCACATCCTCAAGTGCTAATGACAGTCGTTTCCATGGGTGGGGAGATTTTATCACCAACAATTGGGAGTCAGCCCTGCATCTCACCGCCTGGAAGCCCTGAGCACCTGGAATTGTGTATTTCCACCCATCTCCCCACCTCAGAGGCTTAAATTCTAAGTCAGAGCAGGGACAGCTGCCCACGTGCTTCGGAGAGAAACAGTGCCAAGCAGGATCTGCACCAGTGGGTGGGGTTGGTGGTTTAGTCACTCAGTCATGTCCGACTCTGTCAGCCATAGCCCACCAGGCTCCTCTGTCCATGAGATTTCCCAGACAAGAATACTGGAATGGGTTCCAAGCATCAGGGGACCTAGGGGTTAATACATCTAAGAACAGGTGTTCATGTTGGAATTAGAAAGTTTGTTTGTTTGTTTTAATGTCTCTTAAGAAAAAAAGTTGCCTCTCACACTTGATAAAGCTCTTTGGATATTTATGGGAGAACCCATCCAAGAAGTGACCCACCTTGGTGGGTGCCAGACCTGACGCTAGAATGTCCCTCAACTCCTTTAAAGGTTGGCGCGGGCTCAGAGGGCCCCACCCTTTGTTTGAGGCTTCCTCCAACACAGTCCTGAAATCCTTTGTAAAAGAGGCACAAAGGGTGTGGCTAGCCCTGCCTCCCTTCCTGTCTCAGGCATCCACCTTTGAGGTCTCTAAAGTGGCGAGTTCCAGCCTGTGTCTGGAGCCCCGCCCCGCCCGGCCCCGATCGGCTGCACCGAGACAACCTCTCCAGGGTGGCCGCGCACGGAGTCGTGGCCCCTGACTTGGTCCCGAAGCCAGTGGGATGTCCGGCCAGTGCCTGCCCGGATCCACCCCAGGCTGCGAGACTCTCCGATCTTGGGCGGGGGGCGGGGAAGGGGGGTGTCTTTCCTTCCTCCTCTAGGTGCAGTCTGGCCCAATCCTGCTCTGCTGCTGCTAAGTCGCTTCAGTCGTGTCCGATTCTGTGCGACCCCACAGACGGCAGCCCACCAGGCTCCCCCGTCCCTGGGATTCTCCAAGCAAGAACACTGGAGTGGGTTGCCATTGCCTTCTCCAATGCAGGAAAGTGAAAAGTGAAAGTGAAGTCGCTGAGTCTTGTCCGACTCTTAGCGACCCCATGGACTGCGGCCCACCAGGCTCCTCCATCCATGGGATTTTCCAGGCAAGAGTACTGGAGTGGGGTGCCATTGCCTTCTCCGCTGGCCCAATCCAGGAAGCCTCAAATGTCCGTGTCACTTTGCGTGGGGCGCGGGGGTAGCGGGATAGTCAAGCGTGCCTCCCCCCACCCCCTTGCACTTTCGGGGGTGGCCCCGCCCCGCCCCCTTGGTCACTGCAGACAGTACGGTCCATCCGCCAGCGGGTGTCTGTCTTCCGCACGTGACGACACCACGCTGTCCTGCTCTTTAGCAAGTTCTGGGCTCTGCTGGACGTGGCGGGGCCCGACCCCAGGATCAGAAGGGGATCCGCGAGTCCTGCCCGGAGAAAGGACTCTGCATAAGGAATCCTTTCAGCCCAGCTTCGGGGATCGCCAAGTTTCTTTGGCTTCGTTTGGAGTTCAACAGCGCCGCCACCTGGCGCATCGCTGTGAGTGACCGCAGCGGAGGATGGCACAGGGTGTTAAAAAAAACACACACACACAACAAAAAACAAATTTGCCACTCTCGGTTGGGCTGTGGACTGACCCCTCTGCATTCCTGACAAGTGAGTAAGCGGATAAGGTCGCGAAAGTGACAGATTCCAGTCTCCTCCTCCCAGCGCTCCCCACCCCGCACGCGCGCTTAATCGACCCTCGTCCGTGTCCTTTGCGGATCAAGTGGCATCTCTGTGCGCCCCTGTATCCAACTGATCTGTTGGGGAAAAGACCCCAACAGACAGACCCTCCCCGCGAGGGCACCCCGTGCGTCCCTTTGGGGGTGTGAATTGCACTGCCTCTCTGAGATGATGAACAAACTCAGACCACTCAAGCTAACTCGCTCCCCTACAGGGGTCCGCAGGAATTCGTCTGCCGCCACTTCCTAAAGGTGACCAGATTTGGGGCCCTGACAGTGTCTCCGCGACTTCCTTACGCAACGAGATGAGGTCTAGCCGTGGTAGCTTGCGCTCAGGGACTCGTGGGTCCCCCAGGGTCCGAGTGTTAGGCCAGTCCTCCTCCTTGGCAGAAGGTGGCCCCAGCCACGCCCTCTGTCTCCAAGCACCTCGGTCTCCTGAACTAGGCGCCCTGGCGGATCCGGTCGGCTAGCTCCCCTTGAGAGCGCGTTTGTGTGTGTGTGTGTGTGTGTGTGTGTGTGTGTGTACGCAAGGCCAAGCTCTAGGCAGCCCCTCTCCAAACCCTCTGGGTGGCGGGCACCTTCTCCCGAAGTCCTGTAGGTCCTAGGCATTACGGAACCGCCCTCCTCCGCCCCCCATTCTAAGCCCTTCTCGCCCAGTCTCGTCTTCCAAGAGCTCCGCAATCCAGGCTTTCCTTGAATTAGTTGGTAACAACACACTGATGAAGGAAAAGAGGACAAGGAGATTCAGGAGGGTAGCGTGTTAAGCCCCTCATAGGGCGGCGCGCCTGGGGCCGGTTGGCGGGGCGGGTCCCCCTTGACAGAGGTGCGGGGCCCCCCGGGAGCCTGCGCGGCCGGCCCCGCCCGAGGACCTCGCAGGCAGGGCTGAATTTACTCATCCTCGGGCGAGGTGATCCCGGGCGCGAGGGCGGGCGCAGGGCGCCCGGAGGACCCAGTAATCCGAGAACGCAGCATCAGCCCTTCCCACCAGGCACTTCCTTCCTTTTCCCGAACGTCCAGGGAGGGGGACCGCTCACTTATAAACTCGAGCCCGAGCCTGGTGGCCTGTCAGAGACTGCCTCGCCACAGCCGGACGCGCCGGGTCGGAGACAGACGCGAGCAGCTGTCGCCGGGGGCTCCCCGCGTCTCTCTGCCACAGCCGGGACTCTGTGCGCGGCGTGCGGACACTATGCTGCGCGTCCTGCTCCTCGGCGTGCTGGCCCCCGCCGGCCTGGGGCTCCCGGCACCCCCTGAACCGCAGCCCCTCGGCGGCCAGTGCGTCGATCTTGACTGCTTCGCCGTCTTCCGGGGCCCTGCGACTTTCCTCGCCGCCAGCCGAGTCTGCGAGCGCCTGCAGGGCCACCTGATGACTGTGCGCTCCTCGGTGGCGGAAGATGTCATCTCCCTGCTCCTGAGCGGCGACGGCCCGCGCCTCTGGATCGGTCTGCAGCGCCCGCCAGGCTGCGACGACCCAGAGCACTCCGGGCCCTTGCGCGGCTTCCAGTGGGTGACGGGCGACAACCGCACCAGCTTCAGCAGGTGGGCGCGGCCTCACGACGACGGGGCGCGCCTCTGCGGTCCGCTGTGCGTCGCCGTCTCGGCGGCGGCCGGGGCGCTGGCACCGGGAGAGCCCGCCTGGGAGGAGCGGCCGTGCGACGCGGAGGCCGACGGCTTCCTCTGCGAGTTCCACTTCGCCGCCTCCTGCAGGCCGCTGGCTGTCGACCCTGGCGCCACGGCGGCCGCGGGCCTCTCGATCACCTATAGCACCCCTTTCGGAGCCCGCGGCGCGGACTTTCAGGCGCTCCCGCTGGGCAGTACGGCCGCGGTGGCGCCCCTCGGGGTGGAGCTGGAGTGCGTGGCGCCGCCAGGGGAGACCGAGGGGCGCTGGAGCAGGGAAGCCCCGGGCGCCTGGGCCTGCGGCGTCGAGCGCGGCGGCTGCCAGCACGAGTGCAAGGGGAGTGCTGGGGCTTCGAACTGCTTGTGCCCGGCGGACGCCGCCCTGCAGGCGGACGGACGCTCCTGCGGGCTGCCGGCCGAGCACCCGTGCCACCAACTCTGCGAGCACTTCTGCCACCTCCACGGGCTCGGCAACTACACGTGCATCTGCGAGGCAGGCTACCAGCTGGCCGCCGACCAGCACCGATGTGAGGACGTG
>NW_011494635.1:3378001-3379035 GCF_000754665.1 Bison bison bison | reverse complement strand
GACTGCGCGCAGTTGCCCAGTCCGTGCCCGCAACGCTGCGTCAACACGGAGGGCGGCTTCCAGTGCCACTGCGACACTGGCTATGAGTTGGTGGACGGCGAGTGCGTGGACCCCGTGGACCCGTGCTTTGACAATAACTGCGAGTACCAGTGCCAGCCGGTGGGCCGGTCCGAACACAAGTGCGTCTGCGCCGAGGGCTTCGCGCCAGTCCCCGGTGCCCCGCACAAGTGCCGGATGTTCTGCAACCAGACTTCGTGCCCGGCTGACTGCGATCCTCACTACCCGACCATCTGCCGGTGCCCCGAAGGCTATATCATAGACGAGGGCTCCACGTGCACGGACATCAACGAGTGTGACACCAACATCTGCCCTGGCCAGTGCCACAACCTCCCCGGCACTTACGAGTGCATCTGCGGGCCTGACTCGGCCCTCTCTGGCCAGATTGGCACCGACTGTGACCCCACCCAGGTGAATGAGGAGCGGGGCACCCCGGAGGACTATGGCGGCTCTGGGGAGCCCCCGGTCAGCCCGACTCCGGGCGCCACCGCACGCCCCTCGCCGGCACCTGCTGGTCCCCTGCACTCGGGCGTGCTCGTGGGCATCTCCATTGCAAGCCTGTCTCTGGTGGTGGCGCTTCTGGCCCTCCTTTGCCACCTGCGCAAGAAGCAGGGCGCCTCGCGGGGGGAGCTGGAGTACAAGTGCGGGGTCCCCGCCAAGGAGCTGATGCTGCAGCAGGTGAAGACTGAGCGGACACCTCAGAAACTCTGAGAAGCCTGGTATCCAGACTTCCTTCCCTCCTCCCGGCCCCGCAGCCCTTCTCTCCCCATCCCCCGCCCCAAGCACCTTAGCTGGCGTCAGAATAGAAGACCCCTCGCCCCTCTTCTTTCACTGCTTCTGCACTTGGCTATGGAGGAGAGGAAAGGGGGCGTTGGAAGTTTGGCCCCAGCCACTTCCATGATGTCATCAGACAAGCGAGCAGGGATGACAGCTTCATTGTGACAGGTTGCAAAGTGTCCTGTGCCCTCACCAAGGGG
>NW_011494635.1:3371232-3377901 GCF_000754665.1 Bison bison bison | reverse complement strand
GGTTGGCAGCCTGGGGGCAGACATCATTCCAGCGGACTGATGAGTGACACTGAGTCAAGGATAATGACCCCAATATTTATTTTTTGTTCTTCTGCTTTTTTCCCTACCCTGTGTGTGTCCAACACCAGCCTTCCTCCCCTCCCCTCTCCCTCCTGCTCTATTTATGTGTGTGCTCCCATTTGTTATGGGATCCTTACACTATCTTGGTGAAGTTTTTCCAGCCCTCTTGTGTTTATGAAGCTAAGCCCCATTTCATCCTTTTCATTTCTCCCAACTTTCCCCTTCCAGGAACTCGGCTGACCTACCTGAGCCACCCTGTCTCTATTTGGACCCTATTTTTCTGCTCTTAGCTGTCTGCTTGGGCAGAACTGCTTTGTGAAACAGAAAGAAAAACACTAGAAATAAGAACGGTTGAGAATCTGTTCTTTCACCAGAGTTGCTATTTTATCCTGAGATTTCAGGCTTCCAGAGCAATAGCATTTTAAGAAAGGTTAAAATATAAAGGGCATTTATTAGACTCATGTTGCTGGACTGACCTAGGAATTCAACCCAAGATTTTCATTTTTATTTTCAAACAATGAACCTGGGTTTTACTGTTGTTGTTGCTGTTTTGATTTGGAAAGTAGTCATCATTAAGCTTCTTATGCAGTGTCTTTTCCTATGATTATTATTAGTTATTTGTGAAAATATTGAAAATGGTTGCTCTGAATTGAGAGGAGATGGAAGCCCATCCCAGGAGACAGTGTAAGAAAGTTTCAGCTGCAGAATTCACGCCAGTGGCCATTTGGACTCTCATGGTCCTTGTCATTTGTGGGCCCAAATAAAACCAGCTCTACTGGTTTTTTGAATTTGGGAGCTTGGGGATGGAAGCTGCAGCATGGCCGGTTAGGGCCTCTTCTTGATCAGGCCCTCCAGGATTTCTCCCACGTTGGAGGAAGAGTTTTCTGAGCCCAGCCATTTGGAATGCAGTCCAGGAGGTGGGAGCTGCCCCGGCAAGCTGGTTAGAAATGCCCTCAGGCGCCATCCCACCTACTGCACAAGAATCTACATTTTAACAAGTTCAGCAGGGGGCTGTCTGCTCCGTATATTTGAGGAGAGCTGTTCCAGACAGCTGCCAACGTTCTGGAACAGATTAAATATGAGTAATAAGTAGCAGGCCAAGTCAGGCCCTATATTCAAGAAACTGAGGAATTAACTGAGGAATTTTCCTTTTATAGCTTTGCTTTCTGGTAGAAGAGCCTAGGTACACACCTTTAGACATTGCTACACAGGGTCTGTGGTTCAAGTAAGCTAGGAATGAAATGCTTAGTGTATGGAAAAAAATGTATCATGTAAATGTATCTTTTGTAATGCAAAGGTTTTCCTCTATTGTTTTGTAAACTCAGCACATTTGTACATAGTTATTTATTTATTGGAGATAAACTAGAACACGGGCAAAACTCCTGCTTATGATGTCACTTGTAGAAAATAAATAACGGTGCTCTTGGTTTTTGTGTTGGTTCACCTCATTCCCACAGCCCCTTAATTTTATGCTATTAAGCAAGGCTTATGAAAAATGCAGATGCCAAGAGGTGCGTTTAAAGGCTGCCCCCTACTCCATTACTAGCTCCATCCACTTCTGGCTCATCGCTGACTTTCGAAGGTCTTTCCAGAGGAGGTTGTTTTCACTGTAGAAGGATTTCGTGTTATATCTGTGTGCACAAATATTTATTTTTCTTCTGTAACCATGACAACTTCATACACAGGACTTATGCCTATGTGTTTTAAAATACATTATAGGAGTATTTGTTGGGCCGAGTTAAAGAAGCAGTCCTTCTTGGGGCATCTCCAGAATCTTGGCCCTGTATCCCTCAACAAATGATTTGGCATTATCAGGGCTCAGAGATATTCAAACACAAAAGTCACCCTGTGGCTCAGAAACCAAGGTCTCATGCAGTATGAAATCATCCTCGTTTCTCTTGGAGATTACAAACACTGTCTTTTTAATACATGCATATCTTGGGTCCCTCTTCCTGGGATGGTGAAACTGGCTGAATTTTATATGCAGTGTTTGAAAGTTTTCAGAAAGCAGAAGTTGGAAGAAAATTGGACTTAGTCAAATATCCAAATATTTTTACATATTTGGATCCTGCTGAATTTCTTAGTTTTAATCTGAGTAATTGGTGTCATAGAAATGCAAGATTTCAACACCCTGTTCTGGATGAAGGAGATGGCTTTTGGGGTGTGTGGGAGCGAGGGGGATGGTGGTGAGGGTTGGGTGGTCCCAGGTACCTTCCCGAGATGACCAGAGCAGGAGTTACACTCAGTAGTTGGAAGCCTAGCGAAAAACCAGATTCAATAATAGGTACATATGAAGAAAGAACTCCATGAATTGGGGCAAAGCAGTTGCCAAAGAATCGTGCTGGGGTGGGGAGGGGAGAGTGACACCTTATCTATTGTCCTCACTACCCAGCCTTCTATTTTTCCAAAGGGTCTGCTTCCAAGGAGCTGTCAAACTAACTTTCAAAGGCTCATTGCTTGGCATTCCTTGGCAGTCCAAGGAAGACTCCTTGCTTCCTCTGCAGGGAGCATGGGTCCCATCACTGGTCGGGGAACTAAGATTTTAAATGCCGCCCAGTGTGGCCAAATAAATATCATATAAGTGTCTTTCTTTTTTTTTTTTTTTAAAAAAGGCTCATTGCTTTAGGATGTCTTCCTCCAAAGAGGGATATTTTTTCAAGAACACAAGAAAACCAAAGCGAGTGCTCAAGACTCAGAGGCGAGAACTGTCACCGGGGCATCTTGGACCCGAGAACAATGGTGGGGTGGGTGTCGGCCTTGCTGAGGCCCTTCACTTTCTATCCCATGATAGAAGCACCTCCCCACCTACAGGCTTCATCTGAACTTGAGGTTGTCAAACCTCAGCCTCTCTCTGAAAAGACCCCGTATGAACAAGTCAGTTAACCCTAAAAACAAGTCCTCAGCACCTCAGACCAGAGTGGGTGGCCCTTGTAAAACGGGCCATAAGCCCTGCCTTCTGTTCACGTGGTTGACATCCAGGCCTCCTGGTCTCAGCAGGGTGTGTGGTGTGTGTTTGTGGGTAGTGTTCCAGGGCTCACAGGGCCTGGGGAAGGAGGCCAGGCTGGAGGAGTCAGAATTCAATCTGACGGCTCATGTGGCTTTTTTTTTTTGTTCTCAGACCAAACCCTTTGGATCAGTTCAGCAAATATTTATTGAGCATGTGCTTTGTGTCTTGAGGGGTTGGGGGGGACACAGTGACCAACCCCCTGCCTTGAGAAGCTCGAGTTCTTGTGGGGGAGACATCATACAACCAATGAGCCCCTCCTGACCACTGCAAAACTGTATTTGCCTCTGAAACCACGGTGGGAGCGGGGAAGAGGAGCCCAGAGAGACAGGGCTGGAGAGGCCACTGGGCCAGCGGACACACGCTGGGCTGATGGAGGAGCAGGGTTGGTCCCAGGCAGAGCGCAGGGCAGAGCAGTCCGGGTGGTGGGCACAACAGGCACAAAGACCTTGTGCTGGAAGAGTCTTGGCAGAGGGTGTGGCGTGAGGTGGGCGAGGAGGAGGGGGTCCACGACAAGGCTGCAGAGGTGGGATGCAGAGAGAAAAGTGGAAGGAGGCCGTAGGTCAGCTTAGAGATGTTAAATTCTATTCTCTGTGCAAATGTGCCACTCAAGGAGTCAGTCTCGTTAAGAGCAGTCGGATGATCTGTTTACCCACTGAAATCATTTGAGAAGACCACAGCTACTTCTAGACTTAGTTACATGTCCGCACGGGCAACATACGCACAGTCTGCATTCTAAGCATCCTTCAGGGCCAACAAGGAGTACGGGTGTCATGCACCCCTGGATACGAGTTGGAGCCTGAGATGGCGGTCACACGGCCACAGGCACCACGCAGCCTCCAAGGCTGGGACTTCCCTGGTGGCCTAGTGGTTGGGACTCGCTGTTTTCACTGCCATGGCCTGGGTTTAGTCCCATGGCTGGAGAACTGAAATCCCACAAACCACAAGGCCCAGCCAAAAATAACCCTCAAGCTGTAAATAGGGTGTTGTCAGGGCCCCCTGGATTTTGCAAGAGGACTGGACGAGGGGAGCTGGCCTGGGTCGGTGCCCCATAATGTAGCATATGCAGCATCGAACTGGTGGGTGCATAAGTGGGGAAAGAAAAAAAGTGTTGAGATCTGGAGTGCCTTGAGGACAAGTGCAAGCTTTCCAGCATGTGGCAAGGGTTCTTTCCAGGTGCCATGTGGTCACTTGGAAGGGCTGCTGCTTCCTAGACACGTATCCTTCTGGGATCTCAGGCATGGGGCAGAGCAGCAGGTGGGGAGGGTGACACAGCAGAGATGAAGCAGGTCCTCAGGTGTAAACTCCATCTCAGAGCCCCACAGGCCCCTCAGAGAATGGGGTAGCAGGGGCCCTCCTTCCCCCCTCCTCCATGCTCCCAGGGAAGCCACAGAGGAGGGGCAACCACAGCCTGAAGCAACTCCCACTCCAACTGCCACATCTAGTCACACCAAAGAGGAACCTGCTGAAGAGGAAAGAATCTTCAGTTCAAAGCAAGGGACGGGCCCTGTGTCCATGATGGTCACGGAGGGACCCAGCCCTTCCAGCCGTCTGTCTGCTACAGGGCACACGGCACTGGGCTGTGGACCTGGGCACCCAGCCCCCAGCCAGGGAGTCACAGGCCTCTGGGACTGAATCTCCAGTGGCCCATCAGAAATGGCCACTCAGACCAGCTCCTGCTGCCCCCTTCCTCCTCTCAGGGAAGGCAGTGCCCTCGTGCCACGAGGGGCTTTCCGGCCACCCCAGGTCCCCTGGTTGCCGTCCTCCTCTCTGTAGGGAAAGAAGAGCCTAAGGCCCGAGGGGCTTTTGCCTGCTGCTAAGGGACCAGGAGTGTTAGTATCTGCAGGCCCTGGTGGGTGGGGGTTAATGCCTGTGATTTCTTCTTCAAACCACCGTACAACTGACATACACCCAAACTCGTCCCCCTCCCCCCTTTAATTTGGCAAATATTTCTACGAGTCCTGAAGAACACACATTTGTGGAGACACTGCTGTCATCACTATACAGAATATTTTCATGACACTAGAAAGTTTCCTCTTCTGATGTTGGGCTCATCTACACGACAGGCCACACAAAGTTAGTTTCCACTCTGACACTCCTTAAGGCCTCCTCCCGCCCCTCCATACAATCTCCCCAAAACGAGGGTCTTGTGTTGTCACGTTCGAATCCAAAGACAAGATTTTCCAAGGATTGACCAGACAGACATCCTCTCTTCCCTTTCACCAATAGGTTTTAACAAAACCCAGCTCATGTGTCTTCCCAGACCCTGCTCAATCTCCCCGTGCTTGGGCCCAAATCCTTACAGCCCACTGGAGAGTGTGAAGACGCAAAATGAGACATTTCAGAGAACAGGAAGTAAGGATGTGCTGTTCAAGATGCCCCATGTGCCCCCCCACACCCACACAGCCACAGCCCTTCCTGAGGCTCCTGGGTGTGACCTTCTCATGTGGACAGAGCAGGGGACAGAAGACCCCTAAGTTCACATTGATTGTGTGTTGAATCAGGGTTAATCATTATGTCATCCCTTCACGGAAAACCGAGGTCACAGAAAAGATGGAAAAACACGTCTCCATGGTTGTCCTGACTCAGTGGGGGACAGCAAGCTCATCTGAAAACATCCCTGACTTTCTTGGCATTTCTTCATAAAACAACACAGGCTACCCCCGCCTCTGCCTGTCTGTCTTATTCAGAACGTGTGCCCGGGTTCAGTGCTGTCTCCTTTTGTTTTGAGAGCGCCCTTCTTCCTTTTTTTGGGTCAGCAGGTTCAGATGTAGGCAAACAACAGATTTCCTCTCACCAGAGAAATGAAATATTGTTTTAACATCAGATTCTAACAGAATCAAAATCCTCTTCAGCATGTTTTGAAAGTGTGATTGCGAAAGATAGAAGGAGCCCTGGGGATGATTAGTTCAGTCACACCCTCTGGAAACAGTGGAAGCGAATGGGGTGGCAGAAGTGGAAGGGTTTCAGGAATCCAGTGAAGAAAGCCAGGATTCCAAACTGGGGTCCATGATGTTAACGCCCTCCACCCGAGGGCAGACATCTGCCCTGCCTACACCGGAAATAACCTTACCCTGGACAAGACTCCCTCCCTGGGAAGCCCCTCTACTGCACACTCAACTTCAGGCGGGGTCTCCTTGTCCTCCTGGAATCTTCTGTCATCACCTGGAGACAAGCCTTCTCAGTGTCAAAACGTGTAGAACCATACACATAACAGGAGTGAATTTTGTTGTTGTTGTTGTTGAATCCTTCAGTCGTGTCCAACTCTTTGCAACCCCATGGACTCTAGCCCACCAGGCTCCTCTGTCCTCCACTATCTCCCAGAGTTTGCTCAAATCCATGTCCATTGAGTCAGTGATGCAATTTTACCATATATAAATTATACTCCCATAAAAATGGTTTTGAAAGAAATCACAGCCTTCTCGGAATGGCTAAAGAAAGCTAGATGCAAAAAAATATAGAAACACCAATGGGAACTTGCTGTTTGACTCCGGGAACTCAAAGCAGGGTTCAGTAACAACCTAGAGGGGTGGGATGGGGAGGGAGGTGGGGGGGGATGTTCAACACGGGTAAACCTGTGGCTGATTTGTGTTCATGTTAGGTAG
>NW_011494635.1:3350182-3371132 GCF_000754665.1 Bison bison bison | reverse complement strand
GTACACCTATGGCTGATTTGTGTTGATGTTTGGCAGAAACCAAGACAATGCTGTAAAGCAATTACGCTTCAGTTAAAAGTAAATTTGTAAAAATTACAAAAACAACCAAGCACAATCCCCCCAAATACCCCTCAGCTCTCTGGAGCATCCCCCGATCCTCCTCCTGTGCCACTGGGTCTCCATCTGAGCACCGAGCCTCCCAGGCTGGCCCCGCACACCCAGGCCGGACACTCTTGTTCTGCCCTGTCTCCAGGGGTCCCGCAGCTTCCTTGTGGCCGTGCTGGGTCAGTGACTAGTGACCCATTCCTGTTCCATGTCCCCAAATCTGTCCTCTCACCTGGCTCACTGTCCACACCTCGCCAGCTAGGAAGCCTCAGGTCTTATTTTGGTGGTCAGGGCTCCCTTTCTAGGCAACATGGTTGATGATTTTGGATTTTTGTTTTTAATTTGGTTCCCTCGTTTTCCAAAAGAGGCCCACCCTGATAGACACTAGGCCAATCTAGTCACAGGACCTGGGACCCTACCTCCTTGGTGATAAAATGATTTTAAAGCATTAAAATGATGAGGACAGACTCCTTCGGCCAATCTCCCCCTGAAAAATGGAGGTACATGTACCCCGGTTTTGTAGGGACTTGGAATTGTCCATGGGTTCTTGGCCAGGTGGACCCATGCGTCTCATTGTCACCGCTGTCCCACGGCCTAAGTCCCCAGTGGGGAGCCTCTGGTCCTCATCTGCCAACGTGTCCCAGTGATCGGCAATCACTGGACTCTGTTCCTGTCCCACTGGACACTCTCAGTGCCTCCTTTCCCGGCCGCTGGGACCCATCACCCCCTCTGCTTTGGCCCTTCTGCCAAGCCCTATGGTCCTAGTGACTCCCATGTAGCCCATAGAGGACGTGGCCCCCCACAGTCTTCCTAGGGAGGCTGCCCTGCACAAAGTAGGGTCCTGGGTGCCTCACCTTGCCAAGGCCTGGTCCCTGATGCTTCTTATTTTGGCCCAGAAGTGTACTCTCGTTCCTGGGCTTATCTGATTAATGCCAGTTCAGTTCAGTTCAGTCGCTCAGTTGTGTCCAGCTCTTTGCGACCCCATGGACAGCAGCACACCAGGCCTCCCTGTCCATCACCAACTCCCAGAGCTTACTCAAACTCATGTCCATCGAGTTGGTGATGCCATCCAACCCTCTTGTCCTCTGTTGTCCCCTTCTCCTCCCACCTTCAATCTTTCCCAGCATCAGGGTCTTTTCCAATGAGTTAGTTCTTCACAACAGGTGGCCAGAGTATTGGAGTTTCAACTTTAGCCTCAGTCCTTCCAATGAATATTCAATACTGATTTCCTTTAGGATGGACTGGTTGGATCTCCTTGTGGTCCAAGGGACTCTCAAGAGTCTTCTCCAGATTCAAGATTAATTCAAGATTAATGCAAGGGGTGACCATTAAGCAGTCTCCAGGCTCCAAGAGGGCAGGGCCCCATCTACAGAGCCTCCCCCACCACCCTGCCCTGATAGACTTGGTACGTGATGTGCGGTCAGCCTGCCTCCCCTGAACTCTGCACTTGCCTTCCCAGAGCAGAGCCACGGGGCATGGTGCCCGCTGACCAGGTGCAACAGGACAGGTCTCTGGGTTCTGACATTTGTGCTGACGGAGTTGGAGGTTATTCGGTTATCTCCTCAGGGAGAGGGAGGGCGGGGTGGGAATGATTCACAGTTTCAATGGCCTGGCGCAGAACAGCTTCGATGGGCAGGTTTGCAGGAATTTTCCCAGCCACTTTTCAAGCTGCCAAGTCTGATTTCTCGATTTCTGAGGTAGCAGAGCCAACACAGACCTCGTGTGGTTGTTTTTCCCTTTGATATCAGTGTTGGCACCTACCATGTGCTAGGTAGGGCGATTTTATGGTGAAAGTGAAGGCAAGAATTTAAAGATAAATGTGCAAATTGCATTCATGTTTGCTGAAAACATAGTGCTGACCAACTGGGCAAGAATTCTGATGAGTGATCACCTGTCACGTGTGAATACCATCTTCCTGATCATCTGCAAAAAATTTAACGCCTGGCTGGTCATTGCACAGTAAATCAAAGGCAGTTTTAAAATGTAAAGCTAGTTCACTTGTGGAAAGTGCCTGAAGGCTGTTTCTACCTGGGATAAAAATGTTTTCATTCCTGATGCAGCCGCAAGCTGGGACCTCCTGGTCTTGATAAGTGGAGCAGGACTGGGGTCAGAGGGTGTCTATATGGCCGATGCCCCAGGCCAGTAAAACGTGCAGGTATCCTCAGAGCTCAAGGGAGGGTTTTATGCAGTGAAGACCCTTGTTACTACAGCTGGCTCTAGTGCTCTAGTGCATTCCCAACAAACGCTTGGCATGACTCGTAGCTGCTGAGTTGTTAAACCCGAGAGTTGAGAAGGCCCTGCAGCTGACAAAGAAGACAGCCCAGCAAGACACCCCCTCTCCACCGCATGATTCATGATTCCAAGGTCAAAGGCAGTGTCAGTGCTCATTTTTAACAAGTGGTGAAGAGAGCGGTACACACAGAGGAATGCCGTAATCCCCTCCCACCGCCTCAGCACCCCACTCCTGCTTCCTTGATAAAGTTGTGTTGCAGCTGGGAAGAACTCAAAACTCAGTCTCAGGTGGGACCTGAGGCTTTGTGCACATTTCAGGTGGGAAACTGAGGCTCAGCGAGGTTACACTGCTATCCACTGTGTTAGCTGGTGACGAGGTCCCCTGCTTTCCATCACCTTGTTTTTAATCATCACCAACTAAGTTGAAAAGGTTGCATTTATTCAGGGGGAAAAGGCCCTTTCCCCCCTGTGATAATAAGTTACAGTATTCGGAATTATTCATAATTCAGGTGAAATTAAAATATAGACTTCAGGACGTCCAAAGAATCAGAATAGATGTTTGTAGAGGACTGGGTCTCCCTCCTGCAGGATGAAAGAAAGTTGTATTTAGACTTCAGTCTGTTAATAACACAAAATACTCAGGCAGAGGGAATTCCCTGGTGGTACAGTAGTTAAGAACATTCCTTGCAATGCAGGGGACACAGGTTCAATCTCTGGTGTGGGAACTAAGATCCTAGATGGGAATTAAGATGCCGTAGGGCAATTAAGGCTGAGCACCACAACCAGAGAGCTCAGTGGAGACCCAACATAGCCACAAAAAAAAATTACTCAGCAGAGCATGAGCGTTGCCAGGGCTCTGGATCAGTGCCCAGTCTGGCATGTCAGAGAGTGTGCCCCGTGAGAGTCACTGCGGGAGGCTGAAGAGAGGCCTCCAAGCCCCACTCAGGACTGGGGCAGAGACCTGGAGCTCAGGCCCATTCAGATCACTGCCTGCGCCGGGGAACCATGTGCCTACCTGGAACCACATTAACCTGTGTGGTTCATGCAGCTCAGCTCAACCACTTGTACCAAGTGTCTGCACTGCCAGGCATCACCAGGCACCAGGGAACAAAGACAGTTGACTTTCAAAGGCCGCCAGGAGGTTACAGTTACACGCAGCCCCAACAACTGACTGACTCCTGGTGTCCAAGGTGATTCCAGGGCATACTGCCAGGTCGGGGGTGGTCTGTGTGCATGTGTGTGTGTGTGAGTGCGTGTGTGTATGTGTGTGGGTGGGGGTCACGCCTTCATTAGGAGCTTCCCGCCCACAGCCACGTCTCCGGTCTATAGTGCAGACTTGGCTACATGTTTTCTCTCTGAGACAGATGGAGACCACCCCCGGGCAGATTTGAAGCATCTGTGCCTCCACCTGGAGAAGGAAATGGCAACCCACTCCAGTGTTCTTGCCTGGAGAATCCCAGGGACGGGGGAGCCTGCTGGGCTGCTGTCTCTGGGGTTGCACAGAGTCGGACACGACTGAAGCTACTGAGCAACTTAGCAGTGCCTCCACCTAGACTCCAGCCCACGAGGCTCACTGATCCCCACTGATCATTGCTTCCAGGTCACTGGGCTGGCTGGCCGCGTGAGGGAGTAAGTGTCCAACGGTCACTCTTAAGGCTGTTTCTTTTTTTCATCCAGTAAAGGAGAAAATGGCATCTGCAGCCACGTGGAAAAGTCCCTAAGGTTAGGCTGGGGATGGCTCTCTTGATTTTACAGGCAGAACTTGAAGGCCTAGGTTCAGCCACTGGCTGGGTCACAGGACACTGGATCCAGGACCAGAATTCAGCTCTCCTGCCCATTTCTAGAACACCAGGTGCCCGCTCACATCCGTGAAGCCTTGCTTTGGCCCGAGAGCTTCAGGGGAGGGTCTTGTTCTGCTTTCCCTCCTCCCTGGCTTTGAGGGAGGCGTCCTTGCCCACCGGGGAAGTAGAGGGTGGTGGTGGAGGGTTCCCCTCTGGCCTTGCCCCATCCTTCGGGCTTTTCTTTAGCCTTCCAGCACCCCCTGTGTCCACCTTGGTGCCTGCAGGGTGTCTGAAGAGACCCAAGTCCAGCAGGTCCTGGGCTAAGGCAGGCCCAGGATGCTTTCTCTTGAAGCTTTCCTGCCAGGAAGCTGTGAGCTCCACGAGGCCGACACTCGGGGGAGTGGATGGGGCCTCTCCTCAGGGGCCAGCTCCCCTCCAGCCCTAGTATCTTCTTCTTGCCGCCAGGACCGGCCAGCCAGACCCACAAGTGTCCTTGGCTGAGCTGAGCCCGTTTGCCGTCCAGCCCCCTGCAGGAGCCCCGCACGCATCTCTGCAGCCCCTGCCTCCACTTTTGGCAGAAAACAGGACTGAAGCTCCTCTTAAGCTGACTCTGTCCTTTGGGGAAAGATAATTTATCCTTGGGTTAATATCAGGCAAAAAGTTATGGCCTTTTACTGTGTTCAGCCTCCATCTGTTTATTATCTACATCTGGCTGATGTTTTACTGAATGTCGACTCTTTTTTATTAGCGGGTGATAGAGCTGCCTCCTCCATCCAAAATCCGGGCTGGTTTCCATCTGCCTCCCCAGATTCCCCCCACGGCCATCACCGTGTGCATCGCTGCCATGAGGAGGTCTCTTGCTCTCACACCAGTGGGTGGATGGGTGCAAAAAACCCTATTGTCGGAACGAGATGACATTTATGCTCCTGGCTTCTTCGTTTTTACTGACCTGGTTTCATGCCTCATGACAAACCCATGCCAGGTTTCTCCAAATCTTTTCTACTCACAGGAAGCTGGCTGCTGGCCCACGACGACCAGGGTGACACCTGTGATTGCAAGCAGACATTGGGGCCCTGGGGGGTTTGACAAAGTCGGGGTCCCGGGCTGTCACACACCAATACCTCTCTGCACAAGGGCCTTGGAACAGTGGCCAAGGGGGAGAGTTTGGAGGCATCTCCCTTCTACCTCCTCTTTCTGAACATGCTGTATCCCCACCACAGGCAGAAAGTCTGGGCCGAGCAGGGGTGCTGGCTGCCTCCACCCTCCAGATGGTTCTCTCTCAGGCAGAGTTGCTGTAACAAGTCACATACGTGTGGCCACTCTTCCCGGCACCCTCTGTTCCTTCCCCATGAAAAACAGCCAGAGTTTCAAGAACGATTCACATCCTAGACCAGTTCTCAGAGGGTCCTGCTCCCTTGCAAACTTCCTTCTAAGAGTCAGAATCCTGGGGAGAGGGGAAGCCGGAGGGGCTCTGATGCTCTTGGGGCTGGACACAGACTGCATGAAGCAGGTGGTTTTCAGGGGAGCACCCTGCACGGGTAGTCTTCTCCTAAATTCCAGAGAGTGTGACTTCACACCCCGAGGCTGGACTATCTCCGGCTGGACGCCCGTCCAGTAGCCCCCAGCTCCAGCCCTCTCTGCTAGTGTGTACAGAGTGCGGAAGAATTTCTGAATTAGGGGTGTGCCCTGATAAGTTCTGCAGCGGGTGGTGCTGGCCCTTGGGAACCCAGCCTCTGGAAGCAGTGGCCTCCTGGTCCTCCCAGCTCAGTATTGATGAACTGGCTCCCAGACGAACCTGGAATCCTGTGGATGAGAGGAGGTGGAGAATGGGGACTCGTAGTGGTGTCACTGTCTCTCCAAATTCTGTGTTTATAGAGAAGAATCAGAGAGGCAGTTGAGACAGAGGCCACCCCACAGCAGTGACTTCTCTAGAGGGTGAGCACACAGGCACAGGTTTTCCTCCTACGGTGGACTTGAGGGGACACAGGCCCCCCGCAATGGGCTGGTCCTGAAATGGACAGTCTTCTGTGCAAGTTCCATTTCCTACCTCGCTCTCACGTTCCATCATGCCGCGAACCCCAGGCCCAGGTTGGGAGTGGGATACAGTGATATCTTAGCTTTGAAAAAATGACTCAAGTGAGGAAAACAAAGTTGAGTTGACACCAAGTGTCACTGTCCTTGACCCAATGTCATCATGTGACTAAGCTTCATGGACGTGAAGAGTAAGAGATGGGGAAGTCCCGGGTCAACGTGGAGGTTCTTCCTCAAAGTCAAGAAAACGTCACTTGGCTGACCTACCAGGCGTTTGGTTGAGTTGACGGTGTTGGGTGGGGGCTGGGGACAGAGTCCTTTTTGGAGATAGCTTAGCATAAGGTCTTGGTCTGAGCCTCCACTCCACTGCCCCCTAGCTGTGTGGTTCTGGGCAGATTACCCAACCTCTCTACAAAGTGGTACATGGGCTGCCCTGTGGGCTAAATAAGCTAATGTATGGGAAGCAGTTACAACAGCTAGATGTGATCATTAACACCCCAAAACAGGGAGCTTGGTAGCTCACAGCTCCTGGGTGCGTGTGTGTTTGCCCCAGGTGTGCTGACTTAGGCAGTTGAGTACTTATCAGTGCGGGTGAGCTGGGAGGGGCAGATGTCACTCCTGGGACGTGGAGGCTGCTAGTATCTGAGAGGCTAGGCTCAGAGCCTGCTAAGGCTGACCGTGGACCAGGCGGTCCCATCCCCACTGGAGCCTGGGACGGAGGGTGGGGGTCTGACGTAGCCTTGGCTTTCAGGAACTGTTTCCCAGAGAGCCAGGTCCTCTCTGCAGTGTGAGTAGTTGACACTGGCTGTATGTTGGCACTAGCAGGGAGCCCAGGCCTGTCCCAGACACTCTAAGTTACTTGGTCTGGAGGTGCCCCAGGCATCTGAATGGGAGGCTTTCTGGAAAATCCTAAAATGCACCGATGCAACACTTTTATTTTTTAAATTTAAATTAATCAGTTTATTTGGCTGCGCTGGGTCTTAGTTGGGCATGTGGGTCTTAGTTCCTTGACCAGAGCTAGAACGTGGGCTCCCTGCGTTTGGAGCTCAGAGTCCCAGCCTCTGGACCACCATGGAAGTCCCCTGAGGCAACTTCTAATTGAATGGAATTATGGAAAGGCAGGAAGCCAGGGGCCACCCTGGGTGGGAATCACTGTGCCCCCAGGAGGGGCTGCAGGGAGAGCCTGGGAGCAACCAATCAGAGGCCCTTCTGCTCAGGGGAGCAACCAATCAGAGGCCTTTCTGCTCAAGGGGGTTAGCCTGGTGTCCTCCTGGCTGGAAGAGGCTGGGCCTCAGAGCTGTGTGCTCCCTGGCCGTAAATGGACGTCGGAAGGGGAACATACACTCCGTTTCCCAAGCAGGAGAGAACCCAGTGTGACAATCACGCAGAGTAAAAGGGGCGGGAATGAGGCCACTTGTGTTGTGCTTCCAGCTCACCGGTCTCTTCTGTGCAGGAAGTAAATATGCGGCCGGTTTGGGGTCTGTTGACTGAATGTCTGATCTCAGGCTCAGGGCTCCCCTGCGTATGATTATAAGCTGTGCAGAGCTGGACCTGGGGTGGGTCTAAGGGACTTTCTCCGTCAGGCTGTGGAAGGGCCACCGTGGGTCCAGCCTGTCCTAGCTGCCCAAGGACTGGAGGGGGTTCCAGACCGAGTGATGGGCAAGAGGGTGGAGCTGAGGCCTCAGAGTCCCTCCTTGAGTCGAAAGGGACAGGAGCGGCTCCTTTCCTGGGCAAGGCGTCATCTCGTCTATTTCCTCAGGCCCCTGGCCGGCAGTTCTCAGGAGAAGCTTCTGCTCAGAGGCGTCCCTGAGGGGAGGCTTGGCGCTTGGCTGGGCAAGGTCCTGGGAGCGTCTGTCAACTGCTGATTAGAAAATTGTCTGAAGTGCTCTCAGCGTGGCTTTGACCACTTCTGCAGTGAGTGTGTTAAAGGCATAATTCACCAGGCCAGGTGCCCAGCTCTGTCAGTCAGGAGTGATTTACATCCTCGCCCTTCTTCACATGCCCTGCTGAGATCCGGTGACATCCAGACAGCGTGGTGACAACAACCCCCTCTGCCCCAAAGACCCAGCCATCGCACTGCATACAGGGCTCCCTTTAAGAACTTATTATTTGTTAAATGAATTCCTCAGAAGAAACTGAACCTACAATCATAAGAAGAACAAAAGGTCAGCATGAGAAAGGCACAGGTTGAGGGTGGGGATGAGTCTGTGGTGTCCGGGTGGCAGACGCTGCTGTCGGTCTCCAAATTGAGGACGTTGAGGGGTGTTCTCTTTGGGGGTTGTTTTCAGACTGTCTCAGCATTCTGGTCTCACAGCTCTGTGTGTAGAAGAGAGTGGGCTGGAGGACAGAAAATGTGGACTTAATTCTAGACCCTTTTCTTAAGAGGAAGTGGGCTTGGGTGGCTGCCCTGAGCAGTGCTCCTTCAAGTATGGCCTCTCATCCTTGGCTTGCTTAATCAGAAGAGGAAGGGTGGGGACCAGACCTCCAGGGACTCTGGGTGGGGACCAGCCCTCCAGGGATACCTTGGGCATCCGGCCCACCTTCCAGAGCTGGAAACCAGTGTCAGGAAAGACAGTTGGAAGCAAAGGCTCTGAAATCCCTAGAGCAGTGCAGACCACATGGGGTGCTGAGCAATTGAAATGCAGAGATGAGTTGTGGATGCCAAACACACCCCCAATTTCAAAGCTTTAAGATGAACAAAAGGAGGTGAAGTATATCAGTGATATTTTTTGTATCGATTATGTGTTGGAGTGATAATATTTTGGATGAAGAGATAAAGTGTAGATAAGAGTTCAATTCAGTCACTCAGTCGTGTCCAACTCTGTGACCCCATGGACCGCAGCACATCAGGCTTCCCTGTCCATCATCAACTCCTGTCCAAAGTCGATGCTGGCTTAAGCTCATGCCCAAGTCAGTGATGCCATCCAGCCATCTCATCCTCTGTCGTCCCCTTCTCCTCCTGCCTTCAATCTTTCCCAGCATCGGGGTCTTTTCAAATGAATCAGTTCTTTGCATCAGGTGGCCAAAGTATTGGGGTTTCAGCTTTAGCATCAGTCCTTCCAATGAATATTCAGGACTGCTTTCCTTTAGGATGGACTGGTTTGATCTCCTTGCTGTCCAAGCGACTCTCAAGAGTCTTCTCCGACACCCCAGTTCAAAAGCCTCAATTCTTCAAAATAAGAGTAGTAGAAAATGAATTTTAGTTCTTCTGTTTCCTTTTATTTATGTGGCTGTTGAAACGGGTCGAGTTCTGCGGCGCCTCATGTTACATTTCTAGCCCACCAGAGCCCTACAGGCCATCTCAATGCCTCCAGCAACACCACGGACATGCTGTCCCTGCACCATCCGTGCTGTGGCCACCAGACCTGGTGGCTCTTTGAATGCCATTTGACTTAAATAATAAATTCAGCCCTCCAGTCACATGACGTATATTTCAAGCACTTAAGTCACACAGGGCTGTGGCCACCATGCCACAGGGTGGAAATCTAGAATGTTCCATTGCAGTGGAGAGTGTAGTATGAGGTTGAGAGTATGGTGTCCATGCCCTGGGTCCAGTCTGGCTTTGACAGGATCCTAGCCATTATCGCACACCTCCCAAGTCCATGCTCCTCTTCCCCATGGCCAGATCTCTGGTTTCGTTTAGGGCTTCTTTTTTAGTGTACTCAAGGTTTCAAATTGGTTCCCCTCTCAGAATCTGGTCTGGCTTTAGAGGTGGTCATGTGCCCTGAGCTTGGCCAATGAGACATGAGGTGGCATCACTGAAAATGCAGGGCTGACTTCTTTTTATTTTGTTTTTATTTTTGGCTGTACCACAAGGCTTGTGGGATCTTAGTTCCCAACCGGAGATTAAACCAGGGTCGTGGCAGGGAAAGCACCAAGTTCTAACCATTGGGCAACCAGGGTTAGGTGATGGTTCCCTATAGGGGCAAATTCTAGGGAAGATTTGGCTGTTGTCCTGTGGGAATATATGGTTTGGAGGAGCTGCAGCCACTTTGTGCCTGTGAGGCAAAAGCTTATTTGATATGTTGAAGACAGTAAGACAGGAAGAAGGAAAGAACTAGGGGGTTTGGTAACCCTGATTGTTCATGAGGCCGCCAACTCTGACACGGTTCCCACTGAACTCCTTTTTATGTGAGGTGGTTCACTTGCTTGGTTTTAGTGCATTCAGATGTGTTTTCAGTATTTACACCCACAAACACTCTACCCCGTTATCCTTGAGCAAGTCACTGGCCTTTCTAAACCTTGCTTTTCTCATCTCTAAGACATGAACACAGGAGTTCTTACCTCATTGAATAAACTACTGTGATGATAACACCAGGAAACATTCATGTCATGCTTGTTGCATGGCAGCCTCTGTTTAAAACATACGTGAAACACTCAGCATAGGATCCTGAACCTTGTGTGTTCTCAACACTCATCCTTACAATTGTCGTTGTTACAGAAACCAGGCCGTTAGTCTGAATATTCTGTTCCCAGACACTATTTTCAGCAGGAAGAAATAGCCTTCCTGTGGTCCCTCCAGACCCCAAGAGGGGAAAGTAGCAGGAGCACTGGAAAGATATTTTTGCCCCATGTCAGTTTTAGAAATTCAAACCCTCTTCCAGCTGTACAGTATAGCACTTGGTACGTAGGAAACTGTCTTCCTGGTGGTCAGGTTACAATGCAGACATTTAGAAATAGACTCAGGGCAAGTTCCTGCAGATCCATCTGGAGACCAAAGGAGCACAGTCTGAGCGCAGTCTGATTCTGGACGCAAACCAGAATGGACTTGCCCCGCTCCCTGGAGCTCAGGACTGGACTTGCCCCGCTGGCATGCACACCACACAAGCCTGCCCACGTCCTGCACCATGAGCAGCTTGGTCTGTTGCTTAACTTTCAGGCAAGAACTGTGAAGGTCTGAGGGCTTACACTACCTCCCTGCTCCCCAGCCAGCCCGCCATGGTCTCATGGCAGCTGGCAGGGGACAGAGACTCCCAGACAGGGGATGGTGAAGGACAGGGAAGCTTGGCATGCTGCAGTCCATGGGGTCACAGGGACTTGATTGGTCAGGGTCCAGCGGGGCTGAACTTTCTGTTGGCACAGTCCCCGCTTGCTCACCTCCTTCCCCACCGCCTGCCCCCCAAGCTTCTGAGGGTGATGGGGGAGGGCCCAGGTGGATCCTGTGCACACCAGGGGTTTACATCAGAATCAAGGAGCCCTGAATCTAAGCGTTCTTTGTCTTATAAGGGGCGATAGAAAACTTGCCCAACTTTCCTGCATAGAGAGTTGTTATCTTTATTCCTCTGATCAGGAATCCATTTCCCCATAGCCCCCAGGGCATGTTGTTTCTGTCTCTAAGGCCATCACTGAACAAACAGCCCTGCAAAGACTATTCAGAGCAAAGTGGTCAGCACCTTGCCTCACAGGATGTTGAAGTTCTTTCACTTAGTGGTTCCGACTCTTTGCGACCCCATTGACTGCAACACGCCAGGCTTCCCTATCCTTCACCATCCCCTGGAGCTTGCTCAAACTCATGTCCATTGAGTTGGTGATGCCATCCAATCATCTCATCCTCTGCTGTCACCTTCTCCTTTTGCCTTCAATCTTCCCCAGCATCAGGGTCTTTTCCAGTGAGTTGGCTCTTCACATCAGGTCACCAAAGTATTGGAGCTTCAGCATCAGTCCTTCCAATGAATATTCAGGGTTGATTTCCTTTAGGATTGACGGGATGGATCTCCTTGGTGTCCAAGGGGCTCTCAAGAGTCTTTTCCAACACCACAGTTCAAAAGCATAAGTTCTTTGGTGCTCAGCCTTCTTTATTGTCTAGCTCTCACATCTGTACATGACTACTGGAAAACCCATAGCTTTATGGATGAGCAGAAATAGGAGAGGCTGAGGTGTGTCCCCTAGGCCCCTGCTCTTATCACAAGGCAGAGAAAACCCCTCCATCTCCTGGCTATGTGGCTCTCTGCACAAATACCCTGTTTATATCTCCAAGCTGCTTGCTACTGGTTTTGGCTCCAGGCTTCCCCTTTCCCTTTTGGTGGCCCATCACTTTCTTAGTGGTGCATGTTCAGAGGACCAGAGAGGTGTGATGGATGGGTCCAGCCTGGGTACAGTTCTGGGTGGACTGGCCATGGCCAAGGCGGGTCAGCTGACATAGACCCTCCGCCTGCCTCTGTGGATGGATGTGGTGGGGCAGAGTCTCTCGGGGTGAAAGCAGCTTCCCTGAAGACTCATTCACAAATATTATTGCACAACTGTTGTCACCATCCTTAGCAACAGCAGTCCTTCAGATGGGTTTCATTCACTCATATTGAAGAGTCATCTGATCTGACTCAACAATAAAGCTATTTAACTATATGGTCTGCCTGAGAAGTGGGTCTCGCCTTCCTGCTGAGTGGATTCAGAGGGAAGCTTGACAGCTCCTTTCATTGCTCACAGCTTGCTGCTTCTTGGAAGGTGCCAGAATCATTTGTATTACCATTAAAATGTGCTGTTTATGGAAATCCTACTCAGAACAACAGAAAAGCAATTGCAAAGCCAATCCAGCGGTCAGAGGAAAGGCCGCCCAATGGAAAGAAATGAAAGGGAGAAGACAGTGGAGTTCGTGAAAGCAGAGTTGGGCACAGCAGGGCCCAGGAGAGAGAGCTGAACCTTGAGGCTGAACGTGGAGGGAGGGGTCAGGCAGGCTAGCCCTCCGTGGCCTTACTTCCCATCTGTACGGACAGAACGGAACTCTCCCCACTTGCCACCACCAGCCTCTCAGAAGACAAGAGGCTCAGAGCTTGTGCGTGTGCGCTCGTGATGAATGACTCTCTGTGGATTTATCCGCGATGTAACTGTTCTCCCTCAAGGAAATGAAACAGCCATTCAAGCAGAGAAGCCCAACTAAAGTCTGGCCAAGTGTGTACACTTGATCAACACCAGTCTCCGGTTTAGCAAAATGTCAAAAACCAGTATGAAAGGGCACTAGGGGGTGAGGGGTGGGACTAGCCTCCTCTGCCCCTGGAAATGCTTTGACCCTCTGGCTTCCTGCCCTGCAGCCAATAACTGGAGAGCCCTCGCCTCTGCCCACCAGGTCACCTCTGCCCAGGCTAGTTATTTGCAAGCATCCTGTGTCAGACAGTGAACATCCAGCCTGCTTTCCTCCCAACACACAGAGCTGACCTCCGGCCTCCTGCCTGGACCCTACTCCCACCCCCACCCCACCCCCACCCCCCCGCCACCCCTGGCATCTCTCCTTCCTGCTTTGCTGCCCGGGGCCCTGCCCTGGCTGTTGTTTCCAGGCCTGGGTCCTTGGGGATTTGTCTGTCCCTTCATCGAGGTGAAGTTCCAGCCATAGGACTCAGCATTTTAAGAGATACTGTCCACTGTGGGAGGGAGACAGGGGGGTAAACAGACGCTTCCAGTGCAAGATAGCCTGGCTGGAGGCTGAGGTGGGCTTCAGGGGGCACTGAGGAGGCCTCCTTCAGCTTGGGGATTCTGGACAGACTACACAAAGGGGGAGAATTTGACCCCAACATCAGAGAAGAAGGTGTGAGGGGCCCTTTCTGAGGATCTTGAGGCTAGAGCAGAGGTCCCCTCACCGGTCTTTTCTGGTCCCCGCTGCACCCTGGTGGGCTTACCTCCTAGGACAGCACTTTTCTCATTACTTGAGGAGCTCGGATTAGACTGGTTGGTGCCTGCCCTGGAGGGCCTTTGAATATTGACGCCATCAGTACAGTTTAACGTGGTTAGAAAAGCATGCACGGGGCCAGAGTGAAAGGAGGTATACTGAAGATTCACATGTGTGTTCTTTTTGCTTATCTGCCAGCCCTAGAAGCTGGGCGGGGTTACCTTCAAAGGCAGTATATGGACCAGCCC
Organism: Bison bison bison; assembly: GCF_000754665.1. Classification (NCBI taxonomy): domain Eukaryota; kingdom Metazoa; phylum Chordata; class Mammalia; order Artiodactyla; family Bovidae; genus Bison; species Bison bison. Next base: position 3,357,138 of record NW_011494635.1, on the reverse strand, counting down.
TGGGAGATGTATTCTTAGCACTGGAGACATCACACCAGCAAGTCCCGTGTTTTACCAACACGATTCATGCTGAAGAGCAATATTTGCCTAGTGATGGCTTGACTGCAAGGAGATCCAACCAATCTATCCTAAAGGAAATCAGTCCTGAATGTTTGTTGGAAGGACTGATGCTGAAGCTGAAACTCCAATAATTTGGCCACCTGATCTGAAGAACTGACTCATTTGAAAAGACCCTGATGCTGGGAAAGATTGAAGGCAGGATGAGAAGGGGACAACAGAGGATGAGACAGTGGGATGGCATCACTGACTCAATGGACATGAGTTTGAGTAAACTCCGGGAGTTGGTGATGGACTGGGAGGCTGGTGTGCTGTGGTCCATGGGGTTGCAAAGAGTCGGACCCAACTGAGCAACTGAACTGAACTGAACTGATGGCTCGACCCTCACCTGGCAGAGCCCCGAGCATGCCAGAAAATGCTTCTCAGATTTGCCTGGGCTGTGTGGTCCAAGGCCAGCCCTGTGGCCCACTGCTGACTTGAGAACTCTGGGGAGAGATGGGGTCTTGTGCTCTGGCATCTGCATTTTTAACACACTTCCCACATGATTGGAATGAACACCACAATTTGAGAGCCTTACTCTGGAAAATGGGTAAAAGGATCTTGTAAAGGAAATAGCAAATTTGGAAAACTCAGCAGTGGCCGCAGGACTGGAAAAGGTCAGTTTTCATTCCAATCCCAAAGAAAGACAATGCCAAAGAATGTTCAAACTACTGCACAATTGCACTCATCTCACACGCTAGTAAAGTAATGCTCAAAATTATCCAAGCCAGGCTTCAGCAATACATGAACCATGAATTTCCAGATGTTCAAGCTGGTTTTAGAAAAGGCAGAGGAACCAGAGATCAAATTGCCAACATCCAGTGGATAATCGAAAAAGAAAGAGAGTTCCAGAAAAACATCTACTTCTGTTTTATTGACTATGCCAAAGCCTTTGACTGTGTGGATCACAATAAACTGTGGAAAATTCTGAAAGAGATGGGAATGCCAGACCACCTGACCTGCCTCTTGAGAAACCTGTATGCAGGTCAGGAAGCAACAGTTAGAACTGGACATGGAATAACAAACTGGTTCCAAATAGGAAAAGGAGTTCGTCAAGGCTGTATATTGTCACCCTGCTTATTTAACTTCTACGCAGAGTACATCATAAGAAACACTGGGCTGGAAGAAGCACAAGCTCGAATCAAGATTGCCAGGAGAAATATCAATAACCTCAGATATGCAGATGACACCACCCTTATGGCAGAAAGTGAAGAGGAACTAAAAAGCCTCTTGCTGAAAGTGAAAGAGGAGAGTGAAAAAGTTGGCTTAAAGCTCAACATTCAGAAAATGATGATCATGGCATCCGGTCCCACCACTTCATGGGAAATAGATGGGGAAACAGTGGAAACAGTGTCACTTTATTTTTTGGGGCTCCAAAATCACTGCAGATGGTGACTGCAGCCATGAAATTAAAAGACGCTTACTCCTTGGAAGGAAAGTTATGACCAACCTAGATAGCATATTCAAAAGCAGAGACATTACTTTGCCAACAAAGGTCCGTCTAGTCAAGGCTATGGTTTATCCAGTGGTCATGTATGGATGTGAGAGTTGGACTATGAAGAAAGTTGAGTGCCAAAGAATTGATGCTTTTGAACTGTGGTGTTGGAGAAGACTCTTGAGAGTCCCTTGGACTGCAAGGAGATCCAACCAGTCCATTCTGAAGGAGATCAGCCCTGGGTGTTCTTTGGAAGGAATGATGCTAAAGCTGAAATTCCAGTACTTTGGCCACCTCATGGGAAGAGTTGACTCATTGGAAAAGACTCTGATGATGGGAGGGATTGGGGGCAGGAAGAGAAGGGGACAACAGAGGATGAGATGGCTGGATGGCATCACTGACTCGATGGACGTGAGTCTGAGTGAACCCTGGGAGTTGGTGATGATCAGGGAGGCCTGGCGTGCTGGGATTCATGGGGTCACAAAGAGTCGGACATGACTGAGCAACTGAACTGAAAGGAAACAGAAATGGCAGCAGCTAATCCATGTGGTAGCCAGTTACGTTCCTCTAAGATGTTCTCATTCCAGCGTAGATTCTTGGGGCTCCATCTCCACGGGCTAGAGTCTCTGGAGTTGGAGCCCCAGAGCCTACACATTTGATAAACACCTTACTGAATGTGTAGACATTTGATAAACACTTAATCAATTGTGTAGACCTTACCTACAAGTGTGGAAGGGATGACTTTAGAGCTCAGAAGCTGGAATAGATTTTCAATTTTCTTAACATCATAAATTCTTTTTTTTTTTTAATTTGAGCTTGATTATTTGAATGAGATGAGTTTTCTAGCCAATAACAACCAGAAGTGATGCGAGTGACCAAAGACCTCTCAGGTGAGCCCAAGGACAGGACAGCTCCTAGAGCAGAAGAGCCCAACTTGGGAAGGACGCTGAGGATTCTAGAGCAGTGGTTCACCAGGTGGGATTCAGAGAACAGCAGCATCAGCATCTCCTGAGCTTTGCTAGAGTCACAAATTCTGGGCCCCACCCTGCTCTGAATCCTAAACTCCAGAGTTTAGCAGTCCGTGTTCCTGAACCCTCCAGAGGACGCTGATGGTCTCCGAACTTGAGAACCAGTATTCTGGACATTAGTGGACAGTTTTTGACTGTCTGGTGAGGGTTCCCTCTGTCCTCAAGTGTGTCCCCTTTCTCTCTGCTGCCTGATGGGGTGGAAGATGTGACACCTAGACCTCCTTTTCTGGTCCCCACACTGCATAGACATAGAGCAAACATCTCAGACCCCACACCCACACTTTCTGGACCTCTGTCTTTCACAGTTGGGGGGATTCAAGCAAAGTTCTTGTCTTTAATGGAAGAAAGATGCTGTCTAAAGTCTTAATAACATTGTTGATTGATATTACCTAAAATAAAATTTTTGCTTTTAAAGACTGATGTATTAAGGGGGGAAACAGTAACTTCATGCTGGGGAGACCTGGCGAACACCACCTTAAACCAGGGAACAAAGGTCAAACCAGCAACTTTGGGACCAACCATCTTCATAACACCTGACCCAGCGTCTTGACATGGGCACCAAGCAGGTCCGTGGCATTGCTGCCTAGAACACACAAACCGAGTCAGTTCAGTGGGAAACATCAGCCAAACGCACTGAAGGATGTTCTACATTGGCCTAACTTTCTAACACATCAGGGTCAAGAATACATTGTTCAGTGTCCACAAGGCTCAAGAGAGCTGAAAGTTGGAGACCCCCATGCTCCTGGATGAGAATCAGAGGGACAGAGCCATCCAGGGCACCAAGGGACAAGTGACAGGGGCTAAGTGTGGCCTGTGGATTTGATAGCAGCACTGCTCGGTGGTAAGATTTCTGAGTTTGATTATTGTACTGCGGATGCAAAAGAGATTGTCGTTGTCCTCAAGAAAACCCAAAGGCATATGTAGGGAGGATCCTATATGCAGAATTCTATGACTTATTTTCAAATGGTTTAGACAGAGAGGAAGCAAGAGAGGATGAGAGAAGGGTAATGGGGCAAAAGGTAAACAATCGATAACTCCAGGAGAATGGGAAGGAGTTCTTTGAACTCTTCTTACGACTTTTCTGCAGAAACAACTTTTTAAAAAGTGAATACAGATTTAGAGAGAGTATTCAAGTGACTGTCATGGTAGTTTTGCATCATGGGATTACAGGGTTGGGGGGCGTATTTCTTTGACTTTCTTAAAATCTGTTCAGCCTCCAACATTCTGTAGTATGAAACTCTACTTTTCTACTTAAAATCAGAAAAGAATGAATGACATGATAAAGATGATTCTTTCTTTTCATACATATTCCAGTTGTTTTCTTTCCTTTCTGCTGGTAAAAGGAATCCATATCTACTTCTCCAAAGGATCTGAGATGGCTCAGAGCCAAGGACACACACAAATCCCAACCCAATGACACTCAAACCATATCCACAATTGGGTGGGGAGGAGAATTTAAATCGTGGGACTCTTGGCGAAAGCCTTTTGCTCCCTTTTTCTTGGAAGCCCGAATTTCTCTAGTCTGCTGGTGGTGACTACTCCACATGCCTAATTAGCTTGTTTCCTGTAGGGTTTCACTCCCAAAGGATGAGCTTTCTTCTGCTCTGTATGCGCCTCTGTCCGGCTGTGGGTGAGGTCGCCGGCTCTTTGGGGAGGCACCAGATTACCATCCTTTCGCTTTTTCCTGCCCTGCTAAGCATCTCAGCGGTATTATGGAGATCATTATCTTTCCCAATCATTTTCGCATTGTTACCATGAAGATTTAGACAATACTTGGCAGACCCCAAACACACGAGATAATGGCTGTTATTTTAAGATCTTCCTCCTCTTCAAACACGGTTACTAAGATAACACATACAAATTACAGACCTCCTGTCTACAATGAGCTTGGATATTGAACATGTAAACAGTATGATACAGGAGCCTCTGGATTCGCTTGAAGTCTGTGGGTTGAAATCAGATCTTCAGATCTGCCAGGCGTGGTGGATGTTCTCAGATTTTCCTTCCAGACAATGGGTGGTGAGCCGGAAGGAAATCCCTCCAGCAAAGCCTTGAACTTGAACGCCCTGGCCTGTCTTAAAGGGCAACAGTGAGACCTTCCCAGCTTTTACGGATACCTATTTGTATTTCGGCTTAGGTTTATTGCTACTTGGTCAGTTAGAAATAACACAGTTTCTTAGAAACACTCACTTATAGTAACTTTCCAGAGCTCTGTGGTCATATTCAAAAGAAGGATTTGTATAGTGATTGATGTAAAACACACCCTACCTAGGTTGATCATAAAACAAGATAATTTTATCATTAAAGGGATGGTTGTAGATAAGCTTCACCCCCTGCACTCTTGTTCAAGAAACACCTGCTGAAGGCATAAAGGAAGAATTGAGTGTCTAACCCACTGTGAGGAGCTCATGTTCTTTAGCAGAGCTGGGTTTGTGGATAACATGTGCTCACAGCTTTCTGTGGCAGAGATACTTGGTCCTCTGAGCAGCAGCCCTGTCCTTGGCTGGGAGCTTAGCAGAGATACAGACCCTCAGGTTCCACCTGGAGCATCTGAGTCATAGCATCCCCGTAGGTTTGAACTTGGCTCATGAGAGGGTGCTGCCTGCATGCATCTGGGCCGGCAGATGTCATCCTCCTGGAGTAGGCAGGAAGGCTGGGGCCCCAGAAAGGCTGACTGAAGAGCAGACTGCTCATGGGAAAGGCAAATGTTGCCCCCCAAAACATGGAAAATGATGTTCATTTTCAAAGATTGGAGACGAATGTTATTTGAAGGTAGCCTGTGGTGAATGTTCTTTGCTGCAGGAAGGAGGAGGGTGGTACACTTATTTCAGCTTGTTGTTGTTCAGTCTTTGTGATCCCATGGCCTGCAGCACACCAGGCCTCCCTGTCCTTCACTGTCTCCCGGAACTTTCTCAAACTCATGTTCATTGGATTGACGCCATCCCACCATCTCATCCTCTGTTGTCTCCTTCTCCTCTTGCTCTCAATCTTTGCCAGCTTCAGAGTCTTCTTCCAATGAGTTGGCTCTTCACATCAGGTGGCCAAATTATTGGAGCTTCAACTTCAGCAGCAGTCCTTCTAATGAATATTCAGGGTTGATTTCCTTTGGGATCGACTGCTTTAATCTCCTTGCAGTCCAAGGGACTCTCAAGAGTCTTCTCCAGCACCACAGTTGAAAAGCACCAATTCTTTGGTGCTCAGCCTTCTTTATGGCCCAACTCTCACATCTGTGTATGCGACTCCATGGACTGCAGCATGCCAGGCTTCCCTGTCCTTCAGTATCTCCCAGAGTTTGCTGAAACTCATGTCCATCAAGTCGGTGATACCTGACCATCTTATCCTCTGTCACCCCTTTCTCCTCCTGCCCTCAATGTTTCCCAACATCAGGGTCTTTTCTAATGAGTCAGCTCTTTGCATCAGGAGGCCAGTATATTGGAGCTTCAGCATCAGTCCTTCCAATGCATATTCTGGGTTGATTTCCTTTAGGTTTGATCTCCTTTCAGCCTGAATGTGTGCTGAATACTGCCAGAAGCCAGTGTGAGGAACTCTGCCCGTGGCAAAGGTCATGAGGAAGGAGGCTTGGCATACACAAAGGTGGGATCGAGCCTCAGGAGTCCCCCTGGAAATTCTTGAGCATCTACCCCCAAAACCAGAGTCTGCCTACTTTACTGCTTTGTGCTCTCACCTACACCTCTGACTTTACGGGGGGGCTGTCCCCCACCACCTCTCTCTGAAAAAGAGTTAAATTACAGCTCCAGTTAATAAAGTTCCTGGGCATGATAAGAGTGTTTTAGTTCACAACCGTGAGAGGCATGAGATGTTCTGTCTAAATACAGATTCCTTTGAGCAGTTAAAAGATTGATTAGAAATTGTATTGGTGAAGGGTTTTTTACTTGTTGGGCCAATGTTTGCTGCTAAGTCTCCATATCCCTTACCTGCTGTGTCCCTGGCAGTGTATTGATTGATATAATTGGTGTATAGGAATGTAAGTAGTAGCTTTAATGTTTGTAACCTTGGACTCTTGAGTTAATTCTTTTTCTTGTTATAGCCCACCACACCTTTGCCCTGTAGGAATGCAACTTTATCTAATGCTTTTGGAGGGTGGCACCTGACTAATCACCTTTAGAGAAAAATAAGTTTTCTGAAGAAAGGGTCTTAAAATGTTAACAGGCCTCCAGGCCAGAAGATGATGCAAATCACCTAAACTTTTGCATATGGTAAGTTCGCAGGAAGAAAGCCTGGCTTACTGCATGACTCTACCCCTTCCCCCATTACCCTCTATGCATAACTTAAGGTATAAAAACTACTTTGGAAAATAAAGTGCGGGCCTTGTTCACTGAAACTTGGTCTCCCCATGTCGTTCTTTCTCTCACCTTCTGGCTGAATTATTCAGCCTC
>NW_011494635.1:3347242-3350082 GCF_000754665.1 Bison bison bison | reverse complement strand
AAGCCTGGCTTACTGCATGACTCTACCCCTTCCCCCATTACCCTCTATGCATAACTTAAGGTATAAAAACTACTTTGGAAAATAAAGTGCGGGCCTTGTTCACTGAAACTTGGTCTCCCCATGTCGTTCTTTCTCTCACCTTCTGGCTGAATTATTCAGCCTCTTTTCTCCACTGAATTTCCTCACTGAGCTATCCTTATTTAACCACTCTTTATATCCTTAATTAACGTTTAATTAAGCAATTATTTCCTGATCCTCGCCGACGCCATCCCCGCTTCAAATTCCCTGGATCCAGTGGGGCTGCTTAATACACCTGTGTGTATGTGTGTATGTAACACATAGCTGTGCATTTACTTATGTGGGTACACATGTGTGTGTGTATATTTTCTCTTCTTATCACCCAGGCCCTTGGCTGCTAGAACCACTTCATAGATTAAGAAGGTAACACTGGGCCAGGGAGGGTCAGCGACTTGTACATACAGAATGAGGTACCAAACCTGCAGGGCAGTCTGGCTGCCATCCAACCCATGTCCTGCTGGTTCTGCCTCCCTTCCTCCTTTCTGCAGAAAATGAATGATTGTCCTCTGATCCCAAGCACTTCCTGGTCTGTTCTGGTCATCAATGCTATGGGGGGAGGAATGAGTGGGAGGTGGGGAGTTCCAGTTACCATGGCTGAGAAGGAAGTTACCTGGCTTAGCAAATCTCATGTTTACTGGAAAAATCTAGCCACACCCGCTGCACTGTGGGTTCCTGGTAGGGGATCACAGCAGGGCCATGCAGAGGAGTAGCAGCACCTGGTCATTGGTCCTTTCTCCCCTGCCTTCCCAGTCTCTGCAAGGTGACCATGCACCCTCTCTGCCTCAGTTTCCTCTTTTGTAAAGTGAGCAGAAGCGGCCGTGGCTCCTTTGACTACCATCCGAGAGCATCAAGGCTGGATGAGGTGGATACCAGAGCATGTGCACAGACACTGCTTCCAATGCTGTGCCCAGGACAGAAGGTGCCCCTGGGCACAGCAAGCACACCCTGTGAGTGGGTGCTATTACCATGGGTGTCAGTGATGATGCTGATGTGAGGATGTTGAAATCGGGGAGGAGGCACTGAGGATATGTGGGGAGGGTTGCGTGGTTGCCAGGCTGTGAATGAGGTCAGAGAAGTGGCCCCCAGAAGTGTCCAGGAGCTTCCTCTGGACTACTTCAGGGTACCAGACACATGCAGGCTGTTTTCCCCAGGATGGAGGAGCATTGGAGCTGGTCGTTCCTGACTTTGGTCCATGGAGCCAACCTCTGGGCACCATATCATCTTATTCCTGGGGTGCAGGGTATAGAGAGAAGTATCAAAGTCTAGTGCCTTCTTTGTGTGTGTGTGTGTGTGTGTGTGTGTGCACGCACGCGTGCTAAGTCATGTCTGACTCTTTTCGACTCTGTGGACTGTAGCCCACCAGGCTCCTCTGTCCATGGACTTCTCCAGGCAAGAATAGTAGAGTGGGTTGCCATTTCCTCCTCCAGGGGATCTTCCTGACCCAGGGAAGATCCTGACCCCCCCATCTCCTGTGTCTCCTGCAAAGACAGGAGGATTCTTCGCCACTGAGCCTCCTGGGAAGCCCGGTGTTTTCTTACTTAAGACTTTAAATATAACAATATTATTTTTTGAAAGATAAATTCAGCTGAAATACTCCCCTTTCCAAGGTGACCGTGGAGCACCATGTGCCTTTTCATCTGGTACAGAGAAGTCTCCAGTTGTTGCTGAGCTGAGGTCTTGAGCAGTGTGGCCTTTTATATATTTAAATAAACTCCCGTCTTGTGATTTTTCTTTTGAATCCAACAACTAAGATACTCGGACAATTTTGTAGAAATAAACAACCCAGGCTGAAGAATTGCTGGATTAAAAAAAGATGCAGGTGGTTTTTAAAGACCTATTGAACAAATTCCAAGCCTTTTACCCCAAGTCTATTATGTCCACCGAGTCCCTGCTTGGAAGGAAGGTTTGCAGCCAGCTCAGTGGGCCAGCTGGGGTTGGCTGGACCGCTTCCTCTGGTCAGGCTGCTGTTCTGTCCCTGAGAAGAAGCAGGGGCTGAGGGCAGGATGAGACCTGGGGCAGCCTGTTTCAGCATCTGTCCCGAGAGATGGTGGGCTGCATTCATGGCTGGGACCCTGCTGCTCCCACTGCTGTTCTGTGTCTGGACATGGCTTGGTTGGTGGGGGCAGTGATTCAGGGGCCAAGACACTGCAGAGGAGGGGTGGTTCACCATTTGCATAGCTGACGACCATTGACTGATGCCAACGTACAGAAGGCCGGCCTCCTCCAGCTCCAGGGGGACACTCTGGGTGCTGCACTTGCTGAGGGCTTAGACGATTGCTCTCCTGCTGATCCCATGTCCTGGCTTAGCTTTCTTTCCCTCTGCCCTTCTAGTCCTAAATGGGCAGGAATCCACGTCCCAGGCTCTGCTTCTAGAAACCTGGCTCCAGCGCTGCCCCTTCCAGGTGAGTGCCCCTCCCAGGTGTGCGTGAGCCCAGAGCACCAAGGCCAAGCCACTACCCACCTCCCAGATTAGGTTGCCAGACAAAATACGGACACCGCAGTTCGAGGGTATTTCGTGGGAAAAACCCTAAAAAAAAATTATCTAAAATTTTACCATAGCCAGGCATCCTGTAATTTGATTTACTAAATCTGACAACTGTAGCCCTGAATGATTTGAGGACATGTTTGTTACAACCACACACAGTGCCCACCTCCCCGCCCCCGATAATAACTGTAGTAGTAACAGCAATGTAGTTGTAATAATAGCAGCAGCAGCAGGAGTAACAGTAACAGTGGTAGCTGCTGCTGCTGCTGCTAAGTCG
>NW_011494635.1:3344500-3347142 GCF_000754665.1 Bison bison bison | reverse complement strand
GCTTCAGTCATGTCCAACTCTGTGCGACCCCGTAGACGGCAGCCCACCAGGCTCCCACATCCCCGGGATTCTCCAGGCAAGAACACTGGAGTGGGTTGCCATTTCCTAAGGCATATCTAGGGAGTACTGTATTCCAGGCAACGTTTCATTCTCAGAGTGTCACATATATTATTAAATTCCTGTTCTCTCCGTGAGATTCCACCACATTTCACAGATGAGAAAAATGAGGCTGCTCAAAAGAGAATTGACTCGTCCAAGGCTGGTAGCCAGTGGGGTGAGCTCCAAACTCAGACCATCCAGGGTCCATGCTTCTAACCACAGCACAGATTGGACTGGTTAGCGGACTCTTAGAAAACCACAGGATAGCATGAGTTTTCCAGAAGTCAAATCATTTCCTGACCAAGGCCCAATGAGGAGGGACAGACAGACAGGCAGGGAATAGTTTCTTCTCCTGGTCCTGCCACAGGATGGGTAGCTGGTAAGGAGACTGTCTGGACCGGGATGCAATTAACCAAGATGGGGTAGAAAGGAAGCCCTGTTTGAATTATAAATGCCCAGGGCTGTGCCGTCCAACACAGAGGCAAGACCTGTGGCCCTGAGCCTCGAACCCACAGCCCGTTGGAGTTGAGATGTGCTGTTAGTTAAAATACAACCTGGATTTCAAAGACTGAGTACAAAAAAATGTACACGTGTCATTAATAATTTTCATGTTGATGACACATGGAAACGATGTTTTGGATATACTGGGTAAAATATATTTTTACAAATCAAGTCCTCCTGTTTCTTTTTACTTTTTAAAATACAGCTATTCGATAATTGAAAATCCTGTTTGTATCTGTTGAGGGGGAAAGAAGAAATAGGAAAGGAGTGGGGCTTCTGGCCTCAAAGAGAATGATGCCTACTTGTGGGGTCTTTTCTTGTCTGAAGCCTGGATTTTTCTGATTTTTATTTTCCCCAAGAAGAGCAAGAGAGGGTGAGTTGAGAGGAGAACGAGGCCAGTGCACCACCAGCCTGGGAGTGTAAGGGCATCGCAGGCCACAGCCCCAAGGGGCAGGGACGACCCTCCAGGCACAGTGCTCCCCCACTCCCCCTGCCCCCAGAGTCGAGACTGTACTTCCATGGGCAGGGGGCAAGGCAGGAGGCCACCCTCCTCAGAAAGCACTGGATGACGGAACCTTAGCTGCGGCTTCAGGTTCAGCAACTCTGGGGTGTGGCATTTTTCAGTCTTTGTTCCCCAACCAGAGATGGAAAGTGTGCTCCTGAAATGTAAGTGCGGAGGCTTAACCACTGGACCACCAGGGAAGTCAAGTCACTGTCTGATTTACCTTTGTAATGTCTCCCCTCATGGGCACACGTATTTGTGGATGTAAATCAACTCTTCCAAGCCTAATGGGCAATTATTCATAAGCAATTTAGGGCAGAATGTGGAAGTGAAGATTGAACAAGCCCTGTATTCCTCTGGGGCCCTGTCTCCCAGGAGGGCTGCTGGCCTCAGGGTGAGGGAGGGTACCCATGTCTTTGCATCTGGTGTGTGCCGAGCTCTGTGCAAGATACAGAGTCCCCTCCCTCACTTACACACAGTCCCCTCCCTCCTGGGTGCCACCTTAAGGATGCAACATGAAGCAACTTGGGCAAGTTAGGCAACAGGAAAGTGGCTGGTTGGTTGGTGATAACCTCCACGTGGTCTTGCAGCTCAGCTGAGTTTCCGCTCGGGTGCTGCAGGGAGAGCGTGGCGTTGCCTGGCACCTCCAGAGCTCATGGCACTAGCGTCCGTCCGTCCACTGCCCCCCAGCAAAGGAGGTTTTACTTTCTTCTTCCAAGTCCTCAAATCAATGTTCTCTGCAATCCTGAGGCCATCACCGGCTGCCTTTCCGCATCAGCTCAGCTTGTTTCAGCCCATGATGACTCTGCTTTCCTTTCAGCTGGAACGAAATGGGAGGAACCACAGCTCCAGGTCCCCGACCTCTGCTTCGCTGGGACCTGCTGGAGCCCCCTCCCCAAGCCCCACCCAAGCACCTGTCTAACTCTGTGATCCTCTCCATCCTCTGAGGGCTGCCACCACAGCTGAGGAGAGGCCACACGCCAACCCGAGGTGTGGACACAGCCTAGAGAGGAAGGACAGGGGCTCCAGGCCCAGCTGACCTGGGGTGGGTTCCTGCCAGTGGCATTTACCGACTGTATGACCCTGACCTTGAAGCCATGATTTACCCTCTTTGAGCTCGTGTTTCCTGTTCAGTAAAAGCCGGTGGTGACTAAGCCATCGCCCTCCTCCTGGCGTGGCTGCAAGCCTAAAATGACAGATGGATTTAAAGTACTTAGCAACGGGACTTCCCTGGTGGTCCAGTGGTTAAGATTCCACTTTGTGGTGCAGGGAATGTGGGTTCGATGCCTGGTTGGGGAACTAAGATCCCATAGGTCTTGGAGTAACTAAGCCTGCTCTCCACAACTGGAGCATCCATGCACCACAATGAAAGATCCCGCATGCAGACACTGCCAAATAAAATAAATATTAAAAAAAAATAATAATGTGCTCAGCAGGCTCCTACAGAAGGTTTTGGAAGGGAGTCAGCACCGGGAAGAAGGGCACGGCCCAGTCCACTACAGGTCCAGCTTCCAGCTGAGGGCAGGCCGGGGAAGTGAAA
>NW_011494635.1:3344185-3344400 GCF_000754665.1 Bison bison bison | reverse complement strand
ATTCTGACTCTGTGTGACCCCATGGATTGTAGCCCGCCAGGCTCCTCTGTCCATGGGATTCTCCAGGTGAGGATTCTGGAGTGGGTTGCCATCCCCTCCTCCAGGGAATCTTCTCAACCCAGAGATCGAACCCCAGTCTCCTGCATTTCCTGAGTTGGCAGGCAGATTCTTTACCACTAACACCACCTGGGAAGCCCCAAGATTTTCTCCTGCTA
>NW_011494635.1:3335301-3343914 GCF_000754665.1 Bison bison bison | reverse complement strand
TTCTCCTGCTAAAACAATCATATATACACACGCAGACAAACAATTGTAAGCACTCTCCTTAGAAAACAATTGACTCTATAGCCCTGTGATCACAATGTGAGAATATATCTTTTTTTTTTTTCATTTTTACCCATACCACACTGCATGTAGTATCTTAGTTCCCCGACCAGGGATTGAACCCACACCCTCTGCATTGAAAGTTGGAGTCTCAACCACTGGACTTCTGGGGAAGTCCCACAATACCAGGATATAATCCCAAATCACCCAGTATATTAAGAGCCAAGAAAATGACAATGACAGAAGCCAATCTGGAGATGACCCAGATATTAGAACCAGCTGATAAAAGTTTTAAAGTAACTGTTGTAACTATACTCTATGAAGTAAAGGAAAACACACTCATAATAAGGAAAATTTTGGTGGACAGATGGAAGCTATGTAAATTGCAAATTGAAGAACTATAAAATGCAATGTCTGAAATAGGCTGCTTATCATTTGATGGCAGGCATCCTAAAAATAGGTAGATATTAAAGCGACATAGAATGAAAGAGCTCTACAGTTTTATCAGAACTGAACTATAGCAGAATAGTGTGCACCTGCAGACAAAAATCAAAGTTATTCAGACATTTATTGTGGCAACTGTCTTTCATTGTGAAACTGAATTCTTCCTCAGTCATTTTTTAAAGAACCATCTTTTAGCAATTGAACCACATCAAGCTGCTGCTTCGATAAACAGTGGGTCTTGGTGTGGCCAGGAGCTGGGGTCTGTGGTTTAGCTAAAAGTCAACGCATATCCACAGCACAATGGAGGGAAAAGTGTGCGCTTCAGAGGGAGATGTTAGTGCGAGGCCCAGGGTGTCTTCTAGCTGCTCTGTGACTCTGGTCAGAATGCTTTGTATTTTTGTGACTCTGTTTGTACTTGTTCTTTGTTTTCATCTATAAAGTAGACCTTATAAAAGTTGAGCTTATACAGGAGTTAATATGAGCACCTCTAGCATGTATGAGCCTGGCACATGACGTCCCTGTGTCTGCAGAACTGGAAACAGGAGACATACTTGGGCCTTCCCTGGAGTCATGCCCTGAGCCCCCTGGCCTTACCTGGGTACACAGAACCCAGAGGAACCACTGTGGGGGGCAGGGCATGACCTTCAGGTCTCTATTTACAAAATCTTCTTTGCTTGGGGACCAGGATCAGCCCAGGCCCTGGAGCAGATGGTCTTGTGGGCAGTTTCATTTCAATGGCCATACACCTGAGTTCTGGGGAAAGAGAGCCAAAGGGAATATTGCGGAGGGGATGAACTCTGTTCAGTGAAGGAATTGGGACAGGAGCCTAGTCTGGAGGCCTGGGTAATGCAGTGCCCCAGGATGGCCTGGGCGCATCTGTATTTTGAGAGCAGCCCAGAAAGCCTCCCAGAGTATCTCAGGCCCTGCAGCTGTGCTGCCTCAGACACTCCGCTGTGATGGCCACAGGCAAGTGCTGCCCCCACGTGGCTGGTGGGGCAGGACCAGTAGAGTGACCGTCCTCCATCCCTTCTCCTCCCTCTCATCCCCCAGGCCTGGGCAAGAGCTCCGGAAATGAGTTCATGAGGGATGCAAAGTAAGTATCATTTTTAAAATAGCTTTTACTATAACTTCAGACCAGTTACAACTGAAGACTGAGAACAAAATATCCGCTGATAACATTTATACATTAGCTCCATCCTCTTTTAAAACAGATCAGAAAATGCCAGTCCTGGGCTCAGAACCCTGAGGCTCCCTGTGGGCCTGAGAATGTCATCCTGTTTCTTTAACCAGACCTGCAGGACCCCACGTACCTACAGGCCTCACCTTTCACCTCTGATCCCTTGCTAGCTCTGTCTTAGGCTCACAAACAAGCTTCTGTTGTTTCTGACCCGGCCAGCCCTTCCTGCCACAGGGCCTTTGGACATGCTGCATCTTACACCTGACACTTCCTTGACCTCACATCTGAGTGTTACTCCAAATGCCCACCTTTCCCCTGCCAGTTCCTGCCTCATTTCACCAGCATCTGTGTATTTCTTTGTCTGAGAAGCTTTTCCCCACCTCCCAGGCTAGGTTGGACTCACTTTCATCCTATTTTATTAGGATGAGTCAGTGCAGGATAATTCAGTTCAGTTCAGTTGCTCAGTCATGCCCGACTCTTTGCGACCCCATGGACTGCAGCACACCAGGCCTACCTGTCCTTCACCAACTCCCAGAATTTACTCAGACTCATGTCCATTGAGACTGTGTTGCCATCCAACCATCTCATCCTCTGTCGTCCCCTTCTCCTCCCACCTTCAATCTTTCCCAGCATCAGGATCTCTTCAAATGAGTCAGTTCTTCGCATCAGATGGCCAAAGTATTGGAGTTTCAGCTTCAGCATCAGTCCTTTCAATGAATATTCAGGACTGACTTTCTTTAGGATTAACTGATTTGATCTCCTTGCAGTCCAAGTGACTCTCAAGACTCTTCTCTAATACCACAGTTCAAAAGCACCAATTCTTCAGTGCTCAGCTTTCTTTACGGTCCAAGTCTCACATCCACACATGACTACTGGAAAAACCAGAGCTTTGACTAGACAGACCTTTGGTGGCAAAGTAATGTCTCTACTTTTTAATATGCTGTCTAGGTTGATCGTAACTTTTCTTCCAAGGAGCAAGCGTCTTTTAATTTCATGGCTGCAGTCACCATCTGGAGTAATTTTGGAGCCCCCCAAAATAAAGTCTGTCACTGTTTCCACTGTTTCTCCATCTATTTGCCATGAAGTGATGGAACCGGATGTCATGATCTTAGTTTTCTGAATGCTGAGTTTTAAGCCAACTTTTTCCACTCTCCTCTTTCATTTTCATCCAGAGGCAGGATAATTAGCTTGTAATTATGTGCTTACTGGCCTGTTTTGGCTGTGTGATGGCAGAAACCTTGCCTTCTTGTCCACTGCTCTGCTCCTAGGGACAGTCAGATGTGTGCCAGGCCACGCAACAACCGCCAGCCCTTCAGTGGTCCAGGCTTTGTCTTAATTTCTCCCTCTTTATCCAAAATTGCTTCTAGGAAGAAGTTGATTCCCCTTGATATATTCATTGAGGACCACATGAGTCTTGCTGCATTAAATAATTTTGCAGTTTGAACAAAATTGTATACCTTTGTAAAATTCAGATTTTTGTTTGCACACAGCTCTCTTACGTGGGGGCCATTGGTGTGCGGTGATCCTGGTCTCTCAGTTACACACTACTGCACTTCAAGAGCAGTATTGTTAGGTCCAAAGCAGGCTGGACAAGGGGTCAGCCTGCTGTGCAGCTTTGGCTCAGCTTTTGGGAGAAAAGGGCCCACAGTGCTTCCCCTATGACACCCAAATGGGTTCATGGAAGAAATGGAGTGAATTTGGAAGTGCAAGACAAACAGACTGAAGTTTGTGCAAGACTAAAAAAGACTGAATTTTTAAATAACTTTTGTTGTTGTTGTTGTCTAGTCTTTAAGTTGTGTCTAACTCTTTGCAACCCCATGGACTGCAGCATGCCAGGCTTCCCTGTCCTTCACTATCTCCCAGACTTTACTCAAATTCATGTCCATTGAATTTGGAGATAAGATGTTACCCAAGGAGCAAGCATCTTTTAATTTCATGGCGGCAGTCACCATCTGCAGTGATTTTGGAGCCTAAGAATATAAAGTCTGTTACTATTTCCACTTTTCCCCTTTCTAGTTGCCATGAAGTGATGGGACCAGATGCCACGATCTTAGTTTTTTGAATGTTGAGTTTTAAGTCAGTTTTTTCACTCTCCTCTCTTACCCTCATCAGAAGGCTCTTTAGTTCCTCTTTGCTTTCTGCCATTACAGTGTATCATCTGTATATCTGAGGTTGTTGATATTTCTCCTGGTAATTTTAATTCCAGCTTGTGATTCTTCCAACCCTGTATTTCACATGATGTACTCTGCATATAAGTTAAATAATCAGGATGACAATATACAGCCTTGATGTACTCCTTTCCCAATTTTGAACTAGCCTTGCTACATGTCTGGTTCTAACTGTTGCTTCTTGTCTTGCATACAGGTTTTGCAAAAGACAGGCAAGGTGGTCAGTATTCCATCCTCTATACATTCAAAGCCAGTTATGCATGGCTTGTTTGTATACCCTTTGCTCCTTTTTAAAAAATTGTAGTTGATTTACAATGCTCTGTTAATTTCTGACGTACAGCAAAGTGAATCAATTATATATATACATATATCCACTCTCTTTTAGATTTTATTCCCATCTACATCATTACAGAGTGTTGAGCAGAATTTCCTGTGCTATACAGTAAGAGCTTATTATTTGTCTATTAGATATGTAATAGTTTGTATCTGTTAACTCCAAGCTTCTAATTTATTCCTCCCCTTTGGTAACCATATGTTTGTTTTCTGTATCTGTGAGTCCATTTCTGTTTCATAAGTAAGTTCAGCTGTATTATTTTTTAAGATTCCACATATGAGTGATATCATATGATATTTATCTTTCTTTGTCTGATTTACTTCACTTAGTATGATAATCTCTAGGTTCTTTCATGCTGCTGCAAATAGCAGTGTTTCATCCTTTTTTATGGCTGAGTAGAATGCTATTGTATTTATATATATGTTTCACATCATTATATATATATGTGTGTGTGTGTGTATCATGTCTTCCTCATCCATTCATCTGTTGATAGATTTTTAGGTTGCTTCCATTTCTTAGCTACTGTAACTAGTGCTGCTATGAATATTGGGGTGCATACAATTCTTTGAATTTCATCTTTTCCAGATATGTGCCCAGGAGCGGGAATGCTACATCATATGGTAGCTGTACTTTTAGCTTTTTAAGGAACCTCTGTCCTGTTCTCCACACTGGCTGCAGCAATTTACATTCTAGCTCTTTTTATGTCACTTCAGTTTTTCTTCCCCAGACTTGAACTTTATGTATTTTCTTTCACTAACCCAAATCCCCAGTTTTTTCATGGAAACCATCTCAATGCACTCAGCCTCAACTCCTCCTCCCCTTGCCATAAATCAGGGAATGACACTTTCACATCTGCTCTCTAATTTTTTTGTGTGTGTGTTTATTGAAGGAAAATGGAACATACAAACAGGGAAAGAGAAGAAAATAGACACCATAAATCCCACCCTAAGTCCACCATAAGTCTCCCAGAGAGAGAATTTAGTGTATATCCTTCACTTCTGCGTACATAATGGCCTTCCCTGGTGGCTCCAACAGTAAATAGTCTGCCTGCAGGGCAAGAGACATGGGTTTGATTCCTGGGTCGGGAAGATCCCCCAGGGAAGGAAATGGCAACCCACTCCAGTATCGTTGCTTGGAAAATCCCATGGAGAAGCCTGGAGGGCTACGGTCCATGGGGTTGCAAAGAGTTGGACACGACTGAGTGACTTCACTTTTCTGCATACATAGCTACATCTATTTATTTGTTTAAAATGATAACACCATTTTTGGAGTAGTTTTAAGTTTATTGAAAAATGAGGGACTTCTCTGGCGGTCTTGAGGCTAAGACTCCATGCTCCCAATGTGGGGGGCCCGGGTTTCATCCCTGGTCAGGGAACTAGATCCCATATGCCACAACTAAGACTCAGCCCAGCCAAATAAATAAATAAATAAATATTTAAGAAGAAAAAGGAGCAGAAAGTACAGAGAGTCCTCCTTTGCTGCCCTTCCCTGGTTTCCTCTCTTGATATTATCTTTCATTAATTTGATATATATGTTCAAAGGATGAGCCAATGCTTATATATTGTTATTAACCAAAGTTCATAGTGTACAGTGGGGCTCACTCTTGGTGTTGTACATGCTGTGGGCTTTGACAAATATCTAATGACATGTATCTACCATGACAATATCACACAGAATCCACTCATTGCCCTAAAAATCCCCTGTGCTCCATGTATTCATCCCTCCTTCCATCTCTCCCTTCCATCTCTCTCTCTTTTCCATCAGTCCTTACCCTCATAAACCCTTGGCAACCACTGATCTTTTTACTTTCTCCTCAGTTTTGCCTTTTCCAGAATGTCATAGAGTTGGAATCATAAGAGTGTATAGTATTTTTCAGATTGGCTTCTTTCCCTTTTCCATTTAAGATTCCTCCATCTCTTTTCATGGCTTGACAGCTCATTTATTTTTATCACCGAATAATATTACCTTCTCTGAATGTACCACAGTTTATTTATCCACTAAATTATGAAAGATATATTTTGGTTGCTTCCAAGTTTTGGCAATTATGAATAAAGTTGCTATAAACATTCACATGCAGGTTTTAATCTGAATCTAAGTTTTCAACTCTTTTGGATAAATACCAAGGAGCCTGACTGCTGGATCAAATGGTAAGAGTATGTGCAGTTTTGTAAGAAACTGTTAAGCTGTCTTTCAACGCAGCTGTGCCATCTTACATTCCATGGATCCACGGGTCTGTTTCTTCAGCAACACCGCACTGTCTTGATTGCTGTAGCTTTGTAGTCAGTCTTGAAGTCAACTCTCCTCTTCTGGAGCTCCCTAATCTTGTCTCATGGGAATTTTATGTTCCCAGCTACACTGGTCACTGCTTGAGGGCAAGGCCTTGTCTCCTTTCTGGACCCAGAAAGCCAATGGCTGAACAGCTCATTGAGCACAATCGTCTGTCTTGAGGGCATGACACCATTGTCCTTGGGCCACCACTATTTCAGCCAGCCTCTCAGCTGCACTTTCTATTCCTGGCCCTGGTTAAGGATCTCCAAATGGAGACAGAGATGGACAAACCGATCCCCAAATGCATGTTGGCAAGGCAGCCCGGGCTCAGAACAAGGACAGATGGGGATTGCCGACTCTGTCATGTCCTGGCTGGCTGCATCATTGCCTGCGGCTAAAGCAGACTTGCCTGGGGATGCTCCACAATTGCATGATGGCTAAGAGAAACGCTGAGACATTACTTTGCAAACAAAGGTCCATCTAGTCAAGGCTATGGTTTTTCCAAGGCTATGGATGTGAAAGTTGGACTATAAAGAAAGCTGAACACTGAACAATTGATGCTTTTGAACTGTGGTGTTGGAGAAGACCCCTGAGAGTCCCTTGGACTGCAAGGAGATCCAATCAGTCCATCCTAAAGGAAATCAGTCCTGAATATTCATTGGAAGGACTGATGCTGAAGCTGAAACTCCAATACTTTGGCCACTTGATTCAAAGAGAGCTGACTCATTTGAAAAGACCCTGATGCTGGGAAAGATTGAAAGCGGGAGGAGAAGGGGACAACAGAGGATGAGATGGCTGGATGGCATCACCGACTCAAAGGACATGAGTTTCAGTAAACTCCGGGAGCTGGTGATGGAGAGGGAGGCCTGGCATGCTACAGTCCATGGAGTCGCAAAAAGTCAGACACGACTGAGCAACTGAACTTAACTGAACTGAAGGGAAATGAAAGATTCCCCTGTCCGATCTTTCCTTAACTACCTTTTTTAGTTCTGAAACAAATTTTACTCATCCAAGTTATATACAGGTAGAGGGTGGCTTTGAAACAAAAACCAAAAAAAATGGCTGGGTTTCCTTTCAGTAGACTGTTGCATGCAGTAAACTATGCCAGAGTCTGTGGCCGAAGACAGTAACATCTGTTCCTGTTTGCAGAGCTCTTGGCTGACTGGTCTCCGCTGAGCACTTCCTCTGGGTCTCGGGTGTCGGTTGAGGTCCCTCACTTTGCTGTGCTCCTTGGGCTGCTGGACTTGTGGCCAGGAAGCCTTCACCACGTGACTGGCTTTAAGTGCTGCCCGCAAGGCTTCTCCAGGAGGCTAAAGCGATCCGGATGGTCTCAGGTGGCCCCTGAGGACTGACTTCAAAGAGAAAATTGGGAACTGCAGCCCCACGCAGCCGGTTCCAGGACTGGCAGGGTGTTACCCTGCTTCACGTGTCAGTCAAAGCAGTCCCAGGCCAGCCCAGATTTGGGGGTGACCACAGATGACATGTCTCGTGCCAAAGGGCGATGACACTGCTGAAGACCTATATTACAGCATCAGAGGTTAGAGTCAGCCTGGCCTCGTGATGGTTGGCTGTGAGGCATGGGGCCAGGTGCTTACCCTCCCTGAGCCACAGTCTTATTTCTTAAATAGGAGGAATGTTCACTGGGCAGGAAGCAAATAATATGCATACTTGTTATAGTGGGAAAAAGTCACCTTGGTCCTTAGCAGCACATGGAGTCAGAGTCCAGCCCATATTCCCTCAGTGACCAGCAGAGCTCACTTGCCGATTCTGATCTGTTTGAGCAGCTGGGGGGGGGGGGTCCATCTGAAATGCCCAGGGGACCATGAAGATGGGAGCTGGTGGGCCAATCTCTGTCTACACCCTCCTGGGGCTTCCAAGGCTCACCCTCTGAGGTCCTGTTTTTACCAACTTCCTCTCTCACATCCCCAAGTCCTCAGCATGCTTTTCTTGGAATCACTTTCCATGTAAACTACTTGATCCTAAATCCTTGTCTTAAGGGCTGCTTTGTCGGAGATTGAAATCAAGACGGGGACCGTTAGAATTCGCTAAATATGTAACACATTCAAATACAGTCAGTCACTCCATGTTTGTAAAGGATTCATGCAGCCCTCTTCTTGGTTTCCAATTTTAGGCAGAAAGCCCTGTGGTCCCCACAGGGAGCAGAG
>NW_011494635.1:3303491-3334901 GCF_000754665.1 Bison bison bison | reverse complement strand
GGGTGGGGAAGGTAGGATGGCCAGGGCCGTGAGTCTGAAGCTGGCTCCACTTGCTCTGTATTCAAAATGCAAAGGTCTCGGAGACCCTGAGAGGTAAAAGGAGAGGGTGGGATGGGGGCGGCCCCTGAGTGGCCCAGCAAGTGCCTTGGGGTGAAGTGCTTGGAAGGTGGGACCGTGTAATTAATTTTACATCATTGGCCTTTCTTCATGCAAATCCTTTCACCCCCTCACCCTCAAACACTGACTAAAGTGTCCCCCTGACTTCAATGTGTGTGTGTGTGTGTGTGTGTGTGTGCATGTACATGTGTGTTGATGAAATTAGAGTTCAGGTTTGAGTTGTCTCTGAGCAGCGATTAAATAGGGTCCAAACATGAAGAGTAAGGATTGGGAAATACTCACACCAAAGTCAAAGTGATGGGGAGGACACCTATCCACAGAAACTCCTGAATGTCTTGAGAAGGATGTGGATTTTCCACAGATCAGAGAAGGAAGGTTGGATGTTGGGGGGCTGGTAGGGGAAGCACAATGGCTGAAACTGCCCACCCAGGGCCAGGCACCATAGTAACCATTCACGTGAGTTATTTTGTGACAGGAGGTCCTGATAAAGAATATAAAACTAACAAGCCACTACCAATCAGAAGAATGTGGGAAAGGTCAAAAGGAGACGCCACGTGTCTGCTCACCTTCCAGAATCCTTCTTACTGGCATTCATCTTGGCTGAGTAATGTGTGTGCCACCAGGAAGGACTCTGCATCAGCATGATTGGCCAGAGATAAGTGAAAGTGAAAGTCACTCAGTTGTGTCCGACTCTCTATGACCCCATGAACTGTAACCCACCAGTCTCCTCTGTCCATGGAATCTTCCAAGCAAGAATACTGAAATGGGTTGCCATTCCCGTCTCCAGAGGATCTTCCCGACCCTAGAATCGAGCCCATGTCTACTGCATTGCAGGCAGATTCTCTACTGGTTGAGCTACCTGTAGACATGGAGAAATCAGGCAGCCTTCATGGAAGAGAGACCCAGGAAGTGGAGGTCTGGCTCTCTCCTCCAGACCTACCTTCTATTCAGAATCTTCCAAGTCCATCCCAAGCAGCATCCCAGTCAGTCTCACAGCTGCCTTGTGAAGTCCCAGTGGAAGACACCATGACTCCTCGGGACATGTGTAGCCTGAGTTCAGAGTGGCTAAGTGTGTGTGAGAAGAAGCATCCAGCCAGGTGTGGAAAGGTCTTTTGGTTCATTCTCCCTGGGGTCACAGCCTCAAAAACCTAAGCAGCCTCAAACCCAGCCTCAAAAACCACCTCCTTCCCCCAGCCAGGCTCCATCAGAAACTTACAAACGGCTTCACTTCAGTAAGGTCACTTTTGGCATTTATGGTAAGGTTTGTGTTTTCTCGAGTGAGGGAGGCAGTTACTATCAACCTCTGCTTTTCTCTGCTTTCTGTTGTCTCATTTCTGGGATGGGGACAATCTGCAGATGTCACCTTGGAGCTGGTCATTCAGTACCTAGACAGTTTCTATCAAGAACAGTCCAGAGTTGTGGGTGGGACCTCTGGTCCCCGGCATCACTCTGTGACTTCATCAGGTTCTTCTCTTGTCATCAGTGGGATATCTGTTTACTGTGGGTTGTTCATCACTGGGAGACTTCGGGTTTCCTCTCCCTATGTGTGATCACACAAGCCTCAGTGCTCTCTCACTCTACACACACACACACACACACACAATGGAATAGTACTTACCTGTAAAAATGGAGAAATTCTACCACTTGTGACAACATGCATCAACTTTACAGGCATTATGCTAAGTAAAATAAGTCAGACAGGGAGAGACAAATACTCATTTATATGTGGAATATAAAGCTAAACAAACCAAACTCATATAAAAAGAGATTAGACTTGTGACCAGAGGGTAGGGGGAAGAGAATTTGAATGAAAGTAGTCACAAGGTATAAACTTGGTATTATAAGAGGAATAAGTAAATACCAGAGATGTAATGTATGATATGATGACTATAGTTAGCACTGCTCTATGATATATGGGAAAGTTAAGAGAGTCAGTACTAAGAGTTCTCATCGCAGAAATTATTTTTTCCTTTTTTATGTTCTTTTCATTGCATCTATTTGAGAAGACGGATATTAGCTGAATCTGTTATGGTAAATATTTCACAATACATGTAAATCAAACCATCATGCTGTATGATTAAAATTTATACAGTAAAGTATGCCAATTATTTCTCAATAAAACTGGAAAAAATAATTTAGTAAAAAAGAAACCGATAAATATTTTCTTTCCCTGTGTCATCCTCAGTGAAGCAGGGTAGAATCAAATTTCTTTCCTATGACTTATGTTTTTTCTGTGATTCTGTAGTCAAGCACTTTATTTCTGGTATAAATTCACCCTGGAAATTTATAACCTTTCTGGCCATGTGATAGTCGGCCAGTCTCCTAAGAAAATGGAAAGCAAGATGATGGATTCCACTGAGTCTCTTTATATTCCCCTATAGCAGAGACATGAAATTCTGGGGAGTAGAAAAGATGCTTACCTGGGTAATACAACAGCAGTGTCTTCCTGATGACGGCGGGCCATGTAGTCCTGCTTTGTTGGGGTCTCTGAGTCTCCTGGCTTCACCTGTAGTCAAGGAAATTTGGAGCACGTACCTCTGTGTTCTCAATCCTGCCTCAACACTAGAATCACCTGAGGTCATCAAAAACACCAGGATGCCTGGTTCCAGGCATTTTCCTCCGATGTCCACTCAGGGCTGACAAGCCAGGACTGCGTGAGCATTGAGACTCTTACCACCTCCAAAATCCCGGGACCAAATGACAACTGTCAGAGCTTACCATAGAACCAGACAACTTGAACAATTTGAAAGGTTGTCTCCTTCACCAGAGTTTTCATGTTTACTGTTTTGAATGTGTGCAGTATTTTCTCTAGAGAGTTTCCCCTCTAAACTCTCCACAGTTTGGAGTAGAGAAGATGAAATTTGGGCTGAAGGGAATAACAGGCTGCAGCACAGATTTCTCCAGGTCCCAAACTGGAGACACAGGTAGCTGAGGAGCCCAGAGACTGTAACTTTCCAGCATCCGGGAGTAGAGGAGGAAGGTCCGGCTAGAGCAGCAGCCCAAGGCTGATTGCTCGTCCCTCCAGGCCAGTCTTCTCACCCATTGACTCAGCTGCACCTGACTTGTGTTTCTGCATCTCAAAGCCTCCATGGGTATCCCAGATTTAGAGCTCCCTTGTCTTGGGACCTCAGTGTGGAACATGCTGAGAGACTGGATGAGAGCATTTCTTCAGCCTGAGCATCATTCACAGCTCCTTGTGTGTGGGCGCTCTGTGATGTCCTTTCTTCAGGACACTTAGCACTTCAGAAACATCTTCTTGTTGATGGTAGGAACCCGGCTGACCTTTCTCAAGTCTTCGCTGTTTCTTGGCTGGAATGTTCGGTGTGCCTTTGCTCTACAGTCATGTCACCTTTGTATAGCTGGGTGTGTCAGCAACCTTCCGTTTCTGGAAATTAAGCTTTCAAGAACCCTGAAGGCATTCTTACTGGAACATTTGGACATGTGTAGGGGTGATATTTTCTTAGTGCATCTATAAAAATATTTCAAAATACAAGCAAAACTACAGGTATTGTAAAATATGTAGGTGGACCTGACCTGTCTCTTGAGAAATCTGTATGCAGGTCAGGAAGCAACAGTTAGAACCGGACATAGAACAACAGACGTTCCAAATTGGGAAACGAGTACGTCAGGGCTATATATTGTCACCCGGCTTATTTAACTTATATGCAGAGTACATCATGAGAAACGCTGGGCTGGATGAAGCACAAGTTGGAATCAAGATTGCTGGGAGAAATATCAATAACCTCAGATATGCAGATGACACCACCCTTATGGTAGAAAGTGAAGAAGAACTACAGAGCCTCTTGATGAAAATGAAAGAGGAAAGTGAAAAAGTTGGCTTAAAACTCAACATTCAGAAAACTAAGATCATGGCATCCAGTCCTATCACTTCATGGGAAATAGATGGGGAAACAGTGGGAACAGTGAGAGACTTTATTTTTGGGGGCTCCAAATAATTGCAGATGGTGACTGTAGCCATGAAATTAAAAGACGCTTGCTCCTTGGAAGAGAAGCTATGACCAACCTAGACAACATATTAAAAAGCAGAGACATTACTTTGCCACCAAAGGTGCGTCTAGTCAAAGCTATGGTTTTTCCAGTAGTCATGTATGGATGTGAGACTTGGACCATAAAGAAAGCTGACGGCTGAAGAATTGATGCTTTTGAACTGTGGTGCTGGAGAAGACTCTTGAGAGTCCCTTGGACTGCAAAAAGATCCAATCAGTCCATCCTAAAGGAAATCAGTCCTGAATATTCATTGGAAAAACTGATGCTGAAGCTGAAACTCCAATACTTTGGCCACCTGATGCAAAGAGCTGACTCATTTGAAAAGACCCTGACGATTGGAAAGATTGAAGGCAGGAGGAGAAGGGGACGACAGAGGATGAGATGGTTGGATGGCATCACAGTCTTCAATGGACATGAGTTTGAGTAAACTCCAGGTGTTGGTGAAGGACAAGGAGGCCTGGCATGCTGCATTCCATGGGGTCGCAAAGAGTTGAACACGACTGAGCGACTGAACTGAACTGAACTGAACTGGACAGAGGATGGATAGATGGATGGATGGGTGGATGGATGGTCAGATGTTTTTATGACCTATTGTTTGCTCTGCTGATGAGAAAGGAATCCCCACCCTAAGATTATGGGGATGGTGAAACACATGGTACCCAATAATGAAAGATGAGATTGCCATCAGTTTGTTAATCACATACTCACAGCCTGGGGAAGACCTCACATTCCATGCAGGGCCACACAGGGGTTGCACTTGGGATCAGAGTGAACCAGCAGAGCCTGTGGGAAGCCGGCCGTGTGGTCAGCATCAAGAGGGTGGGGAGGAGTTCTTTGGTTCCAACAGGAGGCGACTGTTTTATTTAAATGGTTCTGTGTTGCAGGGAACTGAAACCCGGTACTCAGGAAGAAGCAGGAGCTGCACTGGTTCCCTCGATGAGGAGGGGTATTCTGTTAGGGAACTTATTCGTGGGAGCTGAGTGGGGAAGTGATTTGTGGTTAAACCATTTGAGATCCTCCCAATTTCACCAAATGTCAAAGGAGCACATAGGAGTGGACTTTCACTGAAGGTCATAAAAATGTTGTCCTGTTTTCCTCTAAAAGTTTATCATTTTGCCTTTCACATTTCAGTCTATGATCTATCTGGTACTGGTTTCTAGGAATGGTGTGAATGAAGTAGGGGTCAAAGTTCAATGTTTCCACCTGGAGGACCAGTGGACACAGCAGTTTGTTGAAAAGATCGCTGCCTTTTGGGGATCCTTTCATCATAAATCAGGTGGATCTGGTTCTGAATTCTCTTATTTCTCTCATTGTCTATCCAGTCAATCCCCTCCAAACACATATCCAGGATCTACAAAGAATTCATGCTAAAGGCACCCAAGTCAAAATGGGCTGATGAGTTGTACAGGTGTTCGAGTCTATTTTAATTCTGTGCTTGTAATCATTAATTTAACATGCATTTATTGAGTGCCTGCAATGCACCACGCTCAGACCACAAAACTTACTACATTTATGTATGGTTGTATGTGTGCATACTGACTTACTTACTGATCTTTATCAGGTTTACATATGATTTTTCACTTCTCTTATCAGTGGTATGTGACCAGACAGAGAGGCAAATGTCCAAGGATTTTGAAATTTCAAGGGCTGAATAATTACAGAAATGCAAACAGAAGCTTGGCCAAAGGCAGTGAAACTATAAACGATCCGGGAAGGGAAGTGACAGCCTCCTGGGGGTGTGACAGGTTTTGTTTCTGTTACCAACTGGGAAGAGTCCACCTGGAGTGACCTCTGAGTCTGGTATACAGCAGCCAAATGTTCAAGGCTTTTCAGAAAACTGGAGCTTGATTCTTCTGGATAGAATAGGGTACAGCAAGCCAAATAAAACTGGGAAAATGGATGGATGTCAAGGGGCAATTGGCTGATAGTCAACTCTAAATCTTAACAAAAGTTTTAGAGATGATGACTCATGTGAAGCCTACATTGTAAGCATCCTTGGTGTGCAAGAAACACTATTCTTTCAGTTTTGGTATTGTCATGGCAACTGTTAGCTAATGACACTTGCTGTCTTTTGTCAAAGGACACACATACCAGGAATGTGGTGATTGTGTCTAAGCTGGGCATGGCACTCGTTTGGCTACACATACTCCATCAATGGCCAGAAAATGAAGGTCGTAAATGCAGGTGAGTGGAAATGAAAGTTGTGAGAGGGTTTGGGTTTTACTGGTCAGCTGGGGGAATCCGAACGTGAAGTGGAACTATTGAAATAATTTCTCAGATCATCCCAGTTCAGAGCTAAAACCTGCCTACTCTTGTGACGTGACGTTTTTATTAAGCTTAACATGAAAACTTGACTTTGATCACAAGATACTAGGTTTATGTGAACGACATTTCTGGCAAGATCTTGAAAATGAATCTTATGACCCTGAGAAGTAAGTTCTCTCTCACTCTAAGTGGAGGCACCTCCTTCTTCCTCTTCAGGTTTGAATATGAGTCCCCAGGGACTTGGGCAACTGAATTTTCTGGGCTTTGGTGAACTGAGCCAATTCAGCACTCAAGTGTGTCCTGAGTCACAGGGAGTGTGGTGGGTGTGGCTGCCAGGGACTTTGGGCTGAGCTGTAGCAGAGCACAGGCTGCCCTGTATTTCTTCTCAGACACAGGTACCAGGGGCACCAGTGGTAGGGGATTCAAATCCTGAATTGACCCCTACTCCATGGGTTGGGATGGGCTTCCAGGTGGTGCTGCAGTAAAAGAACCCACCTGCCAAAGCAGAAAACGTAAGAGACGCAAGTTCGATCCTTGGGTCAGGAAGATCCCCTGGAGGAGGGCATGGCAATCCACTCCAACATTCTTGCCTGGAGAATCCCATGGAGCCTGGCGGGCTGCAGTCCATAGGGTCACACAGTGTTGGACACGACTGAAGCGACTCAGCACACACACACACATGCACCGTGAGTTAGGAAGAGTCCCCTTCCCCAGAGCCTGTTCCCACAAACAAGTGATCAAAGATGTGAAAAGGCCTTATAAAAGGTGCAGTGTCATCACACATGAAACTATTTTGCAGTAAAAATCATTGAACATCAGCAATGAAGGACAGTTCTGTTGAACAGGGAGTGTTTTCATCCAGCAAACCCACTGGCCCTCTTCATCTGTCGCTGTGTCATTAGAAGGTAAGTCTACTGGTTCATGCACCAAAAGCATTTATGAAATGCCAGCTAAGCAGCCAGGACTATGTTACACACTAGGAACAGAAAACATGAAACAAAGGTCAAGGTCAGGAGAAGGGAGTAGTCTGCCAAGCAACCAATGAGTCAAGAAATATGCAAGAGGAAATCTGCAAGAGGTTTACGAACAGATATAGCTTCTGATCTCCAGAATGGACACATTTTCGAAAGTGCTCAGTTCAGTTCAGTCGCTCAGTCATGTCTGACTCTTTGCGACCCCATGAATCGCAGCACACCAGGCCTCCCTGTCCATCACCATCTCTTAGAGTTCACTCAAACTCATGTCCATTGAGTCGGTGATGCCATCCAGCAATCTCATCCTCTGTCGTCCCCTTTTCCTCCTGCTCCCAATCCCTCCCAGCATCAGTATTTTCCAATGAGTCAACTCTTCACATGAGGTGGCCAAAATACTGGAGTTTCAGCTTTAAAATCATTCCTTCCAAAGAACACCCAGGGCTGATCTCCTTTAGAATGGACTGGTTGGATCTCCTTGCAGTCCAAGGGACTCTCAAGAGTCTTCTCCAACACCACAGTTCAAAAGCATCAGTTCTTCGGTGCTCAACTTTCTTCTCAGGGGGTGGCAAGTAAGAGAAACAATTGAAGTTGAATTAAGCATCTCCCATATAGAAAGGAGCTTGTCCCTCAGTTCTGGGGGCGTGGGGGAGGAGGGTGGAGCTCGACCTGTGTCTCCCAAGGGTGGGTATATCCCCTGATGCTGGAATAGGACACAGTCGTGGGATCTCATGTGGCAGGCCCCCCCCCCCCCTCCTTGGGTCTTAGTCTCTCCATTTCCTTTCTGGTGCTCTGTAGACTCACTTCACTTCTCTGCTAACCACACAGCAGGAGGAGGACCACTCTCCCACCTGTAGCCATGTTTACACGGGTGGTGCCCTGCTGCCCAAAGACACCCAGGCCAGCACCCCAGGGAGGTGACTGTGTGGATTGGCTGGCCTCCCCCACATGCCCGGGGTGAAATGTCCTCACACACACACTGCACGCCACCCAAGGCTGCAGGGGCTCCTGGGTTGATCCATTGGTTGATTTGGCTTGAGTGGCTAGCAAATCTATCATTCTGCACTTACTTTTTTCATGTAATTAATCTTAATTTTTTCCGTGTGGTGAACATTGGCTTACATCATTCTTCTAAATGGCTGCACCATATTCTAGAGAATAGTCCATATTCCATCATCTATTTAACTATTCGGGGTGTCCCAGATGGCTCAATGGTAAATAATCCACCTGCCAGTGCAGGAGATCTGGGTTAGATCCCTGGGTTGGGAAGATCCCCTGGAGAAGGAAATGGCACACCACTCCTGTATTCTTGCCTGGAAAACTTCATGGACAGAGGATCCTGGTGGGCTACAGTTCAGTTCAGTTCAGTTCAGTCACTCAGTCGTGTCCGACTCTTTGCGACCCCATGAATCTCAGCACACCAGGCCTCCCTGTCCATCACCAACAGTTCATGGAGTCACAGAGTCAGACATGACTGAAGGACTGAACACACGCACATTTAACTAGTTCCCTGTTGATTCTTTTTTATTTTTTTCCAATTTTTGGTATTATTTGCAAAGTCATGGTTACCACCCCCTTGTATATCTTTAAGTAGTTCTAGACTAAATTTCTGAGATGTAGAGATTAGATGGAGAAGGAAATGGCAACCCAGGCAAGTACTCTTGCCTGGAAAATCCCATGGACGCAGGAGCCTGGTAGGGTGCAGTCCATGGGGTCGCTAAGGGTCAAACACGACTGAAGTGACTTCACTTTCACTTTTCACTTTCATGCATTGAAGAAGGAAATGTCAACCCACTCCAGTGTTCTTGCCTGGAGAATCCCAGGGACGGGGGATCCTGGTGGACTGCCGTCTATGGGGTCGCACAGAGTCTGACACGGCTGAAGCGACTTAGCAGTAGCAGAGATTAGATATCTATAGAAGTCTCAAGGCTAAATATCTGGGTGAAAAGGTATGGACATTTTAGATTTTTGTAAATATTATCCAACTGTTCCTGAATGTCTGTAACAGTTAGCACGTCTGGTCCTGTGGCAGGAGGGTGACAGTCCCCTATCTCTGATGAACCGTATATGTCAGTAATGGTGCTAACAGTCCAGGCAAAAACCCTGTCACAGGCTCGATTTCCTCAGAATGCCTGGGAATGGAATTCTAATGAAGGACTGTGGTTCTCCATCATCTCTGGACTAGACAGGTCATCACTTGGTGGTTTTGTTCTGACAAAGGCGGCTCTCACCTGACCATCCAGCTTGCAGTCCCGGGGCTCCCAGCAGGGCTGCAGAGCTGCTGACCCTCGGGGGCGGGGGGTGGTATTCCAATAGGTGCTATTCCCTGTCAGACACTGAGATCTCCTCAATTCTGATTTTATAAAGCAGAAGTAGGAAACAGCTAAGTTTAAAAAAGTAAAAATCAAAAAACCTAACCCTCCATTAGAGTAAGCATTTAAAAAATTAAAATGGGAAGTTATGAGTAAGTTCCTCTCCATTTGTAACTGATCCGAGACTCTACTCCACTGTTTATGTTCCTTTCACGGGAACAAAACACAGAGCATCATCCAACCCCTGCATCTTCCCTGAGGCTGATGGGGGCCTGTCCCCGCCAAGGACCCTGAGGGAGTCCACGCGTGGGTTTCCTTCCTTTCTGCCTTTTATATGGTTTTCCTGGAAGGTGAACCCAGGTGCATCCTCAGGGCAGAGGAGAAGATAGCCGGGGAAGGAAAGGGCAGGATTTTCTAGGAGTAGATCTCCACTTGGGCATCGGGCCTCAGACCCACAGGGAGCTCCAAGAGGTGATGAGGACCAAATGCAGAGTGACCTGTCCCCCTCCCGGGGCATAAGTGGCCAGGGTGTCTGCCAGGACTGGGGTGTCTGGGACCAGCAGCAGACTGCCATTCATCATGGCCCTGGGGCAGGTCTCAGGGACACTGGCTCCCCCAGCAGAAAAGAGGCCCTGGGGGAGGGAAGGTATGTGACACTGTTCCCGTGACCCCAACAGCAAGACTGAGGGGTATGGACAGGGCCCAACAGCATCAGCTCCCTCCTTCTCACCTGTCTCAGAGCCGGCTCAAAGCAAACCCAGGTGGGCACGTTCCATTCTCCTAGAAACTCTAAATGCCAAGGTGCTACACTGCAGAGCAGACGCTGGATACAGAAATGGTGCGGTTTCTCAGAATTACAGTTTGTAGACAGCGACTCAAAGGCGGTCTCTCATTTCAAAGACAGTCCAGTTTCCTATAAACGGTTTATTGAATAAACACGTGTGTGGAGAGAGGCTCGGAGCAGCGTAGACTCCAAACCCACACATGGAGTGACAGCCACCATTTCATGGCTGAATCTCAAAGGAGCGTCCCCTCTGTCAGCAGGGCGTGTGCACACCTGCCAATCGCCTTGAACTTAGAAGTTCCACCAGGCCACACTTAAAACAGAAGCATCTGGACTGGATCTGTGGGAGGGACGGAGGGTAGATCATTCGTCCCTGGTACTGTTACCAGAACAGTTCTGAGTGACCTAGGGTTCACGTAGAGGAGGCCACATACAGTACTCCCAATGCCCACCTAGCTCTGGGCTCTGTGGCCTCATGGAGAAGAAGGAGAAGACCCATAACTCCTTCCACGTGAACCACGTGGTTCCCAGGCCTTCCCATACCATCCCCACTTGGTCCTCTTCACAGGTGAGAGCGTAAGATCCTTTATCCCCATATTTCAGAGAAGAAGCAAAAGCAGGTCAGGGCAGGACCCACCCACTGGCCCAGAAGAAGAAACAGGGCCCAACCCATCTCTTGATGGTCCTTGGTCCCCAGAAAGTGTCTGGACAGTGGCTGGGCAGGGCTGGGGCTCGCGCTGGGTCTTTCCAGCACAGGAAGACCACGGGTTGGCATCAGCAGAGAAGCTGATGGGTGGCAGTGGGTCCACTGGAAAGCCCATCAGATGCACTTTAGGGTTTGTGTGGGGGGTTTTCCGCTTATTAATTTGTTCATGTGGCAAAAATGGTGTCTCCCAGTGGCTTCCCCAGCCTGATGGCCCTGTCTCTGCCCAGCCCCTGCCAAACGCAGCTCAGTGATCCTGCCCAAGGTGCAGGCACCTGAGGGGAGACAGGGCATCTCCAAGGTCCGCCCAAGTGAGTATCTGGTGCTGGGATGCTCAGCCCAGTGCAGGTGGGCTTGAGGTGCTTCTACTCTGCAGACGGGAGGTGGGCTTCCTAGCAGACCTGACTTATTGTATACTGCGGACCCTGGCCTTACTCAGCCAGAAGCAGCCCCCACTTCCACCCCAACCATTGTCCAGACCTGGAGCACCTCCAGAGCAGCAGCGAGAGGAAGGGTGGGTGGAGAAGAAACATGAAAACTCTGAGGAGGGAGAGTTACCAGGCACTAGTACTGTCTCCAGAGCAAGAAATGGGAACAAGCCAGAAGACTCCTGGGCTGCCTTTTGGTGGTTTCAGTACCCCCATAGCTCCAGCTCTTCCTGGACAGGTATGCACACAAAGCACTGCTTCCACTCTTGGTTTCTGCTGCTGGATATTCAGGATTTCCTAAAAATTAATTCTGGAGGATATCTTAGGAAAACCTGGTGAAACCAGGTAAAAGTAGATCCAGTTATTCCACACCTTTGAGCACTTTCACACCCTCAACCTCACTTGTCTAGAGAAGCAGCTGGAATGTGTAGGCCGATCCTATACAAACACACTGGTAAATCATCCGGGATTGCAGGGCAGGCACAAGCTACAGGTCAGGGTCAGATCCCAGCACCTCACTCTAGGGCCATTTAGCTACTTAAAGGCCTTCTCTGGTAACTCAGCTGGTAAAGAATCTGCTTGCAATGCAAGAGACCCTGGTTCAATTCCTGGGTAGAGAAGATCCCCTGGAGAAGGGATAGGCTACCTACTCCAGAATTCATGGGCTTCCCTGATGGCTCAGATGGTAAGGACTCTACCTGAAATTTTGCAAAAGACCTGAGTTTGATCTCTGGGTTGGGAAGATCCCCTGGAGGAGGGCACGGCAACCCACTCCAGTATTCTTGCCTGGAGAATCCCATGGACAGAGGAGCCTGGCAGGCTACAGTCCATGGGGTCTCAAAGAGTTGGACACAACTGAGAGAATAAGCACAGCGCAGCACAGCTACTTAAAACTTTGCCTAAATCCCTCTGTCCTGAGCTAGAGTATTTGTATGTGAAGTGAAGCAGCTCAGTTGTGTCTGATCCTTTGAAACCCCATGGACTGTAGCCTACCAGACTCCTCCATCCATGGAATTTTCCAGGTGAGAGTACTGGAGTGGGTTGCCATTTCCTTCTCCAGGGGGTCTTCCCAACCCAGGGATCAAACCCAGGTCTCCCGCATTGCAGGCAGATGCTTTACCATCGGAGCCACCAGGAAAGCCCATTTGTATGTGAATTCCCTTCGTTAGTGTGGGTGAAGATCCCAGAGTCAAGTCCTCCACTCTGCCTCCCCTGGGCACCTGGTGCAGGATACCATTGATGCTTAACTCCCAGCCCACGCAGAATGCAGTGCACAGGTGCCCACCTGAGATGTGGAAAGTCATCCTCCTTGACTTTCATCTCTCTCTACACCCACATCCACTCTGCGTTCTGGAAGCTTCTCACAGTGGGATGAGCTGGGATCATAGCACTCAGTCTTGGTGAACTCCTGTCCTAGGAGGACCCCTCTGCTCCCGCTCAGTGACAGCATGCCATTGGGCATTCCCTGGCCATGTGGTTGGTGGGTGTGGGGGTGGTTGCTACTCTCCATGTCCCATAGGGCAAACCCCCAGACAGGATGCATGGATTAATGGTAAACGTTAATGAACAAAGCTTCATTAACCCAAATTGCGTGCATATGCTGACAGTTCCAGGCAGAAGCTGGTCTGTGGGGACTTGGGGCTGGCTCTCAGTCCGGGGGTGCCCACCGTGAGTTATTCATGAGCAGAAGAAGCTGTCTGTCCCCAGGTCCAGGCTTCTGATCCCAGAAGGGTCTACCAGACCTGGAACCTGCAGTGCTGCCTTGGCTGCCCCCAGGATGCTGTAGTACAATGTACAATGTAGGCTTTAGTGGGGGAATTCAGCTTTCCCTCCAAACCTTCAATAGCTCACAGACATAATTGATTAATACAGACTCGTTTTTGCAAGCAATGAAATGCAGCTCTCGGTGGGAGAAGAATGATCCAGACCAGAGTCCTCAAACTGGAGCATCATTAGAACCCCCAGAGCCTTGTCGGCACACAGTCCCCGGGCACCTCCCCCTCTCTGGGGTAGGTCTGGGCCTCCCGAGGACTGGTGTTCCCGGGGGATGCTGATCCACGGTTCTGGCTCCACACTCAAGGCCCACAGGGGCAGCCCCACCTATGTGACCCCCAGAGCCTCAGCCAGGCCTGCCCCTCAAGGCCAAGGAGTTGGTGCAGAGGGGCTATTTCCTGAGAGCTTCCCAGATGTGGAAAATTAGAGTGCCAACAGTGGGTTAACTTGAACACAATTTTTGTGTTTCCTCAGGTGTGGCAGGGAATCCCCTTCCCCGATACTGTAGGGTCAGCCCGGGAGTGAGGCACCAACCTCTTTATGTGACTCCTTCCCCCAAAACGGACAAACAGAAGGAAGGAAAGATAGACCTTGGGAAGCAATGAAGGTGAATGGTGGGCCTTTAGGGACTTTAACTCTTGGCTTTGTGTTTCTAGAAACATTGGATCAAATAACATCTTGCATAACCAAAATGGCACAGAAAGAAAGTGGGTGGTCTGTTTCTGCTATCGTGGTCATCAAGTGAAGACACAGGAAGATGAATCTGGCCTTTACAATTTTGGAGATGGCCAAAAATGCTATTTGGATTAATTGCTACTTGGGACGGAGAAGGCAATGGCAGCCCACTTCACTGCTCTCGCCTGGAAAATCCCAGGGACGGAGGAGCCTGGTAGGCTGCAGTCCATGGAGTCGCTAAGAGTCGGACATGACTGAGCGACTTCACTTTCACTTTTCACTTTCATGCACTGGAGAAGGAAATGTCAACCCACTCCAGTGTTCTTGCCTGGAGAATCCCAGGGACGGGGAGCCTGGTGGGCTGCCGTCTCTGGGGTCGCACAGAGTCGGACACGACTGAAGCGACTTAGCAGCAGCAGCAGCAGCTATTTGGGAGTTGGCTAAAACTGACCACATTTTCTCCTACCTCTGGATAAATATCATGGCATTGTCATATGAATCCATAGTCCTCAAATTAGGTTAAAATAGGCCTTTTTGGAGAAGCAAAAGATTTCTTTTTTTGGCAGATTTCTCCCCAAATATATTCAGACACAACAGCTCAACTTTTCTTTCTTTCATATTCAATAACAATCAAATTAAATTTCTACATTTTTGGAATTGTATTAAATTGCATTGTATTCTTCAGTTACATATAAAATTCAATTAGCATTTCTTTATGGAAATTTTAATATTGTATATAGGTCAAAGAAAAGAATATTTAAAATGACATTTTAATACTTTGTAAGAAGCAACAGAAATTCAACTTTCCAAAGCACAGCCTGGGACTACCATTGGAGCACTTCAGCAGCATTTTCCCTGAACAGAATTCATTCCAATGCAAACATAAGTGAGCCATATTCCATACAATATACACACCCTCAAGTATTGTGTGTGTAGAATGTTTGTAAGGTAAATTACCATGCATTTGAAATAGAAGATTAGAACTAAAGCAAAAATCTGGAGGAAAAAGTCACCCTAATTGCTGACCCTGATATTATTTTCTGAAATAAAAAGTGTTTTAAATTCTTGGCCAGTCAATTCAAGCCAAAATTGAACTTTTGTGCTTTTAGAAATAGCTGAACTTGGACAAGGTGACTAGAATAACTTCCTGATCACGCTCTGATTCCATTCAGGTATCTACTCCTTTCTTATGTGATTCCGAGGTGATGACCCACCCCCTCCCCAGAGGAATGCATGGCTGATACAGGCTGTTGATGGCAGCCTGGCGCCCTCGCCATGAC
Organism: Bison bison bison; assembly: GCF_000754665.1. NCBI lineage: Eukaryota > Metazoa > Chordata > Mammalia > Artiodactyla > Bovidae > Bison > Bison bison. The sequence goes on along the minus strand of NW_011494635.1, from coordinate 3,319,585 downwards.
TGGGTCATGGCTGAGCACTGGCCCAGGGGTGACCAGCAGATCCCAGGGAGGTGACTGCTAGGCTCCCGGAGAAGTTTTCTTCATTCTTAAGAGGGAGATACACGAAGAGCTAACCCATTTCTGTCCCTGGACCCCAGCTATAAGAACTCCTCCAGCCATCTTACAACCACAGGGCAGCCAGTCTGGCACAACTCAGCCCACAGAAGATGGTCCAACTGAGGGAAAAAGAGCGTATGGGTCCTTGGTGCCTGGACAGCTGTTGAGTCAACCAGTTAGAACTTGGCCTTAGTTGCTGTCAGAAATCTTTGAAAATTTAAGATTTCAGGAAAAGAGCATTTTGTTTCTATTCACTTTCATTGTACATTTTTTATTTTTTAATGTAGCAAGATATATATTTAATTTCTAATATATTTTTAAATTAATTTTTTTGGAGTATAGTTACCTTACAATGTTGTATTAGTTTCTGTGGTAGAGTAAAATGAATCAGCTATCAGTTCAGTTGCTCAGTCATGTCCAACTCTTTGCGACCCCATGGACTGTAGCACACCAGGCTTCCCTGTCCATCACCAACTGCCAGAGTTTACTCAAACTCATGTCCATTGAGTTCGTGATGCCATCCAACCATCTCTTCCCCTGTAGTCCCCTTCTCCTCCCACCTTCAATCTTTCCCAGCATCAGGGTCTTTTCCAATGAATCAGTTCTTCACACCAGGTGACCAAAGTATTAGAGTTTCAGCTTCAGTATCAGTTCTTGCAATGAATATTCAGGCCTGATTTCCTTTAGGATGAACTGGTTGGGTCTCCTTGCAGTCCAAGGGACTCTCAAAATTCTCCAACACCACAGTTGAAAAGCATCAATTCTTTGGTGCTCAGGTTTCTTTATGGTCCAACTCTCATCCATACATGACTACTGGAAAAACCATAGCTTTGACTAGACAGACTTTTGTTGGCAAAGTAATGTCTCTGCTTTTTAATATGCTGTCTAGATTGGTCATAACTTCTTTCCCTAGGAACAAGTATCTTTTAATTTCATGGCTGAAGTCACCATCTGCATTTTGGAGCCCCCCAAAATAAAGTCTGTCACTGTTTCCACTGTTTCCTCCTCTATTTGCCATGAAGTGATGGGACCAGATTCCATGATCTCAAGTTTTCTGAATGTTGAGTTTTAAGCCAACTCTTTCACTCTCCTCTTTGACTTTCATCAAGAGGCTCTTTAGTTCTTCTTCACTTTCTGCCATAAGTGTAGTGTCATCTGCTTATCTGAGGTGATTGATATTTCTCCCAGCAATCTTGATTTCAGGTTGTGCTTCACCCAGTTCAATGTTTCTCATGATGTACTGTGCACATAAGTTAAATAAGCAGGGTGACAATATACAGCCTTGCCATACTCCTTTTCCTATTTGGAACCAGTCTGTTGTTCCATGTCCAGTTCTAACTGTTGCTTCCTGACCTGCATATAGGTTTCTCAAGAGGCAGGTCAGGCGGTCTGGTATTCCCATCTCTTTCAGAATTTTCCACATTTTGTTGTGATCCACACAGTCAAAGGCTTTGGCTTAGTCAATAAAGCAGAAGTAGATATTTTTCTGGAAACGTCTTGCTTTTTTGATGATCCAACAGATGTTGGCAATTTGATCTCTGGTTCCTCTGCCTTTTCTAAATCCAGCTTGAACATTTGAAAGTTCACGATTCTTGTACTGTTGAAGCCTGGCTTGGAGCATTTTGAGCATCGCTTTGCTAGTGTGTGAGATGGGTGCAATTGTGTGGTAGTTTGAGCATTCTTTAGCATTTGCTTTCTTTGGGATTGGAATGAAAACTGAACTTTTCCAGTCCTTTGGCCACTGTTGAGTTTTCCAAATTTGCTGGCATATTGAGTGCAGCACTTTCACAGCATCATCTTTTAGGATTTGAAATAACTCAACTGGAATTCCATCACCTCCACTAGCTTTGATCATAGTGATGCTTCCTAAGGCCCGCTTGACTTTTCATTCCAGGATGTCTGGTTCTAGGTGAGTGATCACACCATCGTGATCATCTGGGTCATGAAGATCTTTTTTGTATAGTTCTGTGTATTCTTGCCACCTCTTCTTAATATCTTCTGCTTCTGTTAGGTCCATACCATTTCTGTCCTTTATTGTGCCCATCTTTGCTACACATATCCCCTCCCTTTGACTTTCTTCCTATTCACTTAGGTCATTACAGTGCATTAATTAGAGTTCCCTGTGCTATACAGTGGGATTTCCCAGGTGGTGCTAGTGGTGAAGAACTCATCTCCCAATGCAGGAGACTGGGTTCAATCCTGGGTTGGGAAGAACCCCTCGAGGAGGACATAGCAACCCATTCCAGTATTCTTGCCTGGAGAATCCCATGGACAGAAAAACCTAGTGGGATACCGTTCATGGGGCACAAAGAGCCGGACTCAACTGTAGAGCATGGCACGCACAAGTACCCTACAGTATGTTCCCATCAGTTATTTTACACACAGTATCAATAGTCTGTATACATCCATCCCAATCTCTCAATTTCCACCACCTCCCTCCACCACCACCCACCTTCCCTCTTGGTGTCCATATCTTTGTTTTCTACATCTATGTCTCTATTTCTGCTTTCCAGATAAGGTCATCTATACCATGTTTCTAGATTCCTCATATTTGTGTTAATACATGATATGAGCTCTGTGTTGAACCACTTTTAAGCAGGTCTGCTGTGTTATTCCGGAGAAGGCAATGGCACCCCACTCCAGTGTTCTTGCTTGGAGAGTCCCAGGGATGGGGGAGCCTGGTAGGCTGCCGTCTATGGGGTGGTACAGAGTCGGACACAACTGATGCGCCTTAGAACAGCAGCAGCAGCTGTGTTATTCACAGTTTCAGCCAAGCTGTGCGTTTTCCCAGATTGAAAGATAGTTATGTCAGGTTTTCCCGAGGTGGCTTGAATTTGTGTTTGTTTAATTGGTTCTTCAACAGGAACTGTGATTCATTACAACTTATATCTTACTTTTCTCTTCCTGTTCTTTAAAGTGTGAAGTGGAAAAAGCAGTACATAATATGTCTTGGTATGTCCCCCTACCAGTGCCTGGATGACTTATTGTCGTTGAGATCCGTGGTGCTGTAGGCTTTGTTGAGATGTTTGACAGTCATTCTCTCTCCCTGCCAAAAACGCTCTGCATTTAACTCAGGGACTTGATTGTTCCTAAACGTCAACTGTCATTAAAGAAATGCACTTCATTTCACTCCTCTGCTCACTGTGTCCACTGTGTCTGCATGAAGAATGGATTTCTTTTCCCTCCAAATCTTTTCCTGTTGCTCTCATCTCATCAACCCTATTTCACGGGAGTGCAGGGTCATCAGTGCTGTGGGAATGAGGAAATGTAATCCCAGAGTCTGAACTTTCTGTAACCAACCCAGTTTTCAAGTCTTTGGTCTCATTGTTAAACCACAAGCTCCAAATTTTGTTTAGCTTCGCTTTTGTTTAGAGACTGGCCATGGCAGTGTCGGGAAGAGTGCTCACTTTGTCTCCTGTTTAAACTTGACCGTCTCAGTGGTGCTTCGTATCACGGGGTGTGTAGATAGCCTCTTGGGATCAGGAGGCCATGTGTGCTCAGGGTTGCAATTCACAAAGTGGTGGATTCTGGGTTGGGATGGGCAGGTTGATTTCATTCCTCTGTCTCCATTGACATCCTTTCCTAAAGGGTAAGTGAGACCCCCCCCCAACCACCACCACCACAATTCCAGTGTTTTTGTTTTTTTTTTTTTAACATATTTATTTATTTGGCTGGACCAGGTCTTAGTTGCTGCATGTGGAATCTTTGAGTTGTAGCATGTAGGGTCTTCATTGTGACACGCAAAGTGTTAGTTGCAGCACATGGGATCTAGTTCCTTGACCAGGAATTGAACCTGGGCCCCCTGCATTGGGAATGTAAAGTCCTAGCCACTGGACCACCACGGAAATCCCCAAGATTTCAGTCTTCAGCACCAAAGAAAATTGTCAGGAGGGGGAGCCACAGCCTGCCCTGAATATACATTCAGTAATACTGAATGTCAGTATTAACTCATTTCAACATTTATCAGTGATGTTAAATGATGATGAATGAGTGAATGTCAGGCAGGTTAAGAATGAAATGGACTGCCTGGGTGAGCAGGAAGCCAACAGAGCAATGACAAACCCTCCAGTGCTCCATCACTGGGCCTGTTGTCAAGGCTGGTCTGAACCAATGAGGGTGAAGGACCCATGCTCTTTGCCCCAGTAACTGAGTCAGTGAGTATCCATCCCTTGGAATTGCTGTCCCAGAAGGATGGCTCAGGGGCTAACCTAGCCCCACTGGGAGCCAGTTGACATGAGGCAAATTTACCGGAGGCGTTTCTAAAAGTTGCCCAAGTTGTCCCCCTAGTAAGTGAAGAAACAAAAGTCTGTCTGGCCACAGCCTATCTGGCAGTGGGCCCCAGGTTGTTGACCGTGGAGACAGAGATGCAGGATGAGAGAAAAGTGGACAGAGGTGGGGTGAGGCCTGGGGCTGCTCTGGGCCTGACCACCCCATCGCTTCATGTCACACCTTTTGTCAGTTATGATTTTAAATGAGTCTCCAAGTCATGTTGTTTGAGGGAAATGGTGTTATTTTTGGTTTTATGTGAAACTGTAGATCCTGGATTTTCCAAGAAACCTGAGTCTTTGTCTTTATTTTTCTGACACATTCATTATCCTCATTGTTGAATGAAAATATACAGAAACCAGCTCAGAGGTTTTCTGTGTAAATGACAGAACATCTCAGGCAAACAAGTTTGGACAATAAAAGGCATTTCCATACCTAGAAAACAGCTGTTTCAACGAGGCAGTCCTTCCTGCCCTCTATGCTCTGTCCTGCCAGCTTCCTCCAGGGCCCTGACTTCCTTCACAGTGCTATTTCAATGCTCTGAGGTTTGTGTTCACACACCCCGATGGGCCCAGCCCTCATGTCCCATTGGACATGTCCCAGACTGGGTAACGTGTCCATTTTTGGACTAGCACTCACAGAGATCCCTTGGCAGGGGAGGCAGACATCTGCCCACTGGCTGAGACAGTCAGACCCCAACCCACAGCTGCCCTCAGACAGAGGAGGGTGGGGTGCAGACTGGGGGCCAAGAGTGCTCCTCCAGGGGCTGTATACAGATCTGTGCCCCAGCTGGGGCCATGCTCTGGAGCAGAGTTCAACACAGAGCAAGGCTCTGAGTTCCGTTTTCACAATGTCACTTTGGAATCACCCACTCAGAAGGGTCAATATATCAACTTTGCCTCAACCTTCCCCTTGGGCCCATGCAATCCCATCCCCTGGCCTCTGCTCCATGCCCTGGCCATCTCCGGGTCAGAGATTTCAAGGGTCCTCTTGAGAAAATACACAAGGACAGTAAAGCAAGGTGGGACTCACAGACAGATGTTAGAATCGTGGGAAGCTGTGAAGAACAGAGGGGACCTGGTGGGCATGCGGCCATGAGAACAGCAGGTGGGAGAGCCCAGGGAGAGGAAACACTTGGCTCACGTGTTGTGGGAGCTGGTCTGACTCAAGGTCCTTCCCTGAGGCAGTAGACTTGCATTTTTATTGTTGCTCCAAGGCCAGCCACTCTGTAGCCGTTCTTGGCAAAAAGTCATGACCTTCCCCCTCACTGAAACCTCCTCTTGACCTTGAATATCTACCCCCCTATCTAAGCAGAGTCTCCTGGCTGCAGGCCCCAGGGCCCCAGAATCAGGGTCAACCATGAGCCAGCTGGGCATCTACGCTCCACAAGAATCCCGGGCTCCCAGGCCACTCTCAGCTCCACCCCATCTCGGACACCCAGCACGCTCCTCTACATCACCACCATCAACACACTTTGTGTTTGTGTACATTCATTTTGCTTCCAAAGTAAATTTTGTTACCAATTTGAAAGCAACATGTTTTCATTATGAGAAGCAGGAAAAGTACAAAAAACAAAAAACAAAAAAACACCATTTTTTAAAAACCCATCACAAAAAGAAAAGTTCTACCAATAAATTAGTGCATTTCCTTTCATTTGTGTCTTTCCAATTTGATGAAAATTTGTGCATTTGTTTTTGTATTTTTGCTACCAGTCCCTTCATACATTGTGGATTTCACATAGCATTTGCACTGAAGAATCCTTTTACACGTGAGCTTTGTCTCCTGTTTTCCACTTTGCCTTGAGTGTACATGAACTAAAACATTCATGAAAGTTGCTTTACTGATTGCACATTGCTTTGCTGTGTAAATGGACCCACACTGACGTGGGCATCCTTTTCAACAACCTTTAGGTATATGCAGATGTTTTCTATTTCATAAATACTGAGCTTACAGCTGCAGTTAGTGCATTGCAGACTCTTTTCTTGGGATGATTTCCCCAGGTGTGGAGTGATGAAGTGAAGGCATAGTTCAAAGCTATTTGTGTACACGATAAGCAAGGGAGTGACGTAGGGAACCTGGGTCTCAGAAAAAAGTCCTCAGAGTTGGTCCCTAAGCCAGAGATTCACTGGACCAGATGTTTTCAGATGTGAAAGTTTTTGATCAAAGTCACAAAAGTTCTTCAAATTTATATTTTTGCTTTGCATGAATTCTTTTGGAGATTATTGAGACTGGCAGTTTAGCATTTCTGGTTGGCACGACTTCTTTCTGGAGGGGGCAGAATGGCTGAGAGGTGCCCCCCGCTGCCAGTGGCACTTTCACCACGTTCCTCACCAGACCTCCTCCCCTCTCCTGACTCCAGCCTGCTTGTGTGTGCGCACAGTCACAGGACTCATACACACACATGTGTAAGCACTCAGACACACACAACTCTGTAACACACACTCACACACATACACACACTCTCTCCAACACACTTACATTCACGACACATATGCCAGCCCAACCCTATACACTCTCATTTACTGCTGCTGCTGCTAAGTCACTTCAGTCGTGTCTGACTCTGTGCGACCCCATTGATGGCAGCCCACCAGGCTCCTCTGTCCCTGGGATTCTTCAGGCAAGAACACTGGAGTGGGTTGTCATTTCCTTCTCCAGTGCCTGAAAGTGAAAGTGAAAGCGAAGTCGCTCAGTCGTATCCGACTCTTTGCGACCCCATGGACTGCAGCCTACCAGGCTCCTCTGTCCATGGGATTTTCCAGGCAAGAGTACTGGAGTGGGGTGCCATTGCCTTCTCATTTACTAGGATTGCTGAATACAACACAGGGTGTGCAGGTTACACTGCATTTCAGATAAACAAGGAAAAATTTTCAGTGTAAGCAAGTTCAATGCATATTTGCAATAGAGCCATGCAGTATTTGGAATGGACTTGCCTTCAAAAAGTATTTGTTGTTCATCAGAAATTCAAATTTTACCAGATGTTCCACATTTTTATTTGCTAAATCTGGCTGCCCTAACATTCACGCACTCATTCATCCATCCACTCACCCGTGCCCCTCTGTACTCACACCTACTCACACACACCCTGCTTGTTTTCTTCACTTCATACGTTCAGTTTATTGCTTATTATAAGTAGGTACCAATAAAAGGCAAATTGCATGGCAGTAGATTAACACAGGAGACCTATGTCCTATCCTTGGGTTGGGAAGATCCCCTGGAAGAAAGCATGGCAACCCATTCCAGTATTCTTGCCTGGAGAATCCCCATGGACAGAGCAGCCTGGCAGGCTACAGTCCATGGGATCACAAAGAGTCGGACACAACTGAGCAACTAACCACATCACAGCCCAGCTTAATACAGATTTTAAAAATAATTGGTTTAATTAAACACTGGTGAATTTCATACCTCACAGGTGATTGTCTCTGTAAGAAACTGGTGTCACTGTGTGGAGAACCCTGGCATCCAGGCTAAGTTCCTGAGGCCTCAATGGCCATTCTCACAAAACAGGCAGACTTCAGACAGCCCAGGTTCCAGGCCCTCGGCCCCAGCAGGCGGCTCTCAGATCTCCCTGTAAACATTTCCCTTTGCACTTCCTAAGTTCTGGGCGTGTTTATTTTACAGAAAGGGGTCTCGGCCCAGCTGGGATTTGTTTGGAAAGGATTGCCTCTTTCCTTTCTTTATAAAAATAACCCCGTGTCTTTCTGTAACTGGGCCAGATCATCCATGCAGCGAGCGGGCCTCACCTTTTCCTGGGTGTGTTCCTGGAAAGAGTGTGAGGAGCCGGGCGGGTTCACCATCCGTGTGCACCCCCAGCTTGGCCTCCTGTCAAACACAGCTCCATGGCTCTAGTCTCCCTACTCCTTGGTCCCTGGGCCTCAGGGGTGCAAGGAGGGTGGGCAGGCCAGCTGCATCTTTGATGAGTGAGCCCAGGAGTGAGTGAGTCAATGAGCGAGGACCCCAGCTTCTTCCAATGTGTTTGCTATCTATAAATCTCACCATGAGCAGCAGCCTTATAGTCAGGGATCGTTCCACTCCCGACAGCTGGCTCCTCCAAGTCCAGGGCATTTTAAATTCTGCACTTTTTGGCCTGTAATTCTGAGAATGAGTTGAGAATGATTTCACTTGCCCTGCCCTGGGATGAACTCTGGGTATGTAGCGCAGTGGCCAGCAGGCCACATAGCTGAGGGACCTCACCTCAAGATGTTTGCACACAATGGCTTGCTTCCACAACTTGCAGGGACTGGAAAAAAGGACCTGAAGCTGTGAAGCTGGAGATGGTTCAGTGACCTGGGGGTGTGGCCCTGGGGGAGGTGTCTGTGGAGGTGCTGAGTGGGTGATGCACAGGGTCATGTTTTTTTCTACGGGCTTTTACACCCTCACTGGTTGGTGCTGCAGGAAATGTTCACTGTTTCCTGCCCATCAATCCAGAGAGATTGGAGCTTGGCCAGTGCTGCCCATGGCAAAGCTTTCAGCAATACATGGGCAACATCCATGCGGCCTGGCTTTGTCTTCTGTCCAGGGAGCACAGAGAACTTTCCAGAAACTTATTTCCTTAGCCCCAGAAGAGCCTGGAGAGTTGGGGATGTGCTGAGAGAGATGATCCATGTCCCCCACCATGGAAGGCACAGGCTGCCTGGTACAGAGGAAACGAGCAGGGAGGGAGAAGACCCTCTTGCACCCCCCAAACCTCCCCCCCACCCCAAACCCACCCCACCCACCTGCACATGGCCCCAGGTTCCCGGCTCGTGCTCCTCAGGCTTTTAACACCAAATGTATAGTTTCCTTACAAAAAAAAAAAACCCACACAAACATCTAACCACTTTCTGAAACCCACACCTAAGTATAAATTTGGCTCTTCTGAAACCCAGGAGGCCTCCTAACACGGGCCTGGTTTCTATAGAAAACCCCTTGCCCTGACGTCATGGACTTTGTTTCTAGGAAGAGACAATTGTTTTATCTTGGGAGGAAGGATGTTGGGGGCCTCAGAGGACACTTGGCTTTGTCCAACATCGGGGATGCTCCCATACGCACACAGGACCATGCCTGCTCCTCAATGGAGAGGCTTCAGCCAATTGGAGCTCTGAAATCATTCCTGGCTTTGTAAAAATAAAAAGCAGGTCAGGGGAGGTCTCCAGGAGGTACTGCCCTCCCCACTCCCCTCAGGAGTGGGCTGAACTTAGTGAATTGCTTCCGGAGAGCAGACATGAAAAGAGACAGGGGCAGCTTTACAGCTGCTGCTGCTGACTGTCACCACCGCTGGCCCTGCAGACGTGTCCCCCAAAGGGACGTGTTGAGAAGGACACTCACTCTCTCTCTGCTGCTTTCGGACTCCAAACCCCATGACCTAAGAGAAGAACTAAGAGAAGAACACCAGACAGACCCAGTTGCTGGGACATTCTACACACGGCAAGCAAAGTCCGAGATACGGTTACACACCTAAGAAGGCTGGAGAGATAGGATGACTAAATGTAATCTCGTCTCCTGGATGTGATTCTGGAACAGAAAAAGGACATGAGGAAAAAACCAGTGGAAGCCAAATAAAGTGTGAACTTAGAGGAAGTGGTGTCAGTTCCTTCGCTGTGACAAATATACCCAGTAATATAAGATGATGACCACCAGAGAAACAGATGGGACTTTTCCTTACAACTTTTCTATCTGTAACTACTTGAAAAAAAAATGCAGATAAGAATAAAAGGAAAGTAGTCTTGATGCAAGCAGTGTATAAGGCCAGTGATTGCGAAGTGGTTTTCTAGAATTTCATCTTAAATTAAAGTTCTTGAGTTCTTTCCAGGTCACAGATGAGAGGGTTTTGATAGAAGTTAGTAATAAAATGGTGCAATTCTCTAGGGCAAAAGCAGTCACATTAGGTTAAAAAATATAAACAGAAATATCTAATCCTGGAAGACTCTTTACCAGGTTATACGTTACACAGGCTGGATGCTAGTAGCCAAGGGACCGACATCAAAGGTCAGGGCGAGTATCCGGTTAGTGTCACGGACTGCTCTCAGCCTTCCTCCTTCCTCCTCAGCAAATTACCCCAGTGATGGTGAAGAAAGAAGACAAAGTCTAATAAACCTATGAGCACAAAGAAAATGAAGAAGGGGGCATGCAGGTGAGAAAAGAACTTCGAAAATCACTCAAGAAGACATGACATCTGACTCTTCAGAAACTTGGAAATAATGAAAACAGCAAAGGAAATGCACCCATGAAATAAGTGGTAGAAGGACAATTCCCCATTCTGAGGCCACAAGTCTCTGGACTCAAGGTTACCCAGTAAAAGAGATCAAAACATACACACCAACACTCATCTTCCTGAGATTTCAGAGTTTTAGAGACAAAGCAATATTGAGAGAGAGAAAGAGAGAGAGAGACCCCATTTAAAGGGAACAAAGGCAGAAGGCACCTTTGGAAGAGTAAACATTAGTGCAGCAAAACCTTCAAATTCTGAGACGCTGCCTAAAATTCTATTACATCCAATAATAAACAGTAAGGGAGAACGAAGATATTTCAAAGCTGTCAGGACTTCTGCCTAATACTCTAGGAAGATGGAATAGGTAATTTTCCCTGTTCCTCCTGCTAAGGACAACTAAAATCCAAGCCATTACATGTGAAGACGACAGAAGACTGTGGAAGGTGGAAAGAAGACTGATTGGCGACCAACCTCAGATCCAAGGAAAACATCGTGTGGGTGTGGGGTTCTTCTTGACTCAGATACCCCAGAATTGGAGCTGGAGAAGCCAAGAACCCAGAAATGCCAAAGACACAGACACAAACGGCACTAAAAAACCCCGCTCTCTCCAGCCAGAGGACTAGGAAAAGAGCAGCCTGGAAAGACAAAATACTTTTTGACAAGAACTGATGTCCTCCAGCCCCAAACCACAGAAAAACATATGTCCCCACCCTTGCCTATGCCAACCATGGCCAAGAGGGCGTTAGGGCTTCGGTCCCCACTGGGCAGCCCCACCTCCAACAACAGGTGTTGTCAGAGCAGGCAACCAGGGAGCCAAGACTTTCATCTTGATGGACACTTGAAAGTCCCCATACACATGCCAGTCAATCCTAAAGGAAATCAGTTCTAAATATTCATTGGAAGGACTGATGCTGAAGCTAAAGCTCCAATACTTTGGCCACCGGATGTGAAGAACTGACTCATTGGAAAAGACCCAGATGCTGGGAAAGATTGAAGGCAGGAGGATAAGGGGGCGACAGAGGATGAGATGGTTTGATAACACCACTGACTCAATGGACATGAGTTTAAGCAAACCCTGGGAGAGAGTGAAGGACAGGGAATTCTTGTGTGCTGTAGTCCATGGGGTTCAAAGAGTCGGACGCGACTGAGCAACTGAACACCAACAATACACATGCTGTCTAGAGTGACCACGTAAAGAAACCAGTCTGTTCATAAATGGTTTTCATTAAGTTGAGGAAGTTCTCCTGTATTCCTGAGGGTTTTTATTGTGAATGGGTATTGAATTTTCTCAAATGCATTTTCTCTCTCATCAGTTAATACGATCAGATGGTTTTCCTTCTTTAGTCTGTTAATACGGTTGATTGGGCTTCCCCAGTGGTTCAGACAGTAAAGAATTCACTTTACCCAGGCAATGCAGGAGACCCGGGTTTGATCCCTGGGTCTGGAAGAGCCTCTGGAGAAGGGAATGACAACCCACTCCAGTATTCTTGCCTGAAGAATCCCATGGACAGAGAAACTCAGTGGTCTACGGTCTAAAGGTCGCAAACAGTCGGACACGACTGAGCGACTAACACATACACGTATGGTAGATTACATTAATTCATTTTCAGATATTTGAACTTTTCAAATAATCAGCCTTGCATCCTTGGAGAAACGTCCACTTGGATATGGTGTGTGATTATTTTGATACATTTTGCAGAATTCTATTTTCTAACATTTTTCTAAGGATCATTGCATCTATATTTATGAGGGGTACTGGTCTTTGGTTTTTATTTTTTGTACTGTCTTTGTTTGGTATCAGGATAATACTATCTTTATAAAATGAAACTGACACAGCATCTTCCTGCCGTGTTCTTTCGGTCAAGCAGTCACAGAGCCCAGATTCCAGGGGAGAGGCCATAGACTCACCCCAGTGGAAGATGTATGAAGAATTTGGGGGTCACACTTTAAAACCATCATGCCTTCCTAGGAAGGTACTAGGCATGTGAGTTTGAACTCAGAATGCATTGTTTCAAGAGCAATTTACTGGTAAAATAACACTATGCTCTTTGAGCATCACAGGCTAAACCTTCTCTCTGGGTGGAGGCCTGGGAGGGAGCCATACTGCCTTCTTCACTTATCTCCTTTGTTTCTGGGGAAATGTGTTTTGAGTTCTAAAAGCAATCCACAAACAAACCTTGGTAATCCAGGCTTTTCTTTGTTTGTTGCGTTGTGTTTCTTAATTCTGCAATTTAAAATGTCCTTAAGGCAATGGGGACAAATTGTAAAAAGGGGCTGGCAGGACTCACCGGAGACTGAAAAGGAGCTGGGCAAGGAAATGGCAGTGACGGTGGTATAGGGCATTAAAGTGCCCGACACATTCTGCTCTGAAGTCAGGAGGTGGTGGGTAGCTGGGGAGCTGTGCCTGCTCTCTGTCACTCTGGGACAGGGGATGGCCAGCCAAGGGCGTGTGCCACCTCCCAGGTGTGGGGTCAGTGGCTTGGAGGCAGCGCATGGCTTCCTGGTGTGCCTTGCTTCTTTACACAGGGTGGATCCCAGAAAAGCCACCCCAGGCTTTCAAACACATGAGGTGAGGGCTGGAGAACTCCGCATTTCTGGATGTGTACAAATTACCTATGCACCTCTCATTCCAAATTGCTAGATTTCAGTTACAGGGTGGTGGAAATGGTCATTTCTTCCCACCCAGAGTCCTGTGTTGAATCTCTCCAAGGACCTGAGGTAAAGACCTCTGCTTGTAACAGCAGACTCCTTCCCCGAGTGGGAGGGACTGCTGGAGGGTCCTGCAGGCAGGTCTTTGGTTTATGAAAGAGACCACCAGAGAGAGGTGCTGATCAGTGAGATGAGTTGAGATGGTTTTCTTTTTGCCCCTGGAAGCCCGGATTCAAAGGTTTCTGGTGACTTGAGACACTGCAAGGAGAGGCAGGGAAAACGCTGTTGGGGAGGAGCTTGGACGAGGGTGGAGACTCCCCTGGACCATGGGATAGGGTACCCAGGGCCCCAGACAATGGTGTCTGCTCAGAGTCTCAATGGTGAGACTCTCTCCATCCACCTGCGGTCTCCTGTCTTGCTATGCTCTATACCAGGGCCCCTGTTAGGTGTCAAGTAATGATGGAGGCAGGGGTGGTCAGTACTTAGAGGAAAGAGGAACTGGAGAAGCCAGGAGAGGAGAAAAGAAAAGGCATCACCATCCCCTCCCATCACATGTGCCCCAATTCTCTTCAAAGCTCCTGTGGAAGCCCAGAGAGGACATGGAAGAGTTCAGTCATGAGGAGCCTACCGGCCCTGGTCTCCCCGCCTTTGGGGGCATTTACCCTGGAATTCCCATCAGGGCCGTGGCTGCGTCTCCACAGCCCTTATCCCTTGAAACCACCATCCATGAGGTCCTACAGGAGGGGGAACACAGTGACCCCAACCCTGGCCCCCGCCCCCAGGGGATGGAGTTGGTGTTGCCTGACCCCCAGCTCCTTCCATGCACCCCTCCTTCACATCAGTGTGTCTTGAACCACCCGCATGTGTGGCTTCCCAGCCGCCAGCCTTGGGGGTCCTGGGGCCCCTCAATGCCCACAGACATGGGATTCTTTCTCCTAGGGTGACCTTGACCCTGACAGTGGGTGCAGGGCTGTGAAACCTCAGATTGGAACCCTCTGAGGTATCACCCACCCTCCAGGAGCCCTCGTGCAGTCAGCAGAAGCCCCCAGTTTAAGCCTTGCCTGAAACCCACCCTGGAATGCTTCCTCCACATCCCAACCCCAACCCGCTTCCCCCGACCCACTCCCTGAAGGGGCCCCTGATGGACTCTTTTAACAAAGGCACGGGTGTCCTTGGTAGAGGAGGAAGTCTTGCTGTCTGTATCCTCAGAGCAGAGAACCCATCATAGGAATTTAAATTGCATTTGCCCGAAAGGATGCAGAGCACAGTTCTCAGCCTGGATCCCACTGACATTTGGGGCTGGATGATTCTCTGAGGAAGGGGCTGTGCTCTCCTTATGGGATGTTTAGCAGCATCCCTGGACTCCGCTATTGAGATGCCAGTGGCAACCCCTCCCCACCCCCAGTCCCTGCCTTTGTGAAATCCAGGAAAGTCTCCAAGCTTTGTCAAATGTCCCCTGTTGAGAGACAGGCTCCCCCACTGCTCTAGACAGTCTAGATTGGACTGGGTTTTGTGGTAGATTTCAGTTTTGCAGAGAGACAAAGGGACCCACAAGGAAGAGTTGCCTCCCCTGGAGCCACCTGTCCCCGCCCCCGCACCTCTTTAACACCAGGGCGACAGTGGGCATCCTTGGCAGTTGCCTGCAGGGTCAGGTTGCCGCAGCCTCGGGCCTTCTGCAGTTAGAAACACCTCCCCTTTGTCTAACTCACCTCTTGGATGAGCAATTTAAATTCCCTTCCTGCCTTCTGCCCCAAGGTGATGAAGAACAACTGGGAACCATTTGAATTCAAAATGAGGAGGCACACTCGGAGGGCCCAGCTCAAAATCTGGTAGTGTTGCAGCAAAAACAGAAATGAGTGAACAGCCCTTGGCACCCACCAGCCAAACAAGCCTACAAGAGTTAAACTATCTTGGTTATTCTTTAGCTATTACTACTAAGAGACACTTGTAGCTGGCGGCCCCCTGCTGGCTCAGCAGTAAAGAATCTGCCTGCCAATGTAGGAGACATGGGTTCAATCCCTGGTCTGTGAAGATCCCACCTATTGCAGGGCCACAACTACTGAAGCCCCCAGCCCTAGATCCTGTGTAACAAGCGAAGCCACCCCAATGAGAACCTCGTGCACTGCAACTAGAGAAAAGCTGGTATAGCAGCAAAGACCCAGCACAGGTAAAAGTAAATAAAATAATAATTAAAAAAAAAATTAAAAAAAAAAAAAACCACTTGTAGCTGGGCTTGTCCTTCACAAAGCTAATTGCTCTCTGACTCTGTATAGATTATACTCTGTACCTGGCATTCTTGTCCCCCTACACTTCTTGTAGCATTCTGCATTTCAGAAAGAAGGTCCTGGGCTGATAACTTCAGGGACACCGGACCCAGCTGCCGAGTTGCCTAATCCCAGCTGCGGCTGTTTTGAAACTTAGCAAAAGAGAAAAAACAGCAAGGCCTTCAAGAGGATTTAAAACCTCTCTCTATTCCTGAGAAAGGGGGCCCAGCTCTTGAGAAGCTAACCTTTTGCCTGGAGAAGTTAATAAAGCTAGTCTTTTCTATTTCCTCTAAACTTGGTCTCCATATTTCTATCAAGCATGGGTGGACAGGAAGCCAAGATTTTGGCAACAGTGGTGAATTCAACCAAAGAATGACTACTTCGGAATTGATTACAATAGTTGGAATTGATGAGAGGAAGGCTGGGGCCCGTTCTCCCTGCTTTCTCTGGGCTACTTCCTCTTCTGGGACCTTAGAGCATCACCCAGCAGCTCCCCTGTTCATGGCCTCTGTTACTTTCCCCACCATCCTCTCAAGACTTCTTAAAGCCTCAACTTTCCAGTCTGACTTCCCTAGCCTGCTTCCTTAATTACCTATTTTGTATGCTTTTCTGGTGGGAAAAAGAAGAACATT
>NW_011494635.1:3281215-3303391 GCF_000754665.1 Bison bison bison | reverse complement strand
AAGAAGAACATTGTAGGATTGCAGTACTGTAGCCACTGCATTGGACAGTGTGAGTCCGGAGATTTCCCATGACCACCGAAATCTCTCTTCAACAACTCTGAAAGCCCAGTATTTAAAGCACTTTGTCCTCACAGAGGACATGGAGACGCTGGTTCCCCGGACCTCCATCCTTCACAGAGCATCCCGGTGTGGTCCATGGAGTCATGTATGGCTCGAGCCGTATGGTCTCTTGAGCCCCACCCCGAGAGATGCTATTTCAAGGCCTTTGGTGGCATGTGCTGGGGGCACGCTCCCTGAGGCTCTGCTGCCATTACTCAGCATCTTCTTGGTTGAAGAAATTAAACAAAAAATGTCCTGTCCCCAGGTTCAAGACAGTGCTGACAGGTAAACTCAGCACTCAGATTTCTGATAGGAAAGCCAGTACCCCCAGGACACCAGACCATCATCCAGGGTCAAGCATGGGTGGCCCCATGCTGTCTGACATGAAAGGGTAAAGTCTCTTACCCAAGACCCAGGGTAAACCCCTGTTCCCTCTCATCTTGTTCTATAAAAATCTGCCGCCTTGCACAGCCCTTTGGAGCCCCTTTCTATCTGTTGGTTTGGATGCTGCCTGATTTCTGAATCACTGAGTGAAAGATCAGTAAATTCTCTGCAGAACATTTTCTCATGAGAGTTTAGATCGCACTCCAAGTTTCTTTTCTTCACAGAACCTTAATTTCCTCTCCATGAGGGACAGTAATAAACTTCACTCACAAGGCCATTGTGAAAATCCATGGACTAAGGGCTATCAGAACATCCCCCACAGAGGTTAGCTTGGAATCAGGGCCAGGAGAGATTTCCAGGTATCTAGGGTTCCCTCTAGCCCAGAAGTACATATGTTCTTGCCAGGAGGGGGTGGCTTTTCCATGGGATGATATTTCTTCCTCCCTGGGTTATGAGTTTCTTGAGAAAGGGGTTCGTCTCCTGGGCTTTGACAGGCTCCATACACTTAGGCAATGGCACCCCACTCTGGTGCTCTTGCCTGGAGAGTACCATGGATGGGGGAGCCTGGTGGGCTGCTGTCCATGGGGTCGCTAACAATCGGACACGACTGAGCAACTTTGCTTTCACTTTTCACTTTCATGCATTGGAGAAGGAAATGGCAACCCACTCCAGTACTCTTGCCTGGAGAATCCCAGGGACGGGGAGCCTGGTGGGGTGCCGTCTGTGGGGTCGCACAGAGTCGGACACGACTGAAGTGACTTAGCAGCAGCAGTAGCAGCAGCATACACTTAGAGCCTTGCCTTTTAGGAAAATATTTACTCATAGGCAGATGATAGCATAGTTACTTTGTGGCATCAAATGTGTCTTTATTGGGACTTCCCTAGAGGGCCAGTGGTTAAGAATCCACTTTGCTATGCAGGGAACACAGGTTCGATCCCTGGTCAGGGAGTTAAAATCTCATAGACAAGAAGAGTTAGTGACTGGAGAAGGGGAGGAGGTGGGAGATGGTAGAGTTGAACAATCCTCAGCGATAGGAGACTACGGGGGCAAGCTGCAATGTCACTCACGCCTGACATTGATGGAACACACTTTCACATTTTTTAAGGTTCCTATGTAGGGGACTTAGACTGGAGGAGGGCACATCAGTCCACTCCAGTATTCTTGCCTGGAGAATCCCACGGACAGAGGAGCCTGGTGGGCTACAGTTCATAGGGTCCAAAAGAGTCGGACATGACTGAAATGACTAACGCGTGCATGTAGGGTTCTTACTGTATCTTGTTCCAACCTGGAAGATGTCACCAGGCTGTGCTGTTTCAGTTTTAACACAAAGTTTATTGTCCTGTACATAAGAAAAAGTACAAGACACCAGAAACGCTCATTTCATTTTCAAATTCAGTGCATCAGAGAAATGCAGGCTTGAATTGGAAAAATGTGTTCTCTGAAAAACCACTCCCTTTGGTCACACATATGCATTTGAATGCAAGGCCCTCAAATAATCTTTCTGGGCTGCTTCTTTTTTTTAGCGTGGTCTGAATGTAAACACACTATTAGATTTCTATCCTCTGCTTAAACCAACAAAAATATCCCTCTCTTGTCGGGAGCTGCGTTAGGCATTACTGACAAAATGGAGGCACGGCCCCCAGCCCCCTCTCCTCATTCCTCAGGCACGGACCGGGATTAAGGAGTTAGGCCTTGTAATTCTGACTTGTCTTTTCCTTTCCTCGGCTGAGTTGACTGAAAAGGAATATTAAGGTGCTTATTGTTCTTGAGAGGAGCATGAGAAGGCACAAAGCCTTCTGCAGCTGTGCTCAGAAAATAATTCATAAAGTTAATCATTGACATTTGTTCAAGGACTTTTACAAAACAGTGTTCCAGGATGAGCACATAGGCCGTAGCTTGAGGCCATGGGAGGGATTGCTATCTGAAGCCTATTTGTGAGGAGAATGTTTATGGCAAAGGAGTTTACTGAATTTAGGGCTTAGAAATAATTAAAACAGTTAGAAGTTAAAGATTTAAGGAGTTGTAAAGTTAGCATATTTTACTATAACTTATAGAAGTTAGGAATTTTTAGAGACACTATAGCTAGAAGCCTTGTTAAGAGATAGTAAGCTCAGGATGTTAGGGGCAAATAGGATTTAGGAAGATAAGTAGTAAACTGAGGAATGTAGCATGAGTTACAGTGTAATCACAAGTTAACTATAGGACACTTTAGAGGAGGTAGATAATAGATGATAAGGCTGATTCCCAGAGGATCACTGAAGCAGGAACTCTCTTTGAAGAGCAACAACGATTTATGGAGATAATAAATCTGGGAGAGGGGGAACCGAAAATGTCAAACCTCTGGCCTAATGTTTTTTGTAAAAGTATAAAAGAGACTCTTGAACTTGAAATAAACAGGCAGTCCATAGAAAACTGAGAGGCTGTCTCATTCGCCGACACATTCACCTCTTCAGGTTGAATCCCTGGTTGCTGGAGTTGGACTCTGGCACTCCCTTATTGAGGATTCCATGTGGGCATTCCAGCTGACAGACACATGAACAGGTGGCTTGTGACCTGCCTTCTTGCTTTCATTTCATTCAAGATGAAAAGTGAAGAAACATACTATTTGTTGTAAAGGATATTAGCCCTTCCTTGAGGCACTGTATCTCTTTTTTAAAATAAATTTTACATAGAAAGGTTTCCTTATAAATCTCGTCTCCATCACACTACGTGCATCTGCAAAGAATACTCTGACTGTGGAGACCCTCTCTAGGGCAGCGTCTCTAACAGTGGGGAATCCGTGACCTTGGGTGGAGAGCAAATTGTTAGTCACTTGGTCATGTCTGACTCTTTGTGACCCCATGGACTATAGTTCACCAGGCCCCTCTGTCCATGGGATTCTCCAGACAAGAATACTAGAGTGGGTAGCCATTCCCTTCTCCAGGAGATCTTCCCAACCCAGGGATTGCACTGGAGTCTTCTGTATTGCAGGCAAATTCTTCACTTTCTGAGCCACCAGGGAAGCCCCAGACCTATGTCTTACTTCTCTTTTCTTAGAGGCTTCACAGGTCCTTCTGTTATGAATGCAAACAGCAAAGCACAGCAGTGTTAGCAAAACCTGTGCTTTCTGTCACCCTAAAAAAATCACATTTTTATATTGTTTTACATTTGTCACAGATGTTCATCCTTCACATCTTTACATCCTTTGAAATCATGGTCAGTATGAGAGCCACAGCTAGATCTTTATTTTTTCAGTTTGTTAAGCGAGAACATTTTAATTATATAACACATTTTATTATAGATAACAAATGTATTTTTTGATTGGTGCATTCCCTTGTAATCTTGTGTGTTTTGCATACTGGAAAGCCTCAGTCTGTGAAGAGGTCTGATGGCTCAGATGGTGAAGAATCCACCTGCAATGTGGAAGACCTGGGTTTGATCCCTGCATTGGGAAGATCGCCTAGAGAAGGGATACAACTCCAATATTCTTGGATTTCCCTTGGACTTCTCAAACAGTAAAGAATCCACCTGCAATGTCAGAGACTTGGGTTCGATCCCTGGGTTGGGAAGATCCCCTGCAGGAGGGCATGGCAACCCATTCCAGTGTTCTTACCTGGAGAATCCCCATGGACAGAGGAGCCTGGCAGGCTACAGTACATCAGGTCTCAGAGTTGGACACGACTGAGAGAATAAGCACAGCACACATGAAGGGGTCTGATGGCTTACCTAGACTGCCAGAGAGCCCTTGGCACAAAGCAGACCCAGGGGCTGAGCCAGAGGTCAGCCTGGGCTCCTGGATGTCCCAGGTGCTGGGTAAGTTCCTCCTGCAGGTGAAATTCACTCAGTGGAGAAGAGATAGGAGATCAGAGTGGATCCTCACTTGGTATCTGCTGATGAACAACAGGCCCATGTCCACTGTGCTCCTTAACCTCCCTCCTCAGTCAAGAACCCCCAGATTCCATTGCTCAGTTTTCCAAAGGTGAGGTAGTGCCCATCTGGCGGGTTTCCACGAAAAGTGTAGTAGTTTGGAGCATGTGATTCATCCTCAGACAGACCCAGTTTTGGGGCTGGATGCCACATCTCCCAGCTGCCTTGTATACTGGGCTTCCCGTCAATGGCATCTAATTATCCACCTATTCCCTCTATTGTTCAAACCATGAATAAAACAATTTATTCTGAAAGGAGACACAATGCACTGCTTAATCAGGACTCCAAAGCCAAGGCTGAAGTGAACACCCAGGCCAGGAAATGGGATATTGTTAGTTATCTCAGAAGTCCCTGGAATCTAATCACGTTCTCAGCTCCAAATGCAACCATTCTCCCCAATTTTATAGTCATCATCTCCTGTGTTTCTTTGTAATTAAAAAAATACATTTATTTACTTATTTGGCTGCACCTGGTCTTAGTTGTGGCAGGTGGGATCTAGTTCCCTGCCTAAGGATTGAACCCGGGTCCCCTGCATTGGGAACATGGAGTTTTAGCCACTGGACCACCAAGGAAGTCCCTCTGTAATTTTAAAATAAAATGTGAATCCCTGGAGAATGTAGTTTAATACTGCTCATAGTTTTATTTATTAAATTTTATTTTATTTTGTAACACCAAAACACTTTGTATTAGGGTACAGCCAATGAACAATGCTGTGATAGTTTCAGATGAACAGCAAAGGGACTCAGCCATATATGTCCATTCTCCTCCAAAACCCCTCCCATCCAGGCCAGGCTGGCACATAACCTTGAGCAGAGTTCCATGTGCTTCGTTGGTTATCCATTTTAAATAGAGCAGT
The DNA here is from genome assembly GCF_000754665.1 of Bison bison bison. Classification (NCBI taxonomy): domain Eukaryota; kingdom Metazoa; phylum Chordata; class Mammalia; order Artiodactyla; family Bovidae; genus Bison; species Bison bison. The sequence goes on along the minus strand of NW_011494635.1, from coordinate 3,298,146 downwards.
GTGTAATAACCTTCCCAAAGTCCCTAACTATCCCTTTCCCCCAGCAACCATAAGTTTGTTTTCTGAGTCTATGAGTCTCTTTGTTATGTAAGTTCATTTGTATCATTTCTTTTTACATTCCACATATAAGGGATGTCATATGATATTTCTCCTTTTTACTGTCCATAGTTTTAACTTTGCTTTGTTATTTTAGTCTCTTTCAGTTTATAGATTGGCCCTCAGTCCTTTCTTTTTCTTATAATTTGTCATAAAACAAGCAGAGCCTTGCCATTTGGTCTGCAGCGTGGGTTGTATTGCAGACACTTCTGCACCTTTCAACCTGCCCCTGAGTATCTCCCATAAGTTGGATTGAAGCCGGGTTCCATGTCTCTGCCAGGACTCTAGGTCACATGGTTACTGTCCATCAGGAGGCTGTGATATCTGGTGGTCTCTTCTTGTGATGTTAGTCACCATCACTGTGAGGATGGGGCCGAGGGTACATTGTCCACAGGGAATATGAATGAGATAATATCAGTGACTAAAAGTCAGCCATTCTTCATCGGCACCATGTACAACATCCAACCCACTGTTGGTGACACACATCCCCACTGTGGGGACCCTGTTGTGGAGTCTGGGATTCTGCCATCAGACACCCTATTGCTTCCTTTTCTGTACCCCACCCCTACCCCAAGCTCATAGCATCCAGGACCTGTGCCTCTGGGCTGTGTGTCTTCATCTGCTTAGGCACGCGACTACCAGGGGTCTTCCTTGCCTGTTTTAATGAAGGAGTGGGGAGAGATTTGAGGACTAGGGCACCACCAATGATGTTTGCCCAGAACCCTCCTTGTTCAAGACAGTGGAATTGGTCACCCATGACTGGAACTGCAAGAATCCTAAAGTGAAGCAAAAGCATCCGGTCTGATCAATGCACTATGCGGATGAGAAACAATGCCAAAGACATGGGGACTGAGCAGGGCCCACAGGGTGCTCTTCTCCAGCAGCGATGTCTGAATCCTGATTGCCATCTCTCCCACCTTTACCGCCTGAAGTCAGAGGCAATGACTAGTGAGCTGTGGGCGAGGAACTGGCCGAACCCCCAGGCACCAGCTGTGTCCCCAGGCTCAGATAAGCTGCTTCGCTTCCTTGAAATTTCATAATTTGCTGACATCTTCCTAGAGCTGCTGACACATCTTTTTATTGTTTCCATATGGTCTGAAATATGGGTTTTCTCTTGTGTGTGCATTTTTTAGAACAACTCCTCCTAATGTGTTGAGTATCAAAATTTAAAGATGGTCTAAAGGTTATCCCACAGCTGAGAATCCTGGATCCCAAGAGTTCTATAGTCAAAAGTAGTGGTAAAGAGTTTGATTTAAGTCAAATCAAGGTATGAAATGCATGTTGCCTTCGGGGGTAATGGAGACAGGAGCATTTCCTTCTCAGAAGCATTTTCACTCCAGATTCTCTGGTGGAAAACTTTTTGGGCTAGGTTCCCAGGAACATCAAGAACACACCAAGAAGTCAGAGTTTTCCTTGAATAGAAGAGGAAGGGGATCTGGTAACTGTGGGGCACAGGCCGGGGTAAATTTTATATGACAACAAGTTGTGTAGTCCTACTACCTAAAGACAGAGCAAGGGAAAAAAGAAACCGCCACCTGATGAACTTAACATGAAAGGAAAGATTTAAAAATTCTCAGGGAAACATATACTAAGTAATGGATCTCCCCTTCTGGTTATCTTATTTTAGGGATTTAAATATGTCTTTAATATAATGTCTATTAGTATTTAATCATAAACTGGAATTGATTAGAGAATTGAGGAACTCTGGAAATTCCCAAAATTCCTGGAAAGAGTTTTTGTAAATAAAATAAGCTTTTATAATTTAAAATAATTTTAGACTTATGGAAAAGTTGAAAGGATAATATGAGGACTTCCTGTGTATCTTTCACTCAGATTCCCCCGAAGTTCACATTTTCCCACATTGCATTATCATGGTACGTATTTTAGTGCTTATTCTGGTCATTTGGGAGTAAGTTCCAGATATGACATCTAACTCTTTCTTTTTATTGTTAAATACTTCAGAGCACATTTCCTAAAAACAATTCTCTTACATTCTCTTACTTAACTCAGGATTGGTATTAAAATCACAAAATTAACAGGAGGAGCCTGATGGGCTACAGTCCATTGGGTCAGAGTCAGACATGACTGAACCCACTTGAGCGTGCATGTACACTATATTGTTTCTAATCTAAAGACATAATTTAGATTTTGTCAGTTGACCCAATAATGGCCTTTGTTAGAAAAAGGGGGGAAAAGTCATTCATGATCTTATCAATAAACTTTAGTCTTTAAAATCAGAAACAACTTCTCAATTGTTGTGTTTACTTTTTTCCTTCTTGAGTACGGGCCAGATATTTTGCAGAGCACCCTTGAATCTGGAGTTTATCTGGTGTTACACCCTTAAAGAGATGGGAATACCAGACCACCTGACCTGCCTCTTGAGAAATCTATATGCAGGTCAGGAAGCAACAGTTAGAACTGGACATGGAACAACAGACTGGTTCCAAATAGGGAAAGGAGTATGTCAAGGCTGTATATTGTCACCCTGCTTATTTAACTTTTATGCAGAGTACATCATGAGAAACACTGGGCTAGATGAAGCACAAGCTGGAATCAAGATTGCTGGGAGAAATATCAATAACCTCAGATATGCAGATGACACCACACTTATGGTAGAAAGCGAAGAACTAAGAGCCTCTTGATGAAAAGAAAGAGGAGAGTGGAAAAAGTTGGCTTAAAGCTCACCATTCAGAAAACTAAGAACATGGCATCTAGTCCCATCACTTCATGGCAAATAGATTGAGAAACAGTGGAAACAGTAAGAGACTTTATTTTCGGGGGCTCCAAAATCACTGCAGATGGTGACTGCAGCCATGAAATTAAAAGACGCTTGCTCCTTGGAAGAAAAATTATGACCAATCTAGACAGCATATTAAAAAGCAGAGACATTACTTTGCCACCAAAGGTCTGTCTAGTCAAAGCTATGGTTTTTCCAAGGCTATGGATGTGAAAGTTGGACTATAAAGAAAGCTGAGCGCAGAAGAATTGATGCTTTTGAACTGTGGTGTTGGAGAAGACTCTTGAGAGTCCCTTGGACTGCAAGGAGATCCAATTAGTCCATCCTAAAGGAGATCAGTCCTGGACGTTCATTGGAAGGACTGATGTTGAAGCTGAAACTCCAATACTTTGGCCACCTGATGCAAAAAGCAAACTCATTTGAAAAGACCCTGATGCTGGGAAAGATTGAGGGCAGGAAGAGAAGGGGATGACAAAGGATGAGATGGTTGGATGGCATCATCGACTCAATGGACATGAGTTTGAGTAAATTCCAGGAGTTGGTGACAGACAGGGAGGCCTGGCATGTGGCAGTCTGTGGGGTCGCAAAGAGTCAGACATGACTGAGAGACTGAACTGAACTGAACCGAACACTGTGAGCAAGCTTCCAGTTGAAATACTTTGCATCCTCCTTGGTGCTTCAAATCGTCCAGCACAAGATGTCCATCTGTCTCATGATGGGTGATGTCAACACAAATCCCTTGGTGAATGTGGCATCTGCTGGGTTTCCCCAATTTTTGCAATTAATAAATATCTTGTGAGAAGATACCTGAAGACTTTGTAAGTATCCTGTTTGTCTTCAAGTTACACTGTGGATTTTAGAACCCACTGATGACCCTCCTCTGAATCAGTGACTCCTAGGAAGTATCTGGTTTTTCCCCTGTTGACCCCATCTTCAAAATGTGCACATAACACATCCACTCTCACCCTCTTGCTGTTACCATGTGGTTGCAGTCACCACCATATCCGTTGTGCAAGGCCTTTTTGGAATCCCCCTGCTTCCACCCTTGCCCCTCCAGACTCCCTACCAGGGGCAATGTGGCCCTGGTAAAGTGAGAGTCAGCTCACATTGCACCCTTGTCCAAACCATCAGGCAGTCCCTGGTCTTCACAGCTCACAGTGGCTCCCCCTCTGCATAAGGCCCCCCCTCAGGGCTCTTCACTGTCCTTGATGACTCTTCATGACTTCTGTCTCCTGTTTCATCTCTGATATCATCTTCCCTCTTCTGTCCAGCTCACTCTCCACTTTGACCTTCTCGCTGGCGCTTGGCCAGGTTTGTTCTTCTCTTAGGGCCCCTGATGTTCCCTCTACCTGGAGTGCCTTCCATCCTGGGAGCCTCATCCTCTTCCTTGACACTTCTCTGAGCCCTACCCCCTACCACACTTTTCCTTGTCTCCTTATCACCTTCTAAATTACTGTAACACTGGCTCCCTAGATCTAATTTTTACTTGCACCTCCCTGCCAGAACACAGTCCCATGAGGCAAGTCGCTGATGCCTTTCTTGATTGCTGATGGACCAAACTCATCTAGACCAGTGACAGTTGGTCAAAAATATTTGTGGGATAAATAAAAAAGGGGGAAACACTTGTATTATGAAAATGGCAAAATATTTAGTTGTTCCTTTATATCTATTAGGTCTTCATTGTCCCTTAATTATCTCTAAAATGTCTTGTTCCTCTCTCTCCAGATCCTTTTCTTAGACCACCTCTTTCTCCCCAATGTTTTTAAACACAAATTTCAAACTAATGCCTCCTGCCTCGTGTCTCTACTTCAGAACACCCTCTGAGCTACAAATGTCTACCTCCCATGTCTCATGGGCATTGCTCTCTGTTCCACATGATCCTGCGGTTCTGCATGTCTGAGCCAAACCTTCATCATTCATTTTTTAGACTTACTCTTCCTCTGAATTTTCCCCCGGTGACATACGCAGCCATTCTTGGAAAACCAAGCACAGACCAGGAAGCCATCTGAATTCTCTTCTCTTCCCATAAGATGCCAGGTCCTTGGGACAAAACTTCACACATGCTTGTACCCCTGCCCCCCGCCCCATCTCCTCACTGTCCCCTTGCCTCACAGATGGGCTTCAGCTTCCCTTGTCAGGACCACAGCAAGTCTAGGGTGAGCCTAACCCTAACAGAAAGAGAGGCCACACCCACACTGGGTGTGGTGACATTTTAATAAAGGGGCCATTTGCAGAATTGCAGGCAACAGGTAATAAAGCCCCCCAAAAGTGCCCCCAATCTAGAAACAGGAGCTTCCCTGGTGGCTCAGTAGTAACGAATCTACCTGCAATGCTAGAGAAACGGGAGGTGCAGGTTTGATCCCTGGGTCGGGAAGATCCCCCGGATGGGGACATGGCAGCCCACTCTGGTATTCTTGCCTGGAGACTCCCATGGATGAAGGAGCATGGCGGACTACAGTCCATGGGGTCACAAAGAGTCAGACACGACTGAATAGACTTAGCATACATGCACACAATCTAGAAACAAATGACACTATCATCACACCCAGGTCTGAAGAGGCGAAGGGAGGGGTGGTCATGGAATCTAGAAACACAGCTGCTGTGAGGGTCTTACTCTTGGTCCAAGGATTCCACCAGATCGAGGCAAACCCCCAGGAGTGGTCCAGAAAGCAGAGACATCCCAGTCTCTCCCTCTTTCTGCCCTCTCACCTGGAATGTTCAGCATTGTTTGAACCCAGCTGGAGCCAGCTGTGATGGTCAGCCTCCCAGGGCACAGAGCAGGGGGTGGCGTGGATGCAGAGGGGGAGGTGAAGGGTATTTTAATGAAGTATAGTGCTCTTCCTTGCCTACTTCTCCATTGCCCCATGTGGCCCCCGGGATGATAACACATGGCTTATCACGGCCTGCCCTTGTACAGGATGCTGCTCTTTCCCGGATGCCCTTGGTTCTTGGTCTTCCTGGGAAATCCCTACATTTCCCACCTCAATTTAGCAGCTACTCCCTGAAGACGCTCCTTGATATCCTTTACTAATTAATCTCACCTCCTTGAGCAGACCACCTACACCATATTACAGTAAGTCCCCTACACACAAACCTTCAAATTGTGAACTTTCAAAGACACAAACATGTCCCTGTCTGCCAGTTGTCAAACTGTACTACTGCACTTTTCAAGGTACTGTTTTGTAAGATTAAAAATGTTTTCTTTGTTTTTTGTGTTTGTTTGTTGTGTATTATTTGTGTGAAATGTATTATAAACCTATTACAGTGTAGTACTATATAGCCGATTGTGTTAGTTGGGTATCGAGGCTAACTGTGTTGGACTTATGAACAAATTGGACTTCTGAATACCACTCTCGGAATGGAATCGGTTCATATGTAGGGGACTTACTATATATTTAAAACATGCTTGTAGCAGGAGACCCTAACATGGCCCCTAATTTTCTCCACTGCCCAGTGTTAAGATCCTTGAGGAATCTCCTCCTGTTGACTCTGGGTAAGACCTGTGATGTGCTTCCAACCAATGAAACGTGACACCAGTGACAGAAGTCCTTCTGTGAACAGATCTCATGGGACTGTGGCTCATCTCTTGCTGGCAGACTGTCCTTATTTCCCTTTTAAAGAAGCAGCCACCATGCTGGGGAGACCATGTGGCAAGTGATGAGGGTGCCTCCAGCCACAGCCTGAAAGGAGGTGAGGACTCAGTCCAACGCTTCAGGAAGAACCCAGGAGCTTGGGAGCAGCCCTTCCCCAAGTGAGTCTTTGGATGGAAACCCAGGCCTGGTTGACACCTTGATTGGAGCCTAGGAGAGACCTTGAAGCACAGGACTCGGTTAAGCTATGCCTGGATTTCTGACCCATGGATGCCGAAAGGTAAGAAATATGTCTTGCTTTAAGGTGCTAAATGTATGGTGATTTGTTCTGCAATAAGCAATTACTAATCCAGTTCTCAGAGAAGGCAATGGCACCCCACTCCAGTACTCATGCCTGGAAAATCCCATGGACGGAGGAGCCTGGTAGGCTGCAGTCCATGGGGTCGCTAAGGGTCGGACACGACTGAAGCGACTTCACTTTCACTTTTCACTTACAGGCATTGGAGAAGGAAATGGCAACCTACTCCAGTGTTCTTGCCTGGAGAATCCCAGGGACAGGAGAGCCGGGTGGGCTGCCGTCTATGGGGTCACACAGAGTCAGACACGACTGAAGCAACTTAGCAGCAGCAGCAGCAGCAATCCAGTTCTTTGCATTAATAATAACTGACACTTACTATTCACTGAGCCATTGACGTGATGCTCAGTCCCTCTAGTCTTTCTGCTCTGTCCCCAGCAGATAATGTTATTAGCACATCATAGGTGAGCACAACTGAAGATCAGCGGCTCTGTAATTAGGCTTCCCTCATGGCTTAGCTGGTAAAGAATCTGCCTACAGTGTGGGAGACCTGAGTTTGATCCCTGGGTTGGGAACATCCCCTGGAGAAGGGAACAGTTGCCCACTCCAGTATTCTGGCCTGGAGAATCCCATGGACTGAATAGTCCATGGCGTCGCAAAGAGTTGGATGCGACTGAGCCACTTTCACAATTGGCTCAAGACAAGTGATGAGTGTCAGAAGCAGGATTTGAGCAGAGATGCTAAGAACGCCATTCTGACTCTGGGGTCCACACTCACAACCACTCCTCTCTATGACCTTCTTCTGCTGATATGGCCCTTCTCCCTGCCTTGTTCTTCCCTCATGGTGTGGGATCCTTGGGACCAGGCTTGTAGGAGTTCATCACTTATTTATTGTGCCAGGCACAGTATCTGGCACACTTTAGGTCCCTGATTAATGTACGCTGAGTGGATGTCATGCTTTGTAAAAAATTTTTCTCCATGCGGATGTACTAAAGGTAGGCAGCTGAGTTCATCTCAAGGGGGTTTCTCAAATGTATATATCTAAAATATATATATTATATATATACATTTAAAAAGCAGTCGGCAGAAAATAAATTACATATTTAAAATAGAAAGATTCTTCCTCTGGTTGTTGCTGCTTCAGCAATATTGGCATGCTTAGTTTATGCCAATCATATAGAGAATGCTAATATTCTGAGACTTTTCTTTACACTAAAAGTGGATTAGTGCATTTGTATATAGTAAAGTGAAAGTGAAAGTCACTCAGTCATGTCTGACTCTTTGTGACCCCATGGATTATACAGTCCATGGAATTCTCCAGGCCAGAATACTGCAGTGAGTGGCCTTTCCTTTCTCCAGGGGATCTTCCCAATCCAGGGATCGAACTCAGGTCTCCTGCATGGCAGGCAGATTCTTTACCAGCTGAGCCACAAGGGAAGCCCAAGAATACTGGAGTGGTTAGCCCATCCCTTCTCCAGTGATCTTCCAGACCCAGGAATCAACCCAGGGTCTCTTGCATTGAAGGCAAATTCTTTCCCAACTGAGCTATCAGGGAAGCCCATCTGTTTACAGAGCCATATTTTAAAGATAGAGCCATACTTTAAAGACAGGAGAAAATGGACCTTTCTCTGTGAATAGCAATCTATTCTCTTGGAAATGCTTTTGGCTTACAGAAACTTCACATACTGGAATATTTAGTTGCCAAAATCATGATTTCCCTTTTTTTCCTAGGACTTCTTAGAGCATATATCTGGAGGATTGCAGCCAATGTTGGAATCTCACCATTGTCTCCAATGAGTAGAAGGAAGTACTGAAGGAGTGTAGCAGATGTGGCTGGTACACATCCACATCCTCCCATCCTCATCTCCTACAATGTGCAGACAGGATGCTGAGAACACCAACTGCAGGTACTTGAGAATCTTGGCCAGTGGGCCATTTCTAGTTGCCTAAGCCTGCTCTGCCCCAACGGGAAGTGAAGAAGTGAAGTCGTTCAGTCGTGTCCGACTCTTTGCAACCCCATGGACTGTAGCCTACCAGGCTCCTCCCTCCATGGGATTGATTCTCCAGGCAAGAGTACTGGAGTGGGTTGCCATTTCCTTCTACAGGGGATCTTCCCGACCCAGGGATTGAACCTGGGTCTCCCGCATTCCAGGCAGACGCTTTAACCTCTGAGCCACCAGGGAAGTCCCCCGCAACGGGAGGGGCAAGAAATGCTAGAGAGTTAATATCTCCAGGAGAAGCCCTCAGGCAGTGACTGAGAGAAGCCAGTGGACCAACACTCCCTCTCCCTTGTTTCCTGGTTAGGACAGCTCTGGGATGCATCCTCCCTGCTCTCCCAGGTAGTCAGGGACTGAGCTCCAGCTGCTGTCCACAGCAATCTGCTCGATAAGGTTGTTGTTATCTTCCCTCCCTTTTGTTGATGTCCCTCCCCTGGTTCAATTTTCCATTCCCCAACTGATGTTTCCTGGAGTCACTCCCTAAATTAATTGCTTGCGCTTGAGTCCTTCTCTCAGTGAGAACTTCTGAGGGAACCGCTTAAAGACAGTGGACAAACCTCCAGTTAGTGCTAAGGCCTCCATCAGTGTTTTATGAAACAGGGAGATAAGCAGGTGGAGAGAAACTCATTTTGAATTCTCATTGCAAATGCATGAGGAGCTGCAGAAGGGAGAGAGCTATGAAACATTTCCTGAGCAGAGGACAAAGCCGGTCACTCTCAGGCATTCTGACTAGGATATGCCTGGCTTTTTCTGGGTGATCTAACAAATTGGACCTCCTACAAAATTGTATAATATACAAGAGCGAAGGGAGAGATAAAACCTCTAAAAGAGCTGTCTTCCAGAAGTAAGAGGAATGTAAAGGATAAAATGGACTCATTGTAACACTGAAACAGATTTCTGTTGACATTCTTTGAGAAACTGCTGAAAGCAAGACGTTTTCTGAGAAACAAAAATCACTGGAAATTTTAAAGTACTCAGGAGAATTAAGAGCACTCTGTCTGCTGAGAAGCCTGCCCAGCTCAACAAAAGACTTATTTAAGATCTAAGAGAAATATCTCCATCAATTATGTATTTGAACAGACAGGTCCTACACATTGCCTTGATAAAAATCAGTGTTCTTGAGGATCTTGATTTATCCTTGGGGGCCTCAGAGTCTTGACTGTGGCAGGGAAGCAGGGTTCTATCCAGCTTAGAAATCTTTGTGTTGCAGTGTTTGGAAAGAGTTTCTTCTGCTTAAAATTTTATGTATCAGGACTCAAGTAGACTTGATAAAAATAATTGAGCAACTTATGAAATGTGGATGTTACATAAGAAATGATGATCTCAGATTGATAGTAGCAGGATCAGACTACTTCAAGTCCTTTTAGGTTTGTGGCAACTCTCCATCATCAGATGATGGTTATCAATTTTTGTAGAAATAAAGTATTTTTTAATTAAGTCATGTACATTGGTTTTTAGACATAATGCTATTGCACACTTAATAAGTTTCAGTGTAGTGTAAATACAATTTTAATAGGCATTGGGAAGCCAAAAGATTCCTGTGACTCCCTTTATAGTAATATTCACTTCATTGTGGTGGTCTGAAATTGAACCTGCAATTTTTCCGAGTCGGCCTAGAGAGAATTTGAACAACAGTCTAAGTAAATTGAACCTAACAGACTTATAAAAACAGTGCCTCACCAATATCAAAAAAGTACATTTTCCTCAAGTGCACATGGAGCCTTCTACAGTGTAGCCCATATGTCAGGCCACAGAGCATTTACTGAGCAGAGGACAAAGATTTAATAAACTTCAAAAGGCTGAAATCATAAACATATCTTTTCTGATCACAATAGAATGGAACTAGAGAACAGAAAAACCCACAAGCATGAAAATTAAACAACACAATCTTAAATGACCAATAGTTCAAAAAGAAATCAATGAGAAATTTTTAAAAACAATAAGATAACAAATATGAAAACACAACATACCAAAACGTATAGGACATGGCAAAAGCAGACCTAAGAGGAAAATTTATAACTGCAATTATATATTAATTGGACACATATGTTCAATTATGTTAAACAAGAAGACACATCCAAACAAATAGCAAAACTTTATACCCTAAGAAACTAAAAAGGGGGAGCAAACAACCGCAAAATAGCAAAAGGAGACCAATAAAAACTATTATAACAGAGAAAAAGCAAAATAGAGACTGGAAAAAATCAATGAAAGCAAGAATTGATTCTCTGGAAAGAACAGCAAAACTGACAAATTGCTTAGTAGATTAAGGAAAAAAGAGAAAAGAACCAAATGACAAAAATCAGAAATGAAAGGCTTTACAGAAATAAAAAGAAGTATAACACTGTGAAGACTAATCTGTTACAAAATAGGATAACCCAGTTGAAATGGATAAATTTCCAGAATCATCCATTTTCCCCAGCTGAGACAGGATCCAGCTAAAATAATAGAATCCTAGTGAATAAAAAATGTAAAAGGAAGAATAAGTATAAAAATAAAACCCCCTACTAATGATGGTGGAAATCAATTTGGATGGATTTTAACTCACCCTATTAAAATATATGTGGGAGACCTGGATTAGATCCCTGGGTTGGAAAGATCCCTTGGAGAAGGAAACAACTACCCACTCTAGTATTCTGGCCTGGAGAAATCCATGGACTGTATAGTCCATGGGGTCGCAAAGAGTCGGACACAGCTGAGCGACTTTCACTTCACTTCACTTCACTAATTCACCCTATTAAAATGTATAGCTCTCCGACTGGATTTAAGAAACTAAATTCTAATGCTTCATTATTTATAAGATAAATGCTTTGCTGTTTCTAACATAAAATAAAATGATAGTCATAAAAAATATCCATAGGTAAACATTTGTTGGGTTCTTACATGCCAGGCACTTTCAAACCCTTTAACATACGCCACATCTCAACAGGGAGACAGACAGATAGTCAGATAAATAACTGGCCAGGGTAGAGACAGGGAATTGAAAGAGCGGACTTTGGAAACCACACTTATAAATGCTGTACTATTTTTAAAAGAAAAAGATTGGACATTTAATAAAGAAAATAAGGGATGGAATAAGAATACATCACAAAAAGAAGACAGCAATATCCATACTGAAACTTCATGAAACATCACCTAAAGTCAAAGGTTAAAATCTACCAAGAAAGTGGAATGCTTGTGAATGTTTATGTATTTATGTGTGTAAGAATATTAGTGAACATCTGTGGCAATGACTGTTAGAAATATAAGGAGAATCTCATAAAAACACAATCAAGGCATGGTGTTTAACAAACTCCTTTCAGAAGAACTCAGGTTAGAATTTTAATACGTGCTTTCCTGGTACAGACACCCAGGTGACTCAGATGGTAAAGGAAATGCCTGCAATGCAGGAGACCCAGGTTTAATCCCTGGATTGGGCAATCTCCTGGAGAAGGGAATGGCTACCCACTCCAGTATTCTTGCCTGGAAAATTCCATGGACAGCAGAGCCTGGTGGCTTACAATCCATGGGATTGTGAAGAGTTGGACATGACTGAGTGACTAACACACCTTCACACATTTTCCTTGTCTGAAGGTCATGAGACTTCCCAGTCTCCTGTGAGCCAATTCTTTATAATATATAGTATATAAATCATATTATATCTCCTATTGTTTACTGGAGGATAACCAGAGAAGCAAAATAGCAGAGAAACAAAACCAATAAATAGAAACCAGAACAACAGAACCTTAAAAAAACTGGAAATTAAAAATAATATTTCCCCTGTCCCTTTCCACTGCTACCAATCTAACCAACTGAAATTAAAAATAGTAATTCAAAAAGTCCTTAGATCAAACTGGGAAAAAAAAAAACAACCAAAATTATAAACTTTTTAGAAGTTCAAGGCAAGGAAAGTACTGTATATTGGTACAAAATTATAGCAGAAGGAAACCCACAGTCATAAATGTTTTAATTAACAAAAGAAATATTTGGAAATAAATTCACTAGAAATTACTCAAGAAGTAAGGAATGTACAACCAAAGGAAGTTATAAAAAAGCATTTATAAACACCAAAGTAGTCACTAATGAATTTGAAATCAAACACAAATGCCCAGATAAGCAATATGTAGAATAAATAAAACCAATGCTGCTTCCAGGAAAAGGCCAATTAGTAAATCAATCTCAGGCACATCTCTTCAAGAAAAACAAGAAGAGCCACAACCTGATGCACTGTGAAGGAGAAAAGAAATGAGCAGACAGATTAAAAAAAGCTTTCCCTTAAGAGCACATTCTGCATAAATTTAATCCAAAACTAAAAAAATCTAGGTGCATTTGATGTTTCCATAAATTAACAGCATTTGTCAAGAAGAGGTTAAACAGTGACTAGACTAAGCACCATAACAGAAACCAGGAAGACTGTCAAATCTGTCTTTTCAAAAGGCTTCACACTCCGATGGTTTTCTAGAAAAGTTTTACCTAAAACACCCTCAGTCTGATCACAGATATTGCTCAGAAGCCACAACTACACCATAATCACTGACAAAGTGGTGGGACATTTTGGGCACTGCCAGGGCTGTGGGCACATTCTCTGAAATCCCATGCTTGTTCAATATGATATGTCTTACTAGAGCTATACAAATACATTGCAATACTTATGCAATACAGTTCTTATAAATATATTATAATGCTTGAGTATTTTATATAAATAAATGGGCTTCCCAGCTGGCACAGCAGTAAAGAATCTGCCTGCTAATGCAGGAGACACTGGACTTGATCCCTGAGTCAGGAAGATGCCCTGGAGAAGGAAATGGCAACCTCAGTATTCTTGCCTGGGAAATCCCATGGACAGAGGGGCCTGGCCTTGCAAAGAGTCAGACTTAGTGACTAAACAACAGCATCATTTCTTTTTAGATTCCACATATAAGGGATGTCACATATTTCTCCTTCTCTGACTTACCTCACTCGGTATGATAATCTCAAGGTGGAAGACCAGTTTTGAAAGAATAGGACATTTGGAAGTTTTGTGACTTCAGGAACCAAAGCCTTTTAGTGCCCTCAGTTTCATCAGAATCTAGACAAAGTGGACATTTCTTGGTTTGTAAGCATGCATATTCCTTTGTCGTCTCTTTTTCATCTTGGTTTTGATTTTAGTGAGTGTAAAGCAAAACTGCCATCATTTTAGGCCCCTGAGAATTCCTTCTGTCTTCTGATGCTATGGTTCTTCTTCTCCTGGAGGCTCCTAGGTACTGTCTCCTGAGCTGACATCACTCAGACAAAGGGCAAAGGCTCAGGAGCAGAAAGAGGGTGTGTGTGTGCGTGAGAGAGAAAGACAGAGAGAGAGACTAGCTGTGTGAAGCAGCGGAAGTTTGGGACTGAGCAGTAACCACCAAGGATCAAAGTTTTCTGGGAATTACAAATCCCATTTTCCTAAATAAACAAGTATTACAGAAACACATCTTGTCCCTAATTCCCGGGTGCCTCTTTGTCCTTTCCACAACCATCTTGCGCGTGTAGACACTCAGAAAATATTTATTGAATAAATAGCTCACATTCCATCCAATAGGTCATTGAGTGACCTGTTCCTTTTCATCATATTCTTACATAAATTCTTTCCTGAAAATTAAAAAACAATAAAGGTGACAACACTGAGAGACCGTCTGTCGTGGTCTGTAGCGTGTGGCATTTGTATATTTGCAGTTGACGGGAAGCACTCCAGCGTCCTGTATTCTGTCTGTGCGTCACCAGCCTGTTGCTTGTCAGATGCTCGGTCAGCACTCAGCTGAGATGCCAGCCCAAAGGCTTCTTCTGAGAAACACTGGTTTGACAGAATACCGTGTCTCATCTTCCTGTGAGAAAGCAAGTCTAGAACCACAAGGGGTAAAACTAGGGGCACTAAGGGATCCTGGGTTGGATCTCAGGACAGAAAAAAGGGACATTTGGTGAAAGTCAAATTAGGCCTTAGTCTTTTTTTTTTTTGATGGTATTGAACCAATGTGAACCTATTATCCTAAAAGATAATGTTGTTAAAGTGCTACACTCAATATGCCAGCAAATTTGGAAAACTCAGCAGTGGCCACAGGACTGGAAAAGGTCAGTTTTCATTCCAGTCCTAAAGAAGGGCAATGCCAAAGAATGTTCAAACTACCGCACAATTGCACTCATCTCACATGCTAGCAAAGTAATGCTCAAAATTCCCCAAGCCAGGGCTCAACAATATGTGAATCGTGAACTTCCAGATGTTTAAGCTGGATTTAGAAAAGGCAGAGGAACCAGAGATCAAATTGCCAACATCAGCTGGATCATCAAAAAAGCAAGACGGTTCCAAAAAACATCAACTTCTGCTTTATAGACTATGCCAAAGTCTTTGACTGTGTGGATCACAACAAACTGGAAAATTCTTAAAAAGATGGGAATACCAGACCACCTGACCTGCCTCCTGAGAAATCTGTGTACATATTAAAAAGCAGAGATAAAGGTCCGTCTAGTCAAAGCTATGGTTTTTCCACTAGTCAAGTATGGATGTGAGAGTTGGACTATAAAGAAAGCTGAGCACTGAAGAATTGATACTTTTGAACTGTGGTGTTGGGGAAGACTCTTTAGAGTCCCTTGGACTGCAAGGAGATCCAACCAGTCCACCCTAAAGGAAATCAATCCTGAATATTCATTGGAAGGACCGATGCTAAAGCTGAAAACTCAAATACTTTGGCCACATGAAATGAAGAACTGACTCACTGGAAAAAACCGTGATGTTGGGGAAGATTGAAGGCAGGAGGAGAAGGGGACAACAAAGGATGAGATGGTTACCTACTCAATAGACATGAGTTTGAGCAAGCTCCAGGAGTTGGTGATGGACAGGGAGGCCTAGCATGTTGCAAGTCCATGGGGTCGCAAAGAGTCAGACGCGACTGAGTGACTGAACTGAACTGAACCAATGTGAATTTCTTGGTTTTGATACTTGCAGGATGATTATGTAAGACTGTTGGCAATAGCGGAGGCTGGGGTCATAGTGCAGGGACTTACTGTCCTATTTTTATATTTTCCTGTAAAAATCTAAACTTATTTTTTATAAAAAATGAGTTAAAAACTAGATAGAGGAAGTTTTATATAAGTGGACATTTATTTATTTTAAAGATTTATTTTTAATCTGAACCATTTTTAAAGTGTTTATTGAAGTTGTTACAATGTTGCTTCTGTTTCATGTTTTGGTTTTGGGCCCCAAGAAATATAGGACCTTAGTTCTCCCACCAGGGATCGAACCTACACCCTATGTGTTAGATAGAGGGTGAAGTCTTAACAACTAAACCCTCAGAGGAGTCCCTAAAGCGGTTCTTTAAAAACCACTACAAAGCCACAGTCATCAAGACAGTATGGTACTGGCACAAAGACAGAAATATAGATCAATGGAACAAAATAGAAAGCCCAAAGATAAATCCACACACCCATGGACACCTTATCTTTGACAAAGGAGGCAAGAATATACAATGGCGAAAAGACAATCTTTTCAACAAGTGGTGCCGGGAAAACTGGTCAACCACTTGTAAAAGAATGAAACTAGAACGCTTTCTAACACCATACAAAAAATAAACTCAAAATGGGTTAAAGATCTAAATGTAAGACCAGAAACTATAAAACTCCTAGAGGAGAACCTAGGCAAAACACTCTCCGACATATATCACAGCAGGATCCTCTATGACCCACCTCCCAGAATATTGGAAATAAAAGCAAAAATAAACAAATGGGACCTAATTAAAATTAAAAGCCTCTGCACAACAAAGGAAACTATAAGCAAGGTGAAAAGACAGCCTTCAGAATGGGAGAAAATAATAGCAAATGAAGCAACTGACAAATAATTAATCTCAAAAATATACAAGCAACTCCTACAGCCCAATTCCAAAAAAATAAATGACCCAATCAAATAATGGGCCAAAGAACTAAACAGGCATTTCTCCAAAGAAGACATACGGATGGCTAACAAACACATGAAGAGATGCTCAACATCACTCATTATCAGAGAAATGCAAATCAAAACCACTATGAGGTACCATTTCACACCAGTCAGAATGGCTGCGATCCAAAAGTCTACAAGCAATACATGCTGGAGAGGGTGTGGAGAAAAGGGAACTCTCTTACACTGTTGGTGGGAATGCAAACTAGTACAGCCACTATGGAGAACAGTGTGGAGATTCCTTAAAAAACTGAAACTAGAACTGCCATATGACCCAGCAATCCCACTGCTGGGC
>NW_011494635.1:3279953-3281115 GCF_000754665.1 Bison bison bison | reverse complement strand
ATTATACAGAGTGAAGTAAACCAGAAAGAAAAACACCAATACAGTATAATAACACATATACATGGAATTTAGAAAGATGGTAACGATAACCCTGTAAGAGAGACAGCAAAAGAGACACAGATGTATAGAGCAGTCTTTTGGACTCTGTGGGGGTGGGGGGATGATTTGGGAGAATGGCATTGAAACATGTATATTATCATACACATATTATCATTCACATTATCATATGTGAAACGAATCTCAAGTCCAGGTTCGATGCAGGATACAGGATGCTCGGGGCTGGTGCACTGGGATGACCCAGAAGGATGGTATGGGGAGGGAGGTGGGAGGGGGGTTCAGGATGGGGAACACATGTACACTGTGGCAGATTCATGTCAATGTATGGCAAAACCAATACAATACTGTAAAGTAATTAGCCTCCAATTAAAATAAATAAATTTATATTTTAAAAAAAGGCCTGTTCCACTAGGAAAAAAAAAAAGAAGGTAAATGTACGTGAAAGTGAAAGTATAAATCACTATGTTCATGTATAAATTGAATAGTAAACTACACCTCATTTTCCTAAAAAAAAAAATTAAAAAAAATACAAACCACTACAATATTGTAATTAGCCTCCAATTAAAATAAATAAATTTTAAAAAAAGAATAGGATTTTAAACAGAGTGAGGGAAGAAGAGACCAGTAAGAGAAATGAAAGAGCAGGTTTCTAAAAAGCCCAGAATTGCTGGCTGCTGTGCAAGGGAGGGTCTGGGGTAGGGGAGGTATTTAATGCAAAGTAACTAAGGGTTTGTAAGACTTCCAGGTGAGAGTGAGGCCAAAAGTCAGTCACAGAGCAGTTGCAGGATTAACAACATCATTCAGAAATGCAAGGATCCTGGGGACGGAGCAGGTTAAAGAGGGCAAAAGTAAACTCGGGAAGACCAGGGAGTTGCATGCTCAAATAATCCAGGAAGAAAACAGAATGCCCCTCAACCAGAATCATGGTTGGAGGCAAGGCAAGGAAGGACTGAGAGCCTCTTTGTCAGCCTGTGATGGACGTGCCAGAGGCTTTTCTTATTTACTTATTTATATTGGAATGTAATTGCTTTACAATATTGGCTTAGCTTCTGCTGTGCAACACCATGAATCAGCTGTATGTGTACATATATCCCTTCCCTCCTGA
>NW_011494635.1:3267214-3279842 GCF_000754665.1 Bison bison bison | reverse complement strand
AGCTGAGCTCCCTGTGTAATGTATGTGTTTCAAGGCTTCTCTCTCCATTTGCTCCCCAACTCCTTTCTCCCCTGTGTCCATAAGTCGACTCTTGACATCTGCATCTCCATTCTTGCCCCGCAAATAGGTTTGTCAGGACCATTTTTCTAGATCTAGTGCATATCCTCTTCACAGACAGTGTTTTCTGTTCTTATCTGTGCTTTAGTGCTGATAAGGGTCTTGCCAATGGAAGGTGTTGAGTCAGACAAGGAGTCCAGCTTTCTCTTTCCTCTTTCCCCTTCTTAGTAGGCAACCTGGAGCAAGGGAAGACGTCTTCAGGCCACCAAAAGCAGTCTCTTTATATTCCATTTGCTCCTTGCCAAGCTCTGCATTAGTTAAGTGTGAATGAATCCAGTTCATACAGAGATGGTTTCTTTTAGCCTGATGTGTGCATTTAACATTTTTAGAGGGAAATAAGCTTTCCACCATGTGTTTGGGGTTTTGCTCAACTGAACACATTTTGGAAACAGCTGGAAATCAAGGGAGTGCCTTCGGACTCTTCCATCCTGTTTGTTTTGCTATCAGTTTTTGGAACGTGATCATCTAGTTTTCCAGACTTCAGGGTGGAATCCAGCATTGCATTCCCACAGGGCATTGGTGAACAATCAGAATGTCTAGCAAGGGAGAACTCCTGGAGACCACCCACCCCCACTGGTCTGCTCCCACGGTGCTGAAATCAGGGTCTGGTCAGATTTCTTGGTCTGATGCACGCCCCCCTGCAGTTGACTTCTGATCAACAGGAAAGGCAGGCAGAGATGAGAGCAAGGCATCTTCAAAACTCTGTAAGTTATTAAGCCAACGTGAAAGTTCAAAGACACCTGAAAGGCAAATGATTTCTAAGCTACAGAATTAAGAAGAACTGGTGAACCTTGTCTCTGGCTAAGGAGGTTGCCATTTTTGGAGACTTTCAAAGCCAAGACTCAGGCCCCAGGGGCTTGGCAGGCCGTGTGAGGACAGACGGGCGTGTGGGAGGCTGGTGCTACCAGCAGCTGGCTGTTCTCTGATGACAGCCTCCGCCTTCATCCAGATCAAAATGTCACGAGGAAGGAGCAGTTTCAGCAGATGGAGGAATGTGGCCATGGGAGGTGGCTTGAAGGAGACTCATATAAACTTGACTACTTCCTGGGAAAGAACCAGAAGAAAGAGAGAGAGAGAAAAAAAAAAAAAGAAAAAAACACTAAGCCAAAAAAAAACCACAAAACACTAAACCTACCCTTCCTGGCTGGGAGAAAGAGACGAGTACAAAGAAAAGAGAGGATTAGCAGACAAGCAGCAGAGTGAGGAGTGTTGTGTGATTCTTGCATTGGGTCAAGGTGGATGGGGATTCAAGCCCCTCCACTAAACACGCTGTGTTCAGGTAGGTGATCTCACTGACCTCAGATCCCTGACCCATAACTTGGGGGTCATGGCCCTCACAGGGACACAGTCAAGGAATGTGGGTAAAGGACTCAACACGTGGCCAAACAGATTTTTTTTTTTTTTTTTAATGGGAGCAGAAATAGAAGGCAGGCTGTGAGGAAAACTTTAGCACCCGAGAGAGCTGAGGAGAGATAAGACTGAGATGGACAGACCCGTACGGAATGAGGAATTCTGCCCCCATCGCTCCCATGGGCAGCAAAAGGTGCCTGCATTTTGGAAGCAGAGTGAAAGTGAAAGTGTTAGTCACTCAGCCGTATCCAGCTCTGTGATTATGTGGACTGTAGCCCGCCAGGCTACAGGCTGGTTACTCTGGCCACGGGATTCTCTGGGCAAGAATACTGGAGTGGGTTGCCATGCCCTCCTCCAGGGGATCTTCCTGGCCCAGGGATTGAACCCAGGTCTGTTGCATTGCAGGCAGATTCTCTACCATCGGAGAGAAACCCTGGAAACAGAGATTGGGGGCAAAATTACCCCTCTGTCCTCAGGTCTCTCCCCTGAACCCCAGGGCTGGTGGCTTTCCTGCTGGGGCTGCAGTCACCTCAAGTCTCTGCTGTGATTCCCCTGGGCTGGTGGACCCACCGCCTAAGTCTTGCAAGTTCCTGGAGACTTTTGATACCTGTTCTTTGTTGAATCATCCTTGTCTTTGTAATCCCTCGCCTTTCAAAAGGGCATCATCTCTCCTCAGATAGTTTTCTCTACTGAATGGCCATCTGCACAGGATTCAAGCACCCACCCAGACCAACTGAAGCAGAACCCTGGGGTGGAACCCAGTGATTCGTGTTTGAGCAAACCCATCTGGGCTGAGGCTGACTGACTTCAGAACCTCTACTGCCTTAATTAATTGAGAAATCTTATCCACTTGATCAAGTACGATATCATAAGGATGAGTTGATCTCATACTACTTCTGGGTTTTGTTAATTTTTTCTAGAAGTCTCTGGGTGATTTAATCACCAAGTCATGTCCGACTCTTGTGACCCTGTGGACTATAGCCTGCCAGGCTCCTTTGTCCATGGGATTGTCCAGGCAAGAATACTGCAGTGGGTTGCCATTCCCTTCTCCAGGGGATCTTCCTGACCCAGGGATTGGAGCCTGGTCCCCTGAATTGAAGGCAGATTCTTTACTGACTGAGCCACCAGGGAAGCCCAAGACACCAGGGAAGTCTTTGGAGTTATGCTTTGCTTTTTTCCCCATTTAGTGCATAAAACACAGTTGCATTATCCTTGCGGGTGAAGCCACGTGTTAATATTCATTACCCCTTTCACGCTAGGTTTGTCACTTTGCTTTAACTCTATCCTTGCCTGATATTGTTACTCCTAGCTTTCTCTTTGTTAGCGTTTGCCTGGTCGGTCTTTGCCCAATCTAATTTTAGTAGCTTCTTTCACACATACCTCATTCTGTAAGACTTTCTCCCAACAGGTATGCTGAACCTATGTGCATTTGTTAGTGGCATTTCATCTGAATGTGTGACTCGAACATGATGGCTTATGTGTCACTTGTCACTAGCTTCACTTTGGAGATTTGTTTTCAATATACCCTGTATTTCCTAAATCATTTGCTCTAGGGATTTCTTTTCCTTTCTTTGCTTTGTTTTCCCCTTTCTCTTCTTTTTGATATTGGTGGGATATGTGAGTTTGACTTCCGGTACTTTGGAGGATTTATAGTATATTTTTAGTTTGTCAAGTTGTCATCATTATTATTCACGTGTCACACTTATGAATAATAAGTACATTTATGTCTTAATTTAAGAAGTATAGATAGCATCTATAGACTCCACTTTTCTATTTTGCCACATATAATATTGTAATTATTTGCTTCTATTTCTTAAACTTTTATTTTGTATTAAGGTATAGCTGATTACCTTAATTGTTGTGATAGTTTTCAGGTGAATAGCGAAGGGACTCAGCCGTACACATACATGTATCCATCCCCCCCACCCCCGCAAACTCCTCTCCCATCCAGGCTGCCACATAACATTGAACAGAGTTCCCTGTGCTATACGGTAGGTCTTTGTTGGTTTTCCATTTTCAATACAGCAGGGTGCACATGTCCATCCCAGACTCCCTAACTACCCCTACCTCCCCATTTTTCCCTTTTTGCCACTGTAATATTGTTTTATTGTGTGTGTGTGGTTCCCTTTACTACAGCAATATATTTAAAATTCTTTTTTTAATAATGGGTGTTTAATGGATTTACACATCATCCTTGTTCAGGGGCCATGCTAATCTCTGTCGGCTTCCAGTTTTAGTACATGTGCTGCTGAAGCAAACACACTAGCACACTTAAAACTTTGTTTAACTTAGAGCGTGTAAGAAAGAGCCTTTCTTATCTTTCTTCTCCGGTGACGGGAGGGGTGTGGGAAGGGCATTCCCTGGTCCACAGAGACGCTCGGTCTTCACCTCCCTGACACTCACCTCTGAACTGGCCCTGGCTTCGTCTCTGTTGCAAAGTATCAACACACAAGTTTCCCTCTAGAGAGAACAAGTCGGTGAAACGATAAAATACCTCCATCTGACAAGTAAATTGCACTTGTTAATCTTATACTTTTCTTTATCAGCTTAATCTATTCTTTGGCATCTGTGGTAAGTAAACAGGTTTTGTTGCCAAATGATAAATAGGGGGGAAATTAGAGGCTTTTGCCTTGACGCTAATTAAGTCCTTAGAGAAAGTAGTGATTCATGGTTGCGCCGACTGGGAAAATGCTATCGTGGCTAGACTGATTTTACTGGTTTCGGTGAAGACATGCCACTCTGCTTTTTTCAAAGTTTATTACAGGGTCCTGAATAAAGAATGCATCTGAAAACAACCCAGAACTGAATATTTCCTTATATAGTCATCCAACATTTATAGATTTTTTTACCCCCTATTAAAAGTTTGAATTTAATTCAGTGTAACTTCTCAGTCAAAATCACCACTTCCTCTAATTTTCTCACTACTCCATCCTGTCTCCAACTCATAGTTAATTAGCAGAATGTCTGCCTTTTTCAGCTGTTGTCCCCACTTCTCCTAGCCCTCCATGACTAAAATTGAGGTCCCGACCTGACTGTTTGGAGAGACCAACCAGCTACCTACCTAATGGAAGCAAACCAGTGGGCTTACCCCTAACAGATCATACCTAAAGGCAACAGAGAAGGCCTCCCTGTTCTGCGGATTTAGGGCTCCCACTGCTACGACCTTCATAAGGGCCTCTGCGTTCCTGGGAGTTTCTGTATTTCTGAATGGAAAAGAACAGGAACTTGTCTCATGAGTTCTGGGCTCTGTGTCTATGTGGTATTTGTCCTCAAGGCAACACTTTGAGGGAGACCCGGGGTGCTCGGAGGGTGGAGGCAGCTCTCTCAAGGTGCTGGGACCAAGAGCTGGTGCAGGTGGATTCAGTGGCATTCTATGGCATTGACTGATGGATTCCATGGCATTCCAAGCTGCCCCTGTTTCTGTGAGCAACCTCACTTCAGACACCTGGCATGACCTAGGGGCTGGGCATCTGGTGGTGGTGGTGGAGCACCCCCTGAGGAAGAGAAAAGATGAGCGGCTTCTTCCCTCCAGATTCTCTGGCTCTGCCGCTCGAGTGACCTAGGCTGAGTGGTGCTATTCCAAAAAACCATCCATAGAGAAAGCTAGAGCTGTGTTGGCAACGGCTGCTGAAAAAGTCTACTCTCTACCCTAATTTTTTTAGATTATAGAATACTTACTATCTTTCCTTGGAAGAAATACTATAAAATCAACCTTTTAATTCTGTTTCTGCTTTCCAGAGGCCAAGGTCTTTATTTGAACAAGCACACCTGAGTGTCCCTCTCCCATCTCTCCTGCCCTGCTCCTACCCTCTCAGGACTCAATCTCTGTAGGTAAAGACTCTGCTCTGCACTTGTTCTGACTCTGACACATGCTCACCTTGCCTTATGAAAGGCCAGAAGTGCCCAAGAATCAACACACTCTCTGAAAACAGCCTTTAAGGATAATAGATGGATTTTGGTGTATACCTCAACTTCCTAGCCTCTCAGGGGGACCGGCTCTGTGGCATGTCCTCCAGGGGTTCCACACAGGATGAAACATCACTCGCCTTCGACACTAGCTTCTTGATGAAACATCCTTCATTACTACTCATATTTATAATCCCAGCTGGGAAGCAGTGAGTAGGATGAACATGACTTATCCAAGGTCATTCAGGAGGTTAACGGTAGATGTCAGTAGACTTATCAACTCAATCCGAAGAAGAAGTTGGCTGCCACAGCTAATTGAAGATGCAAGCAATTGCTCGTGGGTGTAGAGAGTTCTCTGACTGCAGCAATATTTAAAGAATGAAAAGTCAGAGGGCAGGGGTTTTGAAAAAAGACTCAGCAGCTTGATAGCTATAACGCTAAGCTTTCCAAGAGTGAAATTTTCTAGGTACAGTGTGCTTTGTGATGGACAATGTAATCACCAACTCCACCTCTTTGTTTTCTCTTGTATTTACACGTGTCAACAATGACCTTAAATACATACAATCATGTCCCTGTGAACCCTGGGACACACCCAGGGTCAGCACATGTTTCTCTGCTCCTCTAAATTCCAACACTTTGGGCTCAGCTCTCTTGGCAAGACTATTATTGAAAGTCTCTGTTTGTCTCTAATGAATATCGTTCTCATGCCTGTGAACAGGGGCTGTGCCATCCCTTCACCATTAGCATCATTACCACCTCGCACTGTGACTGGCCCTTCACAGGTGCTTGGTAGCTGTTTGTGGGATGAAAGACAGTGAGCTCAGTGTTTGGCTCTGAGGATATAAAGATGAACAGGTAACATTCCTTTGTCCCTCAAGGGCTCAGATGACTTCTATGCAACATCAAAGTTGGTAGAGCTCTGGGAGCTGGGTCCCTGACAAGGATGAAGGGTATGTCAGGGAAGCTGATGATGGAGATGGCTTAGTGCAGTGAGTCTCCATCCTTAGCATGTCTGAGGATCCTGTGGTGATGCTGTGAAAATGCAGCTTCTGAGTCAAGGGTCAGGAGGAAAGCTCAGGACTCTGTATTGCTAACAACCTTCCACGGGCCGTGATGCATCTGGTCAGCAGACCACTCTTTGAGTAGCAAGGTCTTAGAAGGTAGTAGGTTTTCCCTAAATGATGTGGATTCCAGAAAAGCAAAGATTACAGAGGCATGGAGATACAGACAGGAAGTTTTAGAAGACTGTTGAACAGCTGGGTAAGGATGGAGTTTAAGTTGTATTGAGAAAACAGCAAAAGAGAAAGTATATAAAGAGGACCATGAGCCATTTAGGGCCTAGCCATGGGGTTTCATTGTTAACCTTATTCTTATAGGCAATAGGGAGCCACCAAATGCTTTTAAGAACAAAGCAGCTTGATTGGCTTGGGATTTAGGTGAACCACCCCCTGTCTGTGTAGTGAAGCACAAGTTGGCGGAAAAACTCAAGATCTTTGAGTTATGACCCAAAATAGCAATATTAAAGAAAGACAGTGAGGGATTTACCTTGGCAAGAGCTGTGGTGATTGAGAAGTAGAGATGGACTGGCACAATGTTTAGGAAATAGAACCAACAGTATTGATACAGAAATTGGGAGTGAGTATAAACTACAGTTGGCCCTCCATCTCTACAGGTTCTGCATCTGCAGAATCAACCAAAGGGGGAATCAAAAAATTTGAAAAAAAAAAAAAATCCTGGGTTCCAAAATTCAAAACTTGAATTCACCACACACTGACAGCTAATTATGTAGCATGACATTGTATTGGGTGTTATAAATAATTTATGGATGATTTAAAGTATATGGAAGGATGTACATAGGTTATATATGCCAATTCTATGCCATTTTATGTAAAGGATCAGTACCTGTGGAATTAGTCCCCTGTGGACTCCAAGGGACAACTGTAGTAAACAAAACGTCATTCAGATTTCTTGCCTGGGAGCTTGAGGGGATGAATTGCAGCATGGTGGCATCTCAGGATCAGATAGCTTGGGATGTTTTCCATATGCATTTGATTTTTAAACCAATTATTATTGAATGAACCTAAAATGCAGTTTATTTTTATTTTGAACTGTTATTTATTTTATGTTTCTTAGGGATTAATTTGTCACTGAAAATTTTATTCCAAAGAATACCATACTGTTTTTTGCACAAATGTGCCTCAGTGGTAAAGAGTCCACCTGCTAATGCAGGAGATGCAGTGGGTTTGACCCCTGGGTCAGGAAGATTCCCTGGAGGAGGAAATGGCAACCCGTTCCAGTATTCTTGACAGGGAAATCCCATGGACAGAGGAGGCTGGTGAGCTACATACAGTCCATGGGGTCGCAAAGAGCTGGACATGACTCAGTGACTAAACAATACCAACAAATAATGATAGAGAAGTTAGAAGAAGTTACCAAAAACAGTTAGCTGGTTCCATACTGAAATTTGTTATAATTTCTAATGATTTCTTATTTAACATTATGGCATTTGTTCTTAATAATTGAATAACACTTTGGTATCTTCCCTCAAAAAAGTGTATGCAAAACTCTATTGTAGCACAGATTGTACTGTATTAAACAATTTTAAATAAATCTGTCTTCCAAGGCAGTGAATGTGTTCCTTGAGGACACAGAGGGATGGTATTCATATTTATCCCCTAGCCTGACAGACCCTAGATGGAGTCAATGTCAGGAACCAACAGTAATTTAGAATAAATAAATCCTGCCAAGCATTCTATTCTTTATTCTTGCCCACAAGAGGTCAGTTGCACAGACAATGGAAAGACATTTGCATCAACCAGCACTGAGTTCACCCTAAAGTCAGACAAGAGAATTAAGGACCATTTTGGAAGTTAACTATTTAAACTGTGTGCTGTAAAGTCACAAACCAGGTCAGGCAAATGTCAGGAATCATGACCTACCAGGAAGTCTGTAGGAGGAGATGGAGAAAAGGGTGAAGGTCAACTAACTCATAGTTCTCTGTGACGAGAGTTGTTTTGGCAAGCGGTCCTGGCTGACTTCATAAACGGGAAAGCAACGGCCAGACACTGGTCAACCCGAGACACATCCCACTTTGGTTCTTCCCTCCCCACCCCACCCTGGCATTACCTGTGTGGGCCCCATTGTTTCCATGGTGATTTTAATTAAAATAGTAGTCACTGTTGTAACAAGTTACCGCAGCAATTGTCAGTGGTGCTGACGGTTACGGGAAATGAACCATTGAGTTTAATCTTAATAGATCAAGCAGGAAGGAGAGGAGAACATGCATTTAGGGGATTGTTCCCTGGGAGCTTGTGAGACGGCGAGGGCTGGGTAGAGCTGCTACCCAGAAAGTCAGCCAGAGCATGGCAGGTACAATGACATGCTGGCTAGTGAGCCCTGGACATCTGTCCGGACTTCGTCACCTAAGTAAATGGTCTTTCTGGGCAGAATCAAAAGTCCAGCATGTGAGGAACAAACTGAAACAGGAAGCAAAGCAGAGGATGGTAAAGGGGAGGCCAAGAGGCTAGAAAAGCAATGAACATTTTTGTTCACCCAGAAAACCCACAGACAGGAGCCTCCTTGGGTCCATGAGGCACTGCAGGTCACCCCCTCCCCTTCAAACCCCTGGGCCTCTCCCTGTCCTTGCCCCCAGGCTTCCCCCAGTGCCCTGACTCCCCATTCTCAGTCTCTGCAGAGATTTCTCTTCTCCCTCATCCTTAAGTCACCCAAATTCAGCCCAGTGTCTGGCACCAATGATAACTTGGAACCAATCACTACTGCTAAATGTATTATTCTGTATTCTGATATAGTAAGTCCCCTACATATGAATCTTCAAGTTGTGAACTTTCCAAGATCAAAACATGTGTTCATATGTTCAAGTACGTAAATTAGGTTACGTGTCTGGTGTACATTGTCACATGCGTGCACCCTCTACAAGTGGTTGCACTTCTGTGTACTTTACAGCACTGTATAGAGTACAGTAGTATCTTTCTTTCAAGCCCAGGATGTCTGGAAGCAAGCGTAAAAGCAGCCGTACATAGCCAATTGTGTTAGTTGAGTACCTAGGCTAACTTTGTTGGACTTACGAACAAACTGGACTCATGAATGCACTCTTGGGACAGAATTTATTCCTATGTAGGGAACTTACTGTACTTTAGACAGCTGTGTCCTCTCATAGGTCACTGCTGGGGATAGATGGGCCAGTTCCCAATGGAGACTCAGAAAGAAGCATAGAGCACCTCTCTGAGCACTGAGAAGCTGAAGTGCTTTCTGCATCCCCTCGCATCATGGCTCACGGATCCCTGGTGCTCCTGGCCTCCCTGCCCATGAGCGAAGCTCCTCGTCACCCAGGGCTGCCCTGGGCCGAGATGCTGAGGCTCACGGTAGAAAACCGCCTGCACAGGGGCCTGCAGGGGTGAGACAGGGTCTGCTGTCACAACATTTGTACCACATGCTCTGACTGCCTCTTCTCCATCCACCTCTAGATCAGGACAGCCTCCTTTTATAGAAGAAGCATGTGTAGGGATGTGTGGAGGAGTCCAGTCTGGACGCTGGATGCAGGGCAGGATGCAGGGTGGGTGGAAGCAGATGGAGGTGCTGGTCAAAGAGCAGGTGACAAATACCTCAAAGTGAAAATACGAGAGTGAGTGAGGGTCTGAAAGGCAGTGAGAACAGGGACTGGAGAACTGGACGAGACAGAATTCACAAAAGACACAATGGCAGGATGTGGATGATTGTATTTAGGGGAGGAAAGGAAGGGAAAGCCAAAGATGACTCTCAGATGTGGAGGTTGGACGGATGGACACATGCAGGACATAGTGTGGCTTTGTCGCTGTCCTCCTCTGCCTTGTGCTTCTGGGGAGACCCCAGCATGCAAGGGGGGCTTCCCCAATAGCTCAGTTGGTAAAGAATCCACCTTCAATGCAGGAGACCCCAATTTGATTCTTGGGTTGGGAAGATCTGCTGGAGAAGGGATAAGCTACCCACTCCAGCATTCTTGGGCTTCCCTTGTGGCTCAGCTGGTAAGAATCCTCCTGCAATGTGGGAGACCTGGGTTCAATCCCTAGTTTGGGAAGATCCCCTGGAGAAGGGAAAGGCTACTCAACTCCAGTATTCTGGCCTGGAGAATTCCAGGGGGTCACAAAGAGTCAGACGCGACCGAGCGACTTTCACACTTCACAGCACCTGAGGACCTTTTTTATTGTTTTCATGAAAAGATCGAATATATTCTATTTAATCTCTGTATCCTTTACCTTGCCACAATCCTGGGTTTCTAAGAGCAATTGGCAATTTATATGACTAAATAGAGTGCTGGGCCCTTCTCTTGCAAAGCTGGCTCCTGGCACTGACCCAAGCTAGCCGACCAGGGCACAGATCCCATCCCACACCTGTACTTCCAATCAGATGGGAAACGTGTCAAAAGCAATTACAACCGATACAAAAAGTGCCAAAGCTTGGGGATTATTTCCTTCTTGAAAATGAGAGCTAATTTTAGTTATTATGATAACAACACCACTCTCTGCTGCTGTGTTGACAAGAGCCGAGGGTAGGCTCTGGCAACGGGATTGGGACTTGACATGACTGGGACAGAGAGGAACGGGGCTGTGCTGACGCCCAGCAGAAACAGCCTCCAGGAACAGAGGGGACTACAACTTTCTCATCCTCCTCGAGCCCCAAAAACCCTCACCATCAGACACACAGCTGTGGATGAGGGAGGTTTCTGAAACTCAGCTGTTCTGTTCCCCCACCTGAGGCTGAAGCCGTCCAGGAAGGTGTCCTGCCTGGATCTGTGATGGGCTGGTGGGGGTGGGGGTGTGGGCAGATGGGATGCTGCCTGTCAACAGCAGAGCTCAATGAGACACACGTGGTAGGGAGCGTGCAGCACTCAGGTCTTCACGGGCAGCCCAAGCATGCACGGTGTGAGTGCAGGACATCCCTGGGCTCGGAGCCATGGGCCTGGCAGCAGGGCCACCTCTGGTCCGTCATTCCAGGGAGTCGAGCTGACACACACTGCAGAGCCTGCCTGACGGCTTATGCCCCAGCCTTGCTCACATGGGTGGGAAGGGGGGAAATGGCCAGAATTTCCTTTCCTGCAGAGGTACTTCTTGACATGTTCTTGCACTTTTACCAGGAATAAAATCATGATGGTGAACCATTTTAGTGCTTCATCCATTCAGAAGATTTCAGAGATTTTAGCTCAAATCTGGGCCTGCCCGTGGGAAGGTGTCACTCTTGGGGTCATCATTCCTTCTACATGTGGCTCCAGGGAAAGATGAAGACCCGGGTTGTCCACTATGATTCTGAAAAACTAAGTGGTTTTCTCCACTGCGAATGAGGATGGACACTTTCACTTTGGAACTTGGCTGAGGAGATGAACAGCATTAGAGATGAACTCCAATCATGGAAAGAGAAATCAGGACTGCCTGACCTTACTGATTTGGACAGTTCAAAGATCCAGTGGGTCTGATACTAACATCAAGATCAGAGAAAACACCACTGGCTGTGAAGACGTGGGAAGAAATTAGACTTCTGAGGTGTGGGTTACTAAGAAGACTCCTTTTGTTCCCAATTCCTTTCTCTTCCTGGTGTAAATGATAATATAATGCTTGTGCTAAGTTCGAATCAGGCCCATCAGTGAAAACCACTATGAAAACCTAAAGGGAAATATGCTGTGAATCTTACAAAACATGTCTAATTAAAGACAACCTATAAATAATGCATGATCTTTCAGCAGACCAAAATTGGAAAAATACATCATTTATGATTTTTCAGTGATCTGTCAAGTAGAAACAACTTATCCAGAGCCCAAGTCATTGTTCAAATAACCAAACATATTTGAAACCTATCATGGCATCCGGTCCCATCACTTCATGGGAAATAGATGGGGAAACAGTGGAAACAGTGTCAGACTTTATTTTTCTGGGCTCCAAAATCACTGCAGATGGTGACTGCAGCCATGAAATTAAAAGGCACTTACTCCTCGGAAGGAAAATTATGACCAACCTAGATAGCATATTCAAAAGCAGAGACATTACTTTGCCAACAAAGGTTCATCTAGTCAAGGCTATGGTTTTCCTGTGGTCATGTATGGATGTGAGAGTTGGACTGTGAAGAAGGCTGAGCGCCGAAGAATTGATGTTTTTGAACTGTGGTGTTGGAGAAGACGCTTGAGAGTCCCTTGGACTGCAAGGAGATCCAACCAGTCCATTCTGAAGGAGATCAGCCCCGGGATTTCTTTGGAAGGAATGATGCTAAA
>NW_011494635.1:3255362-3267114 GCF_000754665.1 Bison bison bison | reverse complement strand
CTGGGAGGGATTGGGGGCAAGAGGAGAAGGGGACGACAGAGGATAAGATGGCTGGATGGCATCACTGACTCGATGGACGTGAGTCTGAGTGAACTCCAGGAGTTGGTGATGTACAGGGAGGCCTGGCGTGCTGTGATTCATGGGGTTGCAAAGAGTCAGACGCGACTGAGCGACTGATCTGATCTGATAATGGTCATTCTTAATTATGAACCTTTCTGGATTACCAAGGAAGAATCAAATTTTCTTTAGATGAGTTATGATGAAGGATGTTTAATATAGTTTCATTTACAGTGTGCAATTAATCAGAAAGCTCACGGGTTGGAAATTCCTACCTCCATTATTAACAATGAGAAAAAGATGAATATATATACACACATCATGGAAGGCAAGGAGAAGGAAGCCAATTTCATAACCTTTCCTTGGATTAGAATGTCTTGTCATTCCCATGAAAATGATTCTTAGCTAAACATAAATATTTCCAGTTACAAGCAGGCAAGTATCCTTTTATTTTTGCAGTGGTTATGTAATCAGTAATGCTTGCTCAGGACCTCCCTAGTGGTCAGTGGTTAAGACTTCACCTTCCAATGTGGTACATTCGATTCCTGTCAAGGAGTTAAGATCCTACCTGTCTCCTGGCCAAAAAAGGAAAACATGAAGCAGGAGCAATGTTGTAAAAATTCAATAAAGACTTTTAAAAGAATGGTCCACATTAAAAAAAAAAAAGTTTGTAGTTTTTTTTTTTAAAGTTTTGATGTTTTTGAAACATCAAAAAGAAAAAAAGCAGGTTGTTATGGGGAATTTTATTTATTTTCAATCAGTGTAAAGACAAGTGAAAGATGAAGCAGGCCCAGTATTAAAAAGAACAGAGAGGAGGATTTTGTGTCCCTTTAAGTAAGGTAATTTCATATTGTTCTGCTAACGTTATGGTCTACGTCTTCGGTACTGACCACAGTTGTTCAAAATTTGGAATTTTACTTTAGAGTAAAATAATTCAGTATTGTGTAGAACCTTGGATTTTCTTTTTCCTCACATTTCTTCTAGTTTATCTTCTTCCATCTATATAAGACTTTCTTTCTTACTTTTCCTATGGAGTCAGGGACAATCTTAGCAAGTAACACATTGTAGTAAAAATCAGGAAAAGTGTCCAAAAAGGGCTTTTACACTACCCAAACTGGTAAAGTTTTGAAAATGTCATTTTAAATGTTGTTGAATAGGCAACACAAGGAAGAGAAAATGAATGAACCTGGAGTTTACAAATTGCTGGGGAGAGAGACATGAACTCCCCCAGTACAAAGAGGCTCATGAGTAATCAGCTTGTGCAAGATGGCATACAGGAGGTCCAAGGAGCAAGCTCTATCACTGAAGAGAATGTTCAAGAAGGCTGCCCTACAAAGAGAATCGCTATGCAGCTGGGTCTCAGAAGATGAGGAGGAAATTGGGGTGGGGGGTTACCAAAAAGGTATCTCCATTTCCCCATCGCAGCTTCTCCCATGGCTCAGGCTCTTCTTGAAGGTGACCTTGACACTCACCGTGTCTAGACGTGGAGCTATGTCCCGCCCCCTAGCACTGGGATGTCTTCGGTGACTACTTCGGCCGTTAGAGTGTACAGAGGTGATGTGACTTCCGAGGCCAGGCCATGAAGGGGGATTCAGTCTCCTCCTTGCTGCTGGAGCCCCATGCCACCACGCTGGAAGGCGCCCAGTCACCCACAGTGTAGAGGTCATGCGTGGCCTCCCTGCAGCTACATAAAGAGAGACAGGGTAGGGGAAGATGTCCAGCCACACTGCTCCAGCGCACTGCTCCAGTGCCCAGGCTCCTCCAGTCTGTTCCAGCTCCAGCCGATGACTAACTACGGCCAGAGGATTGCCTGAGTCAGAACCACCCACCGACACTATGAGAGAATAAAATGTTCGCTGCTGATTTAAACCACCAAGTTGAGGGGTGATGAGTCAGAAACCATCAGGGATAAATGGGAACTTGGGGAGAGATGTGGGAGTTCCTGAAGCCACTCCTTCCGTCTGTGAGCCCCTGAGACCAGCCCACTTATTAGTGGCTTCTTTGGACAAGCGGTTTGCACCCAACTGAGCTGTGTTGGAAGATGTGAACTGGTGAGAGAAGGGCTGATTGTAGGCATATGGCCTGGTGCTGATGCATCTTGACTGATTTTTCTAGTAATTTCAGCCCTGTTCAAATGTAGAAAGAGGTTTGAGCCAAATGCAGAGTAAATTTCTGTATGTCTTGGTGGAAGGACCTAGCAAAATCATGGAGATTCATCAGCAGAAAGCTGGGGACGCTATACCTTCGGGAGGATGCTGTGTTGAGTGCTGCAAGGGACCTTCCTAGAATGGCTGGAGGCTGTTTCATTTTTCAGGATCAAACCTCTCTGTTGTCTGAGTTTGGCTCCTCACTGACTCTAGAATTTCTGTAAAGATTTTTGCTACAAAGGAGATTTGAAATACCATGCTGATTTTTGCTAAGTTATAACACAATTCTTGTTAGCTTTTGGAAATTCCTGAAAATATACAAAGGATGAGTAAGGAAACATTATTAATAATCCCATGACCCATTTTACTATGTTCTTGTATTTTCTTCTGGCATCCTTCCATGTGTATATATAATTGATAACATGTCTGTTAAGGGCAATGAATGCTCTCTAAATATTTATAGAGAAAAAATGCTCATGTAATATCAAACTTAATGCCTGGAACTCAGTGCTCCATAAATGTATAAATAGACACATAAATATGATAACTTATCTTTAATGTAAATAGTCTCACAAAATGAGGGTCATACAAGTTGCTTTTTTTCACTTCACATTACATGGGGAGCATTTCTATGGAGTAAGTTCATGAAGGAACAGGGAATGGAAACTCAGCCTCTTGTCTCTGATGTGAGTTCTGATATGGGTCCCTGTCCCTTTTGCTTGTTATATGAATTGTGAACAGACTGTGTTTCTACCAGGTCCTGTCCCTCAGGGCATATGTGTAATACAAAAAACCAACAAACAAAAACCCAAATACATGAACAAGTCAAACCAAACAAAAACAAACAGAGAACAGAGTAGTGGTTCCCAGAGGGGCGGGGGGCTAGAAGGGGGAAGTAGGTACAGGGGGTCAACTGTCTGCTCCTGTATGAAAAACTACATCGTGGGCGTGAGAACAGCGCAGTGTCCACAGAAATAGAAATACAATGTGCACATGACTCTTCTGCAATGTTATAAGCTAATGCTATCTCAATCAGTAAATCAATCCATTTTTTAAAAATTTTAGAGGCTTCTCTACACTGAAAATGTAGTTGTAAATATTGGAATTCAGGAACCTGTCTCTTTGGAGCATCCTGGCATTCAGAGGCATGCTCCTTTTACCCTTATGTCCACCTAGTTACCTAGGCCTTCATTTAGAAGATGCATGTCTTAGTTTGGGTTCCTCTAGAAGCAGAACCTGAGACAGGAAGGTGGGTGCATGTGGTTTATTTGGAAGGCAATCCCAAGAAGAAGGACAGGCAGGCCATGAGAAGTCACAGCTGTGGGCCCCAGGCTCCATCCTGTGAGGGAGGAAAGCAGGGGATGTGGGTGGTTCCACTCGGAGGCTACGAGGCTGGGTGCTCACCTGTCTGGTCCAGCCTCATGGCCTGGGGCTGTCTCCTTGCCATCTGCCTCAAGGTATTCTGCGTCCATCCCATGTAGGATTTTCTTTTTCTTTTTGACAACATTATTTGAGCTACTTTTATTAAAATAAAAAAATTTTAATTTAAAAAGTACCAATAAACCAAAAAGTCTGAATTTTAAAAAGGAATTAATCACAAAATATGGGCATCATAACATCCTCAGATTTTTTTTTCCTGCAATACCTGATGCCAAAATACAATGAGAAAATTATTACCAAACTTTGAAAAGTTGCAACTAAGGAATTTTGTAAATAAATTTCAACAGTAACAAAACATTTGATTATTCATAATGTGAATGAAGTAGCTATGTGAAGATAGAAGGAATAAAGTGAAATTGAGGAGAAAAGTTGTAGAGGAGGAGCCATGAACTTGGAGTTAATACACAAGGGAAGTGGGAGGGGGTTCAGGATGGGGAACACATATAAACCCATGGCTGATTCGTGTCAATGTATGGCAAAAACCACCACAATATTGTAAAGTAATTAGCTTCCAATTAAAATAAATTTTAAAAAAAGTCAAGCAAAGACTATGAGATAATGTATCAGAAAAATAAAATGAGGAATGACCCTAGCTAAGTTATATAAATTCTTAATAGGAATTGATCTAACAATGAATAAATTATATATGCAAAATCCAATAATCAAATACTATGCAGTATGTAAAATACTACAGAATTGACTCAAAACTACAGGCTAAATGTCCATTTACACCTCCCTTCTAAATATATTTCCCATGCAGGATTTTCTTTTGTGGCACGATAGCCAGGGGGACACAATGGCTTTTGTGATTCCTCTGCCTCTGTTTCCACAGCTGTGTTGTGACTCCTGGACTGCGGGGCTGCTTCGGGACTACACTCATGGTCTCAAGGTTCCCAGATGCCTTTCTTCCCAAAAGCTTCCTTGGTGGTGGTAAGACAGAAGATAAAAAGTCGAAGCCTGATTTGAAGCTTGTAATTATTTTCCTGCAGCAGGAAAAATAACTTCAAACCCAAAAGATGGCATCCTGCAGGCATGAAAAAGTGAAAGTCAAGTCGTTCAGTCGTGTCTGACTCTTTGAGACCCTACGGACTATAGAGTTCATGGGATTCTCCAGGCCAGAATAGTGGAGTGGGTAGCCTTCCCCTTCTCCAAGGGATCTTCCCAACCCAGGGATCCAACCCAGGTCTCCCACATTGCAGGTGGATTCTTTACCAACTGAGCCACCAGGGAAGCAGGGATGAGAACCGCACCCTAAAAGTCTGAAATCAGGAGATACTCAGAGCATGGCTGGATGCTCTGTGGTTGCTGGGGTGACAGCAGGTGATTCTAGCAGGAAGGGAATGTCTCTGGTTCAAGCAGTGCTGAGAGCCAGGGGCTGGGACAGCTCCACCTTTAGGGAGACGTGTGGACAGAATAAGCTAGTGAACCATCTAAGAAGCAGCTCACATAACGAAGGACCAAAGAAGCAGAAAACATTTTTCTCAGAAAATATTCATAGACAGGGGAATTCTCCAGAGGTCTGGTGGTTAGGACTTCCATGCTTTCATTGCACTGAACACAGGTTCAATCTCAGGCCAGGGAACTGAGATCTCACTTGCTAGGAGACCGAAATAGTAATGATAATGCTAATGATAATAAAAAGAATCCAAAAGAAAGAAAATATTCATGGGCCTTAGGAAAGATTCAGTTACAGAAGGGCTGTCCTGTACAGAAGATAGCTGATGGGTTCCGAGCTGCTTCAGAAGGCAAAATGGGGACCAACAGGCAACAAGCAGGAGGGCAGGTGTACATTCAGTATTAAAGGAACCCCCAGGCCTGCCTGACAAGGAATGAACAAGTTCCTGGAGTTTTCTGAAGACCCCTGCTGCAAACCAAGCTTTAAAGATGGGAGCTCAGCAAAGTCCATTCTTTGCCACGTTTTTTGGTGTCGTAGTTTTGTTTCAAGGAGGAAGGTGGAGTGGCCAGTGGCAACGTTGGGGGACAGAGACTGCAGTTTGCCTTGATTCATTCCCTGCACTGGGCGATAATATTGCATGCTTATCATTAGCCTTTCAGAGAAGTGGGCAGCTACTCTGTCACTTGGTCCATTACGAACGCGAAGGACCTTGGGATTCATGACCGTCTCTCAGATGCGTCTCTGAACTGGGGTGGACTCCTGTCACTCCAAGCCTTGGGGTCTCCTTCCTGATTCTCCACATGGCAGCCCCTGTGAAGTGCGGTCCCCTCTCTCCGCTCCTCATCCCAGAGAGCTTTGGCATGGAGCCCTGTGGGGAAGCAACCCGGAAATTGCCTCTTAGTTTCTTGTCTGGCAAATAGTAACCCTGCCAGTTGTCTTCCTCAGCAGCCTTGGATCTGGCAGCCCTCCCTGGGAATCACACTGGGTGATGATGCCATGAGGCTCTGAGCCCAGGGAAGTCAGAGAAGGCACGTTTATACAAGCTACATGATCGGCACCTCGGATTTCACAAATGATGTTTCAGTTCTCAGGGGAGGTGGGCTACAGACGGGAAAAATTAAAGGGAAACCAAAGCTCCACAGTGTTGGGTTATGGGGATGAGGGGCATGTTCTAAGAGCTGGAGATGGGAGTGGAATGTCCTAGGCGTCTCCTGGGCGGGGGCAGGGAAGTCTGCTTTGTGAGGAGCTCGAAGAAGAGAGAGACATAAAGGAGAAGAAAATGGTTTTTCTGAAGCGTGAGTGGGGGCAGGACAGCCAGAAACACAGCAGCAGAAGGGAACAGCCAGGCCTCCAAGGGCCCCATTGACCCTTCAGGGGTCAGGCAGTGAGAACATGTGGACACGGATACACAAGAAGTTCTCAGACGTTCAGGCTTAAAGGGTTCCCTTCATCCCCCTTCTTGGCCCAGGGAGAGAATTTTAACAGAAGAGTCAAAACTTTTTTGTGCTTTTTCTTTTTAAGGTGAGTAATTTATATCTGCCTCTGCAGGCTTTGTCTGTGCGTGTGTGCATGTGTGTGTGCATGTGTGTGTTGAGAGAAGGCGAGGACTGAAGAGATACTTGGAATAGAAGAAAAATAAATAAACTGGGGAGTCAGCAGAGAGTACAGCAGCGTCAGCCCATCACATCTTATTCTCCCTGTTAGTCTTTTTGTCTCCACAGAAGAAAGTCTCTGCCATGTCAAAGAACCTCCTCCGTGAGGATGAGAGGCCCCATCCCACCCGCCCTGGTTCTCCGGAGGACTGCTGGAGATGGAGAAGCAGCCCCATGAGCAATCACCATCCTCCTGGGCTGGGCAGGCTGCTCACCTCCTGGCTGAGTCTTGGGGCGGGGTGAGGAGTGGAGCTTACAGAGCTGCCCCTGTGTAAGCAACACCTTGGCATTAAAACTTACTATACTTTTCACTCTAAGCCTTTACACAAGACAAAATACAATAATTTAGTCACTTATCAAAGACAAGGACCTTTAGTTCCTCCTCAAGGACCAGAAGTCACATTCTGAGTTGTATCCTGTGGGCTGTTTTACAGATACTGAAGCCCACGTCAGGTGGAAGAAGATGACCACATGATGACCAAACTGAAGCCATGACACAAGCTGCTCTACTTGGCACAATTCCAAAAACTGGCCTCAAAGAAGTGGGAACAAACTCTGGAATTAGAGATTAACTGTACTTAACCAAAATGACCACAAGTCCACCACATCATGGATTTCAATATGACTATCAGAGGTGACTGTGCCATCTTGCACCCTCTCTGCCTGGACAACCCAGAAACTCCCCCCTTAAATGCTGCTGTCCTTTGAACAGCAAGTGGGAGCTGATTTTCTACAACAGGAGTTTACTTTCTCCCCTGGTTATCAGCCTCCAAAATGAAGCAAACTTTCCTTTCCTACCAACACTTTTCTCTCGAGAACTGGCTTCCGAGAAGCAAGCTGCCAGACCTGGGCTCCATAACACCTGCAGAGAGGACAGTCCTGGAGGAACTGGAGGCTGACTGCACTGTCCCATCTGTCCAGGGAAGGGTCCCCAGGCTTCCTAGCAGGAGTCTTTCAAAGAAAATCCACTGGTGGTGGGTCTGCATGGGTGCAGGAGGGAACCTGGGTTTCTGGATCCTCTTCAGGCCCCCACAGTCATGCACATCTCAGAGGGGACCAGGCAAGAGTCACCTGTGCTCTGACCCCAGGGTCAGTGGGCTTGGAGACAGTGTGTGATGTCAACCATCAGTACAAGAACACACCAGGGAAAACAGTGTGGTTCCAAGAAGGGTAATTCCAGGGGGAAAAGGTTGCTGAGCCCTGCTTGGACCCAGCTTCCACTGCAAGGATACCTTCACCCAGGCCAGGATACCTTGAACACCCTAGTGATAAGCTTAGATTCAGTTCAGTCACTCAGTCTTGTCTGACTTTTTGTGACCCCGTGGACTGCAGTGTGCCCAGCTTCCCTGTACTTCACCAACTCCCAGAGCTTATCGAACTCATGTCCATCAAGTCAGTGATGCCATGCAACCATCTCATCCTCTGTTGTCCCCTTCTCCTCCTGCCTTCAATCTTTCCCAGCATCAGGATCATTTCAAATGAGTCAGTTTTTCACATCAGGTGGCCAAAGTGTTGGAGTTTCAGCTTCAGCATCAGTCCTTCAAATGAACATTCCAGACTGATTTCCTTTAGGATTGACTGGTTGTATCTCCTTGAAGTCCAGGGGACTCTCAAGAGTCTTCTCCAGCACCACAGTTCAAAAGCATCAATTCTTCAGTGCTCAGCTTTCTTTATAGTCCAAGTCTCATATCCATACATGACTACTGGAAAAACCATAGCTTTGACTAGATGGACCTTTGTTGGTAATATCTGCTTTTTAACATGCTGTCTAGGTTGGTCATAGCTTTTCTTCCAAGGAGCAAGCGTCTTTTAATTTCATGGCTGCAGTCACCATCTGCAGTGATTTTGGAGCCCCCCACCCCCCACAAAAGAGCCTGTCACTGTTTCCATGGTTTCCCCATCTATTTGCCATGAAGTGATGGGACCAGATGCCATGATCTTAGTTTTATGAATGTTGAGTATTAAGCCAACTTTTTCACTCTCCTCTTTTACTTTCATCAAGAGACTCTTTAGTTCTTCTTCACTTTCTGCCACAAGGGTGGTGTTATCTGCGTGTTTGAGGTTATTGATACTTCTCCCAGCAATCTTGAGAAGGGGACGACAGAGGATGAGATAGTTGGATGGCATCTCCGACTCAATGGACATAGGTTTGAGTAAACTCGGGGAGTTGGTGAGGGAAAGGGAGGCCTGACATGCTGCAGTCCATGGGGTCGCAAAGAGTCAGACACGACTGAGCGACTGAACTGAACTGATATTTCTCCCGGAAATCTTGATTCCAGCTTGTGCTTCATCCAGCTTGGCATTTCGCATGACGTACTCTGCATAGAAGTTAAATAAGCAGGGTGACAATATACAGCCGTGATGTACTCCTTTCCCAATTTGGAACCAGTCTGTTGTTCCATATCCAGTTCTAATTGTTGCTTCTTGACCTGCATACAGATTTCTCAAGAGGCAGGTCAGGTGGTTTGGTATTCCCATCTCTTTCAGAGTTTTCCACAGTTTGTGGTGATCCACACAAAGGCTTTGGCGTAGTCACTAAAGCAAAAGTAGGTGTTTTTCTGGAAACTTCTTGCCTTTTTGATGATCCAGCGGATGTTGGCAATTTGATCTCTGGTTCTCTGCCTTTTCTAAATCCAGCTTTAACATCTGGAAGTTCACAGTTCACATACTGTTGAAGCATGGCTTAGAGAATTTTGAGCATTACTTTGCTAGCCTGTGAGATGAGTACAATTGTGCAGTAGTAGTTTGAACATTCTTTGGCATTGCCTTTATTTGGAATTGGAATGAAAACTGACCTTTTCCAGTCCTGTGGCCACTGCTGAGTTTTCCAAATTTGCTGGCATATTGAGTGCAGCACTTTCACAGCATCATCTTTCAGGATTTGAAATAGCTCCATGGGAATTCCATCATCTCCACTAGCTTTGTTCATAGTGATGCTTTCTAAGGCCCACTTGACTTCGCATTCCAGGATGTCTGGCTCTAGGTGAATGATCACACCAT
The DNA here is from genome assembly GCF_000754665.1 of Bison bison bison. Taxonomy (NCBI): domain Eukaryota; kingdom Metazoa; phylum Chordata; class Mammalia; order Artiodactyla; family Bovidae; genus Bison; species Bison bison. The sequence goes on along the minus strand of NW_011494635.1, from coordinate 3,257,422 downwards.
CATGGATATCGGGGTCATAAAGATCTTTTTTGTATAGTTCTTCTGTGTATTCTTGCCCCCTCTTCTTTATGTCTTCTACTTCTGTTAGGTCCATACCATTTCTGTCCTTTATTATGCCCATCTTTGCTTGAAATGTTCCCTTGGTGTCTCTAATTTTCTTGATGAGATCGCTAGTCTTTCCCATTCTAATGTTTTCCTCTACTTCTTTGCACTGATCGCTGAGGAAGGCTTTCTTATTCCTCCTTGCTATTCTTTGGAACTCTGCATTCAAATGGGTATTTACTTCCTTTTCTCCTTTGCCTTTAGCTTTTCTTCTTTTCTCAGCTATTTGTAAGGTCTCCTCAGACAACCATTTTGCCTTTTTCATTTCTTTTTCTTGGGGGTGGTCTTGATTCCTGTCTCCTGTACAATGTCACAAACCTCCAACCATAGCTCTTCAGGCACTCTGTCTATCAGATATAATACCTTGAATCTATTTGTCACTGAGATCGGACCTCTGTAAATGAGGTTTTAAGCCATGGAATGCTTGACACACAAAACTACAATATATACTGCACACAGTGTTGTTGTTCTGTTGCTGGGTCCAGTTGCTAAGTCATGTCCAGCCATTTGCGACCCCATGGACTGCAGTACTCCAGGCTTCCAGCATAGAAATAAAATAAAATCCACATGCCAACCAGCCGATGTGTTTGAGAAATACATCATTAGCCTGCAAATGGTCCCCCTGGTGCCCTCTCCTTGCACCCACCAAGGAAACCCCTGCCCTGAGGTCATCTGTTCCTTCTCCTATGGATGGACATTAGGGTTGTTTATGGGTTTCGCTGTCAGAGGGATGCTGCCAGGAAGATTCTTGAACACATGTCCTGAGGCACACGGATAAGAATTTGATCGGCATAGGTGAGCAGGGCTTGACTTGACTGGATAAAGTCAAATTGCCATAATTTCTACCCTAACAGCTATTTCTAACAGTTCCTTTCCATGTTGTTCCACAGCCTTGCCAAACAGTGGGTGTGCTCAAATATCTTAACTGTGCCAACTGGCTTGAATGTGGTAAAATGCATTCTTGAGTTTCCTTGCCAACAAATGACATTGGGCTTTCCTTAATGTTTCTCGGCCATTTGTGTTTCCTCATCTGTGAAATGCCAATCTGTGTTTTTACCAATTTTCCCCTTTGGAACTGTCTTCTCATCGTATTAATGATCTGCGTTTCTCTCTCTTGTTCTTTCTTTTCCCCAGTCCATTACTCTCTGTCCACGCAGCACTTTCCCCCACTTCCTCTGTGAGGTCTTCAGGCAAAGAGAAGATCTCGATTTAAGAAGTTGGATGCTTCACTATTTCCCCTGTGGTTTCTGTTTTCAACTTTAATTGAGGAAATTCTTTCTAGCTCTGACACCCCAAGGATTTACTCTTATGTGAACTTATAAAAGTATGACATTTTGCTCTTACAGTTAAATCTTTATCCCACTGAGCTACTGACATGAGGCAGGTGTATGTGCTGTTCGCCATGTAGATATTCAGCTGTGCCTGTCTATTGCCTGTGCACAGGGGGCTGTCTCTGGGATCACATTCTGCTCCATGGGATGATCTGTCTCTCTCCCTCCCTCCCACCTCTCTCTCTTTCTCTCTGTCTACTGAAACCTCACTTTAAGGACCATGATTCTGTAATACTTTGCTATCTGGATAGGTGAGCCTCCCCACTTTGTTCTCCATCTTCCACTGAATGGTCCCTACACTTCCAGCTGCTAAAACAGAGGGTCTAGGATGCCTGGCAAGAACAGGTTTCCCAAATAGCTGATGGTGCTGGCGCTTCTTCATCTCTTGGGACTCCTGTTCTTACTTCATTTCTGCCAGCAGAGTATTTCCCTTACTAACAAGAGCTGCCTTGGATTTAAAAGTGTGCTTTAGAATATTTTTCCAGCACATCAGCACATTTTATTATGGATAGCTTTAGTCCACCTTTGGCAGAAGCCTTAATTGATCCTGAAGTCCCCACCACCCGCAGGTAACAGATGTCTTTGGAGAACTTTCCTCTGGGAGCAACACAATGGACTAAGCTGCTC
>NW_011494635.1:3235887-3255262 GCF_000754665.1 Bison bison bison | reverse complement strand
CTAAGCTGCTCCTGGACTGGGTCTGGGGACACAGGGTGCCAGACCTGAGTAATGAGTTCTGGCTGGCTCTAATGGTGCAACGAAAGTTAAGGGCTTGGAGATAGTGCTGGAGATTTCAGCCAAGAATCCTTGGCCCTTGTTTTTTTTTTTTTTTTTAATCTGAGATGCCTCCTGCACCTCAGAGGCAGCCCATGATTGGGGGAAGGTCAAAGGCTCTCCTGGCAAAAGTGAGAGTGTCTTGGGGCACAGACTTAGGGAGAGGAAGGGGCAGGGACCCACATTGTGCTCGGTCGTACCTTCCTCAGGAGGATGTCCACTGGAGTCCTGAACTGACTAGACTCCTTCTTAGGGTGTAGTTTCAGCAACCTGCTTATGGATCTGTCCAAAGGCAGGGTGGGAGGCTTGTTGTGGTTGAGACGTGACCTCTGGTGATCAACTGCAGATCAGCCAGCGCAGCCACCATGGGGGACTCACTCCAGCATGCTCAGCACCAGGACTGCAGTTGATCTGTAACCCAAGAGACCCCTCAAACCTAAGCTTTTAGGACTAGTTGGTGACTCTCACAACTTCTAAGGTTTGGCTATGACACCCAGCTCAGATGAGTCCTGGCTGATATGATACTTGCTTTGACCTTGTTCTTTTTTTCTCACCTCGTGGAGCTGATTTCCACAGAGATACTGATAGCCATGACAGGGTGACCATGTGCCCAGACAGGCCTATCCTGGACAATCTGCCAAGGCTCCGGACATCTGCTCATGGGTCTCACCCCAGACTCCCTGAGGCCCTGGGAACCTGCAGTCTGTGGGTTTTCTCTGCCTTATTAAAAACCTTTATAAGAAAATATGCTTTAGGGACTTCCCTGGTGGTCCAGCGATTAAGAATCTGTCTTCCAATGCAGGGGTGTGCAAGCATGCTAAGTCACTTCAGTCATGTCTGACTCTGTGTGACCCTATGGACTGAATGTACCCAGCCACGCTCCTCTGTCCATGGGATTCTCCAGGTAAGAATACTGGAGTGGGTTGCCATGCTCTCCTCCAGGGGATCTTCCTGACCCAGGGATCGAACCTGTCTCTTCCTCTTGCATTAGCAGGTAGGTTCTTTACCACTAGCACCACCTAGGAAGACCCCAATGCAGGGGTCGCAGGTTCAATCCCTGGTCAGGGAATTAAGATCCTACACAATGTCATGGAGAAGCTAAACCCGTACACCTCAAGGAAAGATCCTGAGTGCTGCAACCAAGACACAACACAGTCAAATAAATAAATACAACTTTTAAAAAAGAAATTAAAAAATATATATTTTTTAAAATAAAATTTTATAAAAGAAAACCTGCTTTAAATGTTTGATTTACCAACCTATGTATATTACTCTGCAATATAAAATTCCCAATATTAAGATTCCTGATAATTGATAGATTGGGGCCAGTGGATGATAATAGTCATCACTGGTCCTGTGGTCTTTCTCTCTTTTATCAGAAATTCTCAAGCTCTCAATTGAAGCCCTGCAGTCAGGTGCTGTAAGGTTAGTTTTTCTTCTGAAAATCAATAAAAACCCCTAAGGCATTTTGAGTTTCGTATAATTGGTGGCCTAGGGCCATTGTGGATAGTGGATATAATTTCAGGGCCAGCCCTCCCTCTGGGCTGAGAATGTTTGTGTCCACTATTATCAACAAGGGTTCAGGAGAACTGACACATGTCCAAGGACAGTTTTAAACTCTTCTCCCTGGGGGACCAGACATCCAAAGGATCTTTCTTCTACTCTTCTGGTATCACTGAAGTATAATGATCTTATCTAAATAAACAAATACTGCTATATATTTCACACCCTCATTAACCTTTTCCTTTGCCTCAAGGCCTCTTTGAAAATTGCTAAAATCCAACAGGGAAATGAAGGCAATTTGTGTTCTGTTTCCATCAGCCAAGGGCACTCTTCAAGGGCTCTGCTTCCTGACTTCTGACTCCTTAGCAACCAATCCAAGCGACTGGCTCCTTAGCAACAGTCCTGACTCTCCTGAATTCAAGCTGAAATCCATGTATCTGTTTTAGAACATTTAATGGATTTACTCAGGGTCGGAAGCCTGCCTTGGCCAGATTCCTTCTGGACCACCATCAAATGCTGTAAGATTCAAATATTATGCTCTTGGTTAGCAGCTCTCCAGTGTGCCCTGCAAATCCTTGAATCCAGATGATGAGCTCCTCTTAGACTTCTCTCCAAAAGTCAGTGTCCTTCTCCTCGATCCTGTGTTACTCAGTCTGGAGGCAACTTACATCCCATCCCTGGAATGCCGTTTTTCCTTTCTCCTTCCACAGTTCATTAATGAGGAGTCATCAGAATAAGAACTCTCCAACTCTGTTTTAGGAAAGGACTCTCTACCTACTGTCTCAGGAGAGAAATGACAGTGTGCTCTTGTTCAGTCTCCATCTTTAATAGCATCTGTACATGGGCTTCCTGGGTGGCACTAGTGGTAAAGAACCTGCCTCCCAATGCAGAAGATAGAAGAGATATGGGTTCCATCTTTGGGTTTGGAAGATACCCTGGAAGAGGAAATGGCAACCCACTCTAGTATTCTTTCCTGGAGAATCCCATAGACAGGGGAGCCTGGTGGCCTATGGTCCACAGGGTTTCAGAGAGTTAGACACAACTGAAGTGACTTAGCACACATGTGCCCAATAGAGGGTATCTAGGTATTCATGTCTGTATGCTGCTCACCATACTGGACCAGTACCTTAAAAAGCTCCTTGGAGACAAGCACACGCTTTCTAAAGATAATATTGCAGCCCCCAACTTTTCATTTCAGTGTGTTGAGGAAGCAAAATTTTACCTCTGTCTTTGAGATTTTTTTGGCTGGGCCTGAAAATGACACTGACATGGAAGCAGTTAGTAAAATGTATATGTACATTACACAGAAATCCTTATAAAAAATAAAAGCCCCCCAAGGTGGCCCTGCATGCTTTTATAATAGGCTGAGCAAAGAGAGGCGATTGTGAAAGTAACTACACTCTGGGTGGAGGCCAAAGGGAGATAAGAATTATTTTTAATGAGGTCTGTCTTATAAAATTCTCTCTGTCTCCACTTCTCATCCTTGATGATAAAAGTGCTACTATCTTTCTGGCAAAGGGAAGACGTCTTTCATTTAAATGGGAGTTTAATCTTGGGTTTCCAAGAAGAGAAGTAAAGATTAGACTGGCCTGTTTGCACCTGTTTCTTATGTGCTTTTATTTCAAAGTAACTCTTATGCCAAAATGGACTAATGGGGTGGTGTATCCTGTCACCCTTCAAGGGCCTCACTTTAGGGTCAACAGCAGAGTTTGCATTATATAAAATTCCATCCAGTTCCATAATAAATATGGGCTTTCCAGGTGGTGCTAGTGGTAAACAACTTGCCTGCCAATGCAGGAGACATAAGAGATGCGGGTTCAATCCCTGGGTTGGGAAGATTCCTTGGAGGAGGGCATGGCAACCCACTGTAGTATTCTTGCCTGGAAAATCCCATGGAAGAAGGAGCCTGGCAGGCTACGGTCCATAGGGTCACAAAGAATCAGACATGACTGAATTGACTTAACTTGCACACACACCAAACTGAAGGTGAGCCCAAGGTTTTACTCTGTTCTTGATGAAGTCTTCCATTGCCTCTGAGTCCTGACCACAGCTGGTGGCTTCCCCTACTTACGTGGGATATCCCCTGTGTGTCCCCATACACCGCTCTCTTACAGATCTGGCAAGGTGACCAATTTCAAGTGGCTTCAGTCCAGACCCCTGTGGGGGATGATTTTGTTTCATGGAAATTCTTGGATTGAATAATAAAAAATGGAAAGAGAAGCAAAGCCACTCTCCTTCAAGTATATACACCTTTACAAGGACATTCATTACACATATTAACATGTCTTCCTCTGCAGGAAGGGGAATAAAAGTGCAATAGGGTTAAAGTGCAGAACAATAACTGGATTAATCCATCTGTCAATCAATGAATGCAGGAAAGGGACACTGCATGACCCAAGAAGTCACTGGAGACACTGCATTGACTGATTCCTCCAACTAACCCAGGAACGGGTACCACGAGGGGCGAAAGGACTCTACAGACATTCACACTGCCCCTTCCTCACTTCAGGGGGGCTTCTTTCCTTTGCACCATTTTGAACTTTGAAACAAATAATGACACTGACACTGGCTCTGGGTCCTCCAGCTGGGTGAACAGTAGCCCTGTGCTCACCACTTTCTATGGCCGTAACTAGACATCATTACTCATCCCATTGCTCATCGCTGCAGGCACTCAGGGTGGGCACAGGAGTGGGTGGACTGATGGGGAGAAGAGAGGAGTGTTATTCCAGTAAGAAAGTGTCCCCACTGAACCCAGTGTAAAGCAGTGAGAAGTAGGGCAGGACTTAAAATTCAAGAATCAGACACAGAGGAGCATATCGGCGCATACAATAAGTCACATTTTACGTGGGCTCAGAGCTATAAAAGCGGAGAGGGCTTTGCGTAAATGGTGTTCATTTATTGTCCATTACATTTGTTGATGGGAATTGGCCTAAAAAATAAGAGTTGGTTGCTTTTTTTCTCTATCTTACTTCAATTCAACCCTGTGTTTTGTGGTTGTTTTGTTCTTACAATTTATACAACAGGAAGTGATGATAACAAAGTAAGGATTGTATAATAATGGGATTCTATTTCAAATTTCAAAAAATAAGTAGTTTTAGGCTAGGACTGTATTCTCAAATAAAGCTGATAAAAAAGATTGAGTGGTATACGAAATACTTAATACACTTAAAAAAAACAGTTTTAGTGTTGGTATTTACTGTTGAAAAAATTGGATGGCTACATGCAAAAGAATCAGACTGGACTACTTTCTCACACTATGTACAAAAATAAACTCAAAACTGATTAAAGGTTTGACTATAAGATCTGAAACCATTAAACTCCTAGAAGAAAATAGGCAATATGCTTTTTGACATCAGTCTTAGAAATACTTTTGTGATATGTCTTTTCAGGCAATGGAAACAGAACCAAAAATATACAAATGGGACTATATCACACTAAAAAGCTTTTGCACAGCAAGAGAAACTATCAGTTGAAAGAAAAGGCCACCTACTGAATGGAAGAAGACATTTGCAAATAATGCATTTGATAAGGGGTTAATACTAATATATTCCAAAGAACTCATACAATCCAATATCAAAAAAATCCAAACGACCAGGTGGAAAAATGGGAAGTGCATCGAATAGACACTTTTCCAAAGAAGGCATACAGGTGACCAACAGGCACATGAAAACATGCTCAAATAACTAATCATCAGGGAAATACATATCAAAACCACATCGAGATGTCACCTCCCACAAGTCAGAAGGGCTGTCATCAAAAGACAACCACTAACGAATATCGACGAGGGTGTAGAGGAAAAGGAACCATCATGCCCTGGTGATGGGAATGTACGTACATGAGGCCACTATGGGTAACAGTATCGAGGGTCCTCAGAAAATTAAGTAGAGACCGTCCTACGATCCAGCCATACCATTTACAGATATTTTACAAAAGAAAACAAAAACACTAATTCCAAAAGACATATGCTTCTTTGAATTTATTCACTCTAGCCAAGATATGGAAATCTAAATGACAAGCCATTGGATGGTTTGTGTGCTTTTTTTTTTTTTTTTTGGATACTGAGTTGTATGAGATCTTTGGAGGGGGGTCCGTTCTATTTTTAAATAAACATGCTTTATTGGACTTCCCTGGTGGTCAAGTGGTTAAGACTTCATGCTTCCACCGCAGGGGACACATGTTCAATCCCTGCTCAGGGAAGTTCTGCATGCTGTGGAGTGTGACCAAAAAAGATATGTATGTTTTATCTTCATTTAATTTGCTTTAAGCCCTGGAACCAATGTGGACACACAGTTTTCTAGGTACTGACTTTGTATTATTTTTGAGATCATACATCATCCCTTGAAATGTGAAACGTCAGGCCAGAGTGGGCAGGTCAGCTCAGCCCACCCCTGGCAGCAAGTCAGCTCAGGTACCTGAGCTGCAGGACTGTTTTCCTTCCTGCTCAAAGTGTCTTCCAACACTGCCTGACCCCTACCTGGGAGCCTATTGCATCACTGGAGTCTGGATCATCTCCTGCTTCCACATCTCAAACCTCTAATACCTTGGAGGTGAGTTTGGACCTCTGTGGCCGCCCTGTTCACTCCCCCTGTGGTCAGTCTCTTTGTCCACCATGCCTGTCTCTGAGTGGTACAAATTCATCTCTGTCATAACCAAGTGCAGGAATGGGACCTCCCCTCTTTCTGTCTTTGAACTTGGATTTGAGGAGTCGTCTTACATGGGCATTTCCTTCCTAGAGCACTGAGGCTCTCATGCACTCCAGTCACTGCCTCCTGGATCCTGAAGGTCTTTCTTCTCTGCCTGAGCTCCTTGGACCCTCTCCTCCGGCTAATTCACCCATCAGGCTGCTGTCATCCCTGGGGACTGATGTAACAAAATACCACTGCCTGGGTGGGTTGTAAACACCAGAAGTTTATTTCTTATAGCTCTGGAGCCTGGAAGTCCAAGATCAAGGTGTCTGTATGGGTGTGTTCTGGTGCTTCATAGACAGCTGTCTTCTCAGAGTGTCCTCACATAGCAGAAGGGTTGGGGAAGCTCTATGGGGTCTCTTCCAAGAGCACTGATTCCATTCATGAAAGCTCCACCCTCAGGACCTCAGCACCTCCCAAGGCCCCACCTCCTCATACCGTCACATGGGGCATGAGGCTTTCTGCGTATGAGCTTTGGAGGAACGTGAGCATTCAGACCATGGACAGGGCCCCAGTTAGTGTTGGGACAGCCATAGATTTTAGTTTATTTTTCCAAAATGTCCTGGCAACTCTTGTGCATATAACATTTCCTTGTGATATAAATGGGCATGAGATCAGAGCCTTTATATCTGAAAAAAAACACCCTTCTATGTCATGGGCTACTCTGCTGACCCCTGGGGTGCCCTACACAGTGGTAGACACAAGATAGTCACTTTAAAAACATATACAGTAATACCCCTGACATATGAACCTTCAAGTTTTGAGCTTTCAAAAATATTAACTTGCATTCCATCAAAGTCAGGCATGAGCGAAATTCAGCTTGCCCTTCACTTCCTGTTGCTGATGATCCTTCAGCTCTACCATCTCTCAGGTCCTCTTCCTCCTCCAGTCAGTAACTCTTCTTGCCTGTTCACTCGATGCCTGCTCTGATATTCCAGCCGTTGGGCTGTTCTATTGTGCTTTTCAAGGTGCTGTACTTGAGACTAAACACATTTTCTTTATTTTTTGTGTTTGTTATATGTATTATTTGCGTGGAAAGTATTATAAACCTGCTACAGTATAGTACTATATAGGCAATTGCATTCATTGGGTACTTAGGCTAACTTTGTTGGCTTACAAACAAATTCCACTTATGAACGTGCTCTCCTATCAGAACTTGTTCATATGTAGGGGACTTACTGTGTTGTTGAGTGACTATTCCACTTGGAGGGAACCGTTTCAGGAATAGTGTTTCCTGAGGAGCTAGACAGCTGGGGTCTGAGGTATGGGGTCAGACAGGGTGGGGGCAGTGAGGACAGACGGCATGGGGTGGCACAGGATAGAACTGGGCACACCCACGGTCCCGCCCAGCAGTCCAGCCTGCTTGTGCCTCCTCCCTCCAGAAGACATCAGAACTCTCCATCCACGGCCAGGGTCATGGCATATATTGTAGCAGAACTTCAAGAGCCCCCAGGTTTGACAACTGGCTTTCGGTCCAAACTATCGAAAGGAGCCAATTCTAGAAATATCCGCAGGCAGCTGGAGTTTTGAAGGGCTTTAGGCAGTAGCAAACCACTGAAAGAGTTGGTTGAAAAAAGTGTATTTTCTTATAGGGAATGTTGAGCATGGTCATAATCAAAGAAAAAGAACTTTTTGTGCAAATAATATAGTAAGGACCTTAAAACAGCAATGGGACAGCCCAGAGGAGATCAGGTTGGGCCAAGAAATACAGACATGAAGAAGAGAAGAACTGGGAATCAGAGGAAGGTAGGCTGATGGAGGACAGGAAACATTCCCCGCCAAGGAGGAACTGAACTGCGACCTGGTGACAAAACCTGTCAGAAAAAAACCTTTCATGTTTCTTGTAGGTATTTACACTTTAATTTATCCTATAGTGAAAAACACACACCACACTCCCATAATTCAGAAGCTCAAAATGGAAGATAAAGAATCAATTCAACAGCAGGATTTTTTTGGTTTGCTTTCATGAAATGTAAACTTTGATTGCATCCCAATTTCAGGAATGTAAAGCATACAGGGGAAAGGGTGTGTGCCGGAATCAAAGAAACACAAGAGTTTTCTTTGCATAGTTCAGGTTTAAGAATGCTCTATTAAAAGTTTTACTATTTTAAAATATTCCAAGATAAAAAATGCATGACTTGCTTTTTCTTCTCCTGAGCATTATAACAAAGACCCTCATGTCCAGACTGGACAAAAACAGGTAAGCAGAAGTTCTTGCAGAATCTCTTTTTTTTTCAAGGCCTAGTCATGCCTGGGATTTTTGTCTAATTAGAAGGGACAATAGTGATTTTCATTGCAACTCTTCATGCAGGCGCCAGGAAGCTGAATTGTAGAAGGAGTCCGGAGCCATGGAGCCTGATTCCTGCCTGGTGTGTGTCTCCTGGTCATGGGTATCCAGGAAAAGGCGTCATGGGCCCTGGATGACTGCATCTCTGGCAGGAACCTTTAATCATCACAGCATTGGAAGGCTCATCACAGAAGCGCGGCCTTCAGCACTGGACATGTGTTTCTTGGGATTTAAATACTAACAGTCACACCGGGGGTTTCCTTGGTGGCTCAGACAGTAAAGAATCTGCCTGCAATGCAGGAGACCTGGGTTGGATCCCTGGGTTGGGAAGATCCCCTAGAGAAGGGAATGGTTACCCATTCCAGTATTCTTGCCTGGTCAATCCCATGGACAGAGGAGCCTGGTGGGCTATAGTCCACGGGGTCACACAGAGTCAGACATGAGCGACTAAGCATACAGCATACACATACACACACGCATGGTCACAGATGGGGCTGTTTCCATGTAGGAGGTTATGTGTTCTCACAGTAGAGTTGAAAACTGAAGTAAAATTGACTGAAAACAGTGGTGGAGGCTGGCCTGAATTGCTGCCTTAGGTGCAGGACACAGCATGATATTCTGTGCCCTGGTGATGGTCCCCAAGAATCAACAGCTTGCCTGGAGCTCCACTACTACCCATGACTAGAGATGTAACGGATGGGCTTGACCCTTGTGAAGGAAGAGGAATGGTATCAGAGAGCTTGGCATTGTGGGAAAATGGTACTCAGGACTTTGTGAAGAAAATTCTGTGCTCAACACTAATTCCTGCTTTTGCAGTATGCTTTAGATACAGAGGTTATCCTCAGAGATGACAGGGTGTAAACATTTTAGAAGGATGAGTAGTTTGTTGTTTCATTGCTAAGTTGTGTCCGACTCTTTGTGACCCCGTGGACTACAGCACACCTGGCTTCCCTGTCCTTCACCATCTCCTGGAGTTTGCTCAAACTCATGTCCATTGAGTCAGTGATGCCATCCAACCATCTTATCCCCTGTCGCCCCCTTCTCCCCCTGCCTTCAATCTTTCCCAGCATCAGGGTCTTTTCCAATGAGTTGGCTCTTCGCACCAGGTTGCCAAAGTCTTGGACCTTCAGCTTCAGCATCAGTCCTTCCAATGAATATTCAGAGTTGATTTCCTTTAGGATTGACTGGTTTGACCAAATATCATTGTTAACATGCTTCTTGTTAATTAATGATCAAAGCTATTGGTGAACAAATGAAACAAAAATCAGAGCCACTTCAATCCTGACTTATCTGTGAATCAACATTCTTTCAACTGAGCACTTACAGCTCATCCAGGTCAGTTTGAAGATGTTCTTTGAATGTTTCTGCTAATATTTTTCTATGGTAGGTTTGCCTCAGGTGGGAGAGAAAATTCAGGAAATTTTCTAAAATCAATCCACTAAGAGCATCAGAACAACCAGAGTGTGTTAAAATATAATTTTTATACTTATTTTATAAGTCCTGGAATTCTCCTTGCAGGGAGAAGGCCACCCAGTCAATGCCCACCTTCGTCGACTGAATGGTAAGCAAGGCTGGGAGGACTCCCACTCTTCCTTGTCGAGTAGGAGAAGGTGTGTGAACACAGGGGGCAGGGCCAGTTTCTATCCACTTCAAAGAGGATGTTGATCACATCCTCTTCCTTCAGGTCATAATGGGGACAGGCTGTTTCAGGAAATGGGGCTCCTCCTTGCAGGAGCTCAGGACACAATTTCACAGCCAGGCACATACACTGTGGCCCCTTCCTGTGGATCTTGCCAGAAACCCTCTGGATCTGTGAATAGGCAGACCTTGCTGGGCCTTTTGTGTGTTGAAAGGGTTAAGTCAAGATTGATCTTTTTTTATGGTCCAAAGACGATAAACAATCTGCCTCCAGTGTGTCTGAAGTGGGATCCATTCCCCACACCACAGCAAGAGAAGTTGCTCTAAGTACCTACTGGCCATTTGTGCGTCTTTTTTGGAGAAATGCCTATTTGTTTCTTCTGCCTTTTAAAAAACTGAATTGCTTGTTTGCTATTGAATTATAGGAGCTCTTTATATATTTTGGCTACTCACCCCTTATGGGATATTTGATCTGCAAGTATTATCTCATATTGTTTAAGTTGCCTTTTCATTTTGTTGATTATTTCTTTAGCTGTGCAGAAGCTTTTTAGTTTAAGTTAGTCCCAATTATTTTTGCTTTTGTTCCATGTGCTTTGGGTGTCATATCCAAAAAATTGTTGTTTTCTAACATTATTTACTGAAAAGACTAATAAAATACATGCATAGGCCAATGGAACATAACTGAAAGAGCAGAAGTAGACCTTTGCATATACAGCCTACTAATATCTGACGAGGGAGTCAAGAAAACTCAAGGGGAAAATACAGTTTTTTCAATAAATGGTGTTGGGAAAATGGAATAACCACAAGCAGAAGAAAAAAACCAGACTCCTATTCTTACACCACTTACAAAAATTCACTTAAATGGATTACAGACTTAAGCCTCAAGTGAAACCGTAAAACTCCTGGAGGGAAACATAAGGGGGAACTCCTTGACATTGGTCTTGGCAAGGTTTTTTTGGACATGACACCTAATTTATAGGCAAATAAAACAGAAATAAAAATGGCAATGACAGACGTTCTCTTCTCGTAAAAGCCCCGACCTAAGGAACTCTCATTTTGCCCCCTTTCCCCCTCTTACATCATTCTTAGCAGAGAAACACATGGGTTTTCCAATTAATTGTACCTTGTTTTGATTACTTTGAAATTACTTAAGACATGACAAATAGCTTCCATGCTAGGATAGGTAATGAAAAAGCCATAGTGGTGATGTCACTGTTACTTACTTTGGGGCCCCAGTAGAATATTTAGCATTTGTCAGAATACCAGACAATGCAGCTTCTTACCACAGGGGCTTACAGGCTTGTACCATGGCTAATGTGCCCATGACATAGGGTAAAATGAACCAGAGATGCAGCAAAAATGTTTGCTTCCTCACTCTGCGTTTCCCACTCCTCTGAATCCTATTAGTGGTTCAATAGAGACTCTTAACCAAATCTGTGGGCAATCCTGTAGGTTCTCTTGGGGTATCTGCCCAGCTCATCACTGATGCATTGACCCTCTACTAACACCCAGTCTCCACAGCCTTGTGTTTTATTCATTATAACCTCTCACCCCAGTCATGGTTCACTGCACTCCACATGGACTTTCACTCAGCTCCTCCAACCAAAGGTCTGTTCTGGGAGTTCTGGGCTGGACTCAGGCTCCCCCTCAATCTGGGTGATGGTGGATGGAGGAACAGGGATCACAGCCTCAGGCTCTCCAAGGTCTCTAGATCACAGAGAGTGAGTGAGATGCCCAGAGCGAAGGGTCCTGCCAGTCCTGACTCTGGACTGGATCCTTCATTAGATGTGGGCCTTGGCTTGTGAGACAAACATCTGCCCTTTTGACTTAAGCTACTTCCAGGTGGTTGTTCCTCAAAAGCTGAAAGTCCGGACTCGCTCACTCCCACTGGGGCTTTGGGATAGAGAAAGACATTTGTCGTTGGTCTTTTCTCCAGTTCCTGGGCCAAGAGCTCTAAAAACTCTAGGAATTTTCTAAATGATGGGGGTGGGGATGTGAGGGATATCTTTTGTTATTCCTAATAAGCCCCCTTCAACCCCATCTGAGTTATTCTAGTGAGGTCACTCCTGGTGGGTCCCACAAAGGCTTCAGGATGGAGGCTGGTTGTCAGAGGAAGCAGACAGTAATTAGAGGGTTGGAACTCAGTTCCACCCCCGATCTTCTGGGAAGAGAGGGAGGCAGGGGATTGAGTCAGTGGCGAGTGGCCAGTGGCCAGTGATTTCATCAAATATGCCTCTCTAATGAACCTCCATACATGGGAGGGCTCAGAGAGCTTCTGTTTGGTGAAAGCACCAATGTGCCCCGAGGGTTGTGCACCCCCAACTCCACAGCTCCTGTGTTGGGGACCCTTCTGGACCTCACTCGATGTATCTCTTCATCTGACTGTTTATTTGTATACTTTATAATATCCTTTATAGCAAACTGCTAACAGTTAGGTAGATCACCTCCTTAGGTTCTCTGAGCAGTTCTAGCCAATTATCAAAACTGAAAAGGGGGATCTGGGGACCCCTGATTTGTAGCCGTGAAGAACAGAGGTGTTGGTAAGCTGGGGACCCACTGCTTGTGCTTGGCCTCTGGACTTAGGGAGCAGTCCTGTGGGGCTGAGTCCTCCATCTGTAGGGTCTGTGTTAACTCCAGTGTCAGAATTGAGTTAAATTGTAGGACCCCCAGTTGGTGTCTGCAGAGAGTTAGGAAACTGGTACAGGAAACCCAGCCATCAGGTGTCAGAAGTGTTGTGAGTGGAGAGATGGTTTTCCTTTACCCATTGCCTCCAAAGCTGCACTTTCTATGGGAGAGCATGAGTTTGCTGACTCTAGCCCATGACCCAGTAGCACCTCTGGGTGGGCCTCAGCCGTAGGGCTGCCTACCGTGGATCCCTTGGGACAGCTGCTTGATCGGCACCAGGCAGTCCTACCTTCCTGCTAACAAATGCCAAGAGCAGGCCAGGAAGGCAGCAGTCTATCCATGTGGCCCAGCAGTTTGGACAAGTTGCCATATGTGTAGTAATTGACAACTCGAGGCCACTGACACATTTTGGATTCTGTGTGTTCAGACAAGACCAGGAGCTACAGCCCGGAGCCTGCTGGGGGTTTGCAGGTCCTCTGTAACATGACTTAGAGCTCACAGTCCCCCCAGGGGGACCCCCACCCCTTCCCATCCTTAGCTTGGTTATCATATGGGTCATTGAGGCTGACAGAGACAGAGAGTGGGCAGGACTCTAGACCCCACAATCCTCAATGCATTGTTTTTTTATAACTTTTCAATTTTTTTAATTTCAAAAATTTTGGCCGTGCTGGGTCTTCATTGCAGCACAGGGTTTCTCTTGTTGCAGTGCACAAGCTTAGGTGCCCTGCAGCATGTGGGATCTTAGCTCCCCAACCAGGGATCAATCTCACATCCCTTGCATTAGAAGGTGGAGTCTTAACCGCTGGACCACCAGGTAAGTCCCCTGAAGCCACTCTTTATTTGCTCATTCAGCACATATTTTACTATGTTCCCACCCTGAGCTTGGTATTCTTGGGCCCTGGGGACACAGCAGAGAACAAGATAGGAGAAACTCTTGCTCCCATGAAGCTTCCCCTGTAGTGGGAGCAAATATTAATACTGCTGCTACTTACATGGGACTTCCCAAGTGACTCAGTGGTAAAGAATCCACCTGCCGATACAGGAGATGTGTGTTCAATCCCTGGGTTGGGAATATCCACTGGAGAAGGAAATGGCAACCCACTCCAGTATTCTTGCCTGGGAAATCCCATGGACAGAGGAGCCCAGAGGGCTACAGTCCATGGGATCACAAAGAGTTGGACACGACTGAGTGACTGAGTACACACACATGCTACTTACATGTGATGTGAAGGACACTCGTCTAAACTGGAGTGGAAGGTGTGCTGGGAGAAGTGGAAGGAGTTGGTGAGGGAGTGAAGCTAGGACAGAGCACCTACGACCTGTAGGATTAAGCTGGATCAAGAAGTTTGTATAGGGTTTGTATAGGGTGGGTGGCTCCCACACATTCAGCCACCCACCCAGGGCCACCCAGAGTGGGTTTGGAGACTTGGGATCCAGCTTCAACACAGCTTTGCACTTTTCAGCCTTGAACTAGACCAGAGAGAACTGCAGGGTTCTGGAAGGTCTGGAGTAGAATACATGCTCTCAGCAGGTTGGATTTTGAACCTTAAAATGTTCTTTCAGTTTTCTCAAAATTCAGGATGTGATTCTGAAAATGAACAACTGGTATCACATAAAAGTCAGCACAGCAGGAACCTCCAAGATCCCCTCTTCTGGGCCAGCTTCTAGGTCCTAAAGTTGCTGTCTTGCTCCCACCACGTCCCTCCACAAGGAGCCATGGCCACCATTCTCTCATGACCTTGGCTCCCTGCCTCGACAGACGCAGCTATTTCCTACCCTGGGGCCTTTGCACCTGCTGTTGGCTTCCTCTGGAATGGCCCCACCCTTCTCCTCACTGCCCTGATGACCCTTTCAATTGCCTGGCTTCAGGCTCTGTGGACCAAGCAAGAGAGGCCTTCTCTGATCTTCTGCTGAAAAGTGGCCTCTGTACCCCTCCTGTCACATATCTTCCTCTCTGTCCTCTGCTTCTATTGCCATGTGCTAGTCACGGTTTCCAAAGATCTTCCTCATTATTTTATCTACCTTCGTGTTTTTTTTTCTCCTCCACATGGATGCCAGCTTCAGAGAGTATGGATCTTACCTGCTGGGCTCCTCTGTACACCCAGCCCCCAGCACACAGTGCCTAGTGCGGGCGGTGGGGCATCATACTTGTTGAATGAATGAGTGAGCCCACACCTTGATGAATGACGGTGAGAGAGGCAGCAAGGGAAGGAGAAGGAACAGGTCAGTCAAGCCAGCTTTGCCCACGTCCTGGCTGTGGTTCTGACCTCTGGGAACTTCGAAGCTGGTGGAGGGAGATACCAACAGACAGCTTTCCTATGTTGATAGGATTGAGCCGGGGGGCCATGGGCACCAAGGAGGAGCTCAAACTGTTTGTGTCAGATCTGAGGCCATCCCCAATGTCAGGTGATTCCATCATCATTGTGGAAAGATATTTTAAAAAGACATTTTTGACAACTACTTAATTACTGTGGATGTGGATAAAACAGTCAAAATATACATTCGAAATATTATATTAATTAATTGCATTACAGATGCACATTTAAAGTCATGTATTATTTAAAACATGAATGCCCATTGTTCATGAAATGGTTTAAAAAGCTTTTTAATTTGAAACAAATATAGATTCGCAGGAAGGTGCAAAGATGTGCACACTCCCATCCTCTCCTGATAGTGATGCTTAAGCAGCTGCAGAGAAAAGCCACTCCAGGAAATTGATGGTGGTACCATGCATAGAGCTTATTCAGGTTTCACCAGTTTCACCTGCACTCCTGTATGTGTGTCTGTGTGTGCACACATATGTAGCTGCATGCAGATTTATCACGTGTAACCTCCTCATGGAACCATCATCGCATCAGGACACTCACTTCTGCTCCCACCACCAGGCTGTCTGGCCACACCGTGTATAAGCACACCCTCATCCCTAAGCCCTGGCAACTGCCAGTCTGCTCTCCATCTCTATACTCTGCTCTTACACAAGTGTCACACAGGGACACTGGCGGCACATAAGCTTGGAGATTGACTCCTTTTGCTACATGTAATTTCCTTGCGATCCATCAGGCTGTGGGAATATCACTGGTCTGTTTCTTTATTGCTGAGCCGTTCTCCCTGGCATGCATGTCCCACAGTTTATTTACCTGTCCTGTCAAAGGATAATTGGGTAATTTTTAGTTTGAAGCTATTATTTTTATTTTTTTCATTATTTTTTATTGTTTTATTTTATTTTATTTTATTTTTAAACTTTACAAATTGTATTAGTTTTGCCAAATATCAAAATGAATCTGCCACAGGTATACGTGTTCCCCATCCTGAACCCTCCTCCCTCCTCCCTCCCCATACCATCCCTCTGGGTCATCCCAGTGCACTAGCCCCAAGCATCCAGTATCGTGCATTGAACCTGGACTGGCAACTCGTTTCATACATGATATTATACATGTTTCAATGCCATTCTCCCAAATCTTCCCATGCTCTCCCTCTGCAACAGAGTCCATAAGACTGTTCTATACATCAGTGTCTCTTTTGCTGTCTCATACACAGGGTTATTGTTAGCATCTTTCTAAATTCCATATATATGCGTTAGTATACTGTATTGGTGTTTTTCTTTCTCACTTACTTCACTCTGTATAATAGGCTCCAGTTTCATCCACCTCATTAGAACTGATTCAAATGTATTCTTTTTAATGGCTGAGTAATACTCCATTGTGTATATATACCACAGCTTTCTTATCCATTCATCTGCTGATGGACATCTAGGTTGCTTCCATGTCCTGGCTATTATAAACAGGACAGTGCTGCGATGAACATTGGGGTACATGTGTCTCTTTCCCTTCTGGTTTCCTCAGTGTGTATGCCCAGCAGTGGGATTGCTGGATCATAAGGCAGTTCTATTTCCAGTTTTTTAAGGAATCTCCACACTGTTCTCCATAGTGGCTGTACTAGTTTGCATTCCCACCAACAGTGTAAGAGGGTTCCCTTTTCTCCACACCTTCTCCAGCATTTATTGCTTGTAGACTTTTGGATCGCAGCCATTCTGACTGGTGTGAAATGGTACCTCATAGTGGTTTTGATTTGCATTTCTCTATTATTTTTATTTTAATATTTCTTTAATGTGGACCATTTTTGAAGTCTTTATTGAGTTTGTCACTATATTGCTTTTGTTTTATGTTTTGGTTTTTTGAACTCGAGGCATGTGGGATCTTAGCTCCCCAACCAAAAACGGAAACTGCACTCACTGCACTAGAAGGTGAAGTCATAACCACTGGACAGCAAGAAAGTCCCTAGAGCTATTATTATTTGTGTACAAGTTCCTCTGTGAATAGATTTTCATTTCTCTCGAAGACAGGTCCAAGAGCACAATTTCTGGGTCTTATGGTAACTTTACTTGTAGCTTCAAAATGAACATGAAATGACCCTTCCAAATCTTCACAAATATCACTGACATGAGGTGAAGGTGACATCGTTGTCACCTTCTCCACCATGTTACCGCTACTTGTAGCGTTTTTGTAAAGCTACCTTCAAAGCATGTGCCGTGCTGTCCGATACTAATGGTCCTACACTCACAATTTTGACATGGCTCCTATTTTCTTTTCTCCCTTTTAGAAAATTCTCCTCTGCTGATCCCAGATGGCCTTAATGGAGTCACTTCAGGTTAGTGTGCCTTAATCAAAGAGTATTTTGCTTTTTAAAATAAAGTAATTGAGAGTCTGTTGTATTAAGGACTTGATCCTTGGTTAAGCATAGGGTGCCTCTCTGCTTTATGAGGGGTGATTCAGATGCATGGAATAATTCCAGGACGACATACAGAAGGCAATGAACCCTGAATTCACAGTACAGATAGCAAAAATGTTGCCAACTCCCTCAGGGGTGAGGACCCAGGACGGGTGAGTGCGGATGACAGGAAAGGAAGGGGGAGGTCCTAGGAGATAGAGAACCATCCTACAAAAGGGAAAAGTACTTGAATGCCCAGCAAAGCCATTTGCTGCAAATTCCAGGGTCTCTTTGTGAACTACGACCATCTGAGGCCATGTACAATTTCAATTATACGATTTTCCAAATGCTGCAGCATTTAGGATGCTGCCTGTACAGATTCCAAGCCTCTGCCTAACTTTAATTTAATTGAACCCTTTGGTCCATTAGACCGTGGTATTCACTCTCAGGTAATGAGATTTAATGGGATGAGTTTTGGATAGTATTTACTGTTGAGTGCAGCAATTTAGTTTAAAGAGTGTTTAAGAGTGAAGAAAATGGCTTCATCATTCAGAATTATAAGCAATTATTCCCTCTGGATACTCCCATTATGGTGAACACTGGGGACGGTGATGCGTGCTTTGAAAATCCACATACTATGAAGCCTTGCTAGGATCATTAAACAAACTCTAAAGCCATCATTCCCCCAGAGTCTATGGGCCATGAGGCTCTGGTCCAATGATAGGTTGGCCCTTGGAGTAGTTTCTTGTCTGTCACTAATTTCAGAAGCTTCTCACCCATGATACTTCAAATATTCTTCTAATCTGTTCTCTCTTTCTTCTTCTGGTAGAAATTACACATGTAACAGTTCGGTGTGGGAATTTTCTTTGAAGTACCTCAAGTTCGGGGCTTTCCTACTGGCTCAGTGGTAAAAAAAAAAAAAAAGAAAAAGAAAAAACTCAGCCTGCAGTGCAGTAGACACAGGCTTGATCCCTGGGTTGGGAAGATCCCCTGGAGAAGGAAATGGCAACCTACTCCAGTATTCTTGCCTGGGAAATCCCATGGTCAGAGGAGGCTGGCAGTCTACAGTCCGTGAGGTCACAAAAGAGTCAGACACGACTTAGGGACTAAACAACAAATCTTCAAGTTCACTAATTCTATCCTCAGTCACATCTAGTCTACAGAGGCACTCATCAAAATCAGTCTTCATTCTGTTACCTTATTTGTAATTTCCAGCATTTCTGTTAGATTCTTTCTGAGTTTTCATCTCTCTGCTTACTTTTCCCATCTGTCCTTTAAGTTGTTTACTCTTTCCATTAGAGCCCTTAACAAATTAATCATGGTTATTTTAAATTCTCTGGTTTGATCATTTCAAATTTGATGCCATATTTGATGCCATATTTACTTTCTCTCTTTAGACTGTTTCTTCTTGACTTTTAGCATGCCTTGTAATTTTCTATTGAATGAGAGATATAATGCATTGGCTAGTAAAAACTGAGTTAAAAGGCTTTTCGTATGAAATTTTATGTACATCTAGCTAGGATTGTGCTATGTTTAATGTTTTGTGTAGCTGTGGATGTCTTTGGCCTTAAATTAATTGAATATCTCTGTTTCTCTCTTTTGTCTTTGGGTTTCTCCAAGAGCTTGTTTTAAATAGAGTCTGAACCATGCAGTCTTCAGGTGATCTTGCTGGGGAGATGTAAACTGTTGGAGGGGGAATTAGGTCTCAGCCTTTTAGTGGGTCTGTGCCTCTGGGTTGTGACTTCATAAGGGCTTCTCTTTTTTTATTGGAGTATAATTGCTTTACAAGACTGTGTTAATTTCTGCTGTACAATAAAGTGAACAAACTACGTGT
>NW_011494635.1:3207571-3235787 GCF_000754665.1 Bison bison bison | reverse complement strand
CCCTCTTGACTCTCCCTCCCCTCCCCACCCCCCCATCCCATCTCTCTGTCATCACAGAGCCCTGAGCTGAGCTCCCTGTGCCACACAGCAGCTTCCCACTGGCTGTCTATTTCACACATGGCAGTGCATATATGGCAATGCTACTCTCCCAATTGGTTTTTCTCCCTTACGTGAGACAAGAAAGGTAGGAGGGGATGGAGGTGGGCAATTTCCCTTCCTCCAGATCAGATAAAGCTCTCATAAAGCACTTTTCTGTTGAGTTGGTCTTTGTTATGGAAAAGGCTCTGGTCTATTTCAACTTGGTCACTCTTTTCCTGCTCCCTGATAGAAAGAGGGTTTTTTGTTTCTCTCTTTAAGAGTCAGGTGGGGTTCCTAGAGGTAAAACCCATGAAACTATGGGGTCCCCTCACTCAGACTGCTGCCCCCAGAGGCTTCACACTTTCACACTTGTCCACGGTCAGGTTTCTGCAGTTCACCCAAATTACCATTTAAATGTTTCCACCAGTTTACAGCTCCAGCAGCTTGGCTCCAGGCATGCAGACCCCTCTGTGACCCTCCTGGTGAGACACCCCTCGGCTCTGCTTGTCCCTCCTAATTTGAGGTGGCGGGTTTACCCAGTGACCTTGGTTCTCTGATGGGCCCGGGAAATGTCAATGCTTTTCTTTAATTATTTTGTCTTCTTCTTCTTTAGTTTTGGACACACAGTGAGACATGTGTGATCTTAGTTCCCTGAGCAGGGATGGAACACAGGGCCTCTGTGTTGGGAGCACGGACACTGGACCACCAGGGAAGTCCCTGTCAGTGCTTTTCTGTTAGTTCAGGTTATTTTCTTGTTGTAAGCATCGGAGTCACAACTCCCAAGCTCTACACGTCGGAGCTGAAACCACAAGTGTTTCTCTTGTGTTTTGCTTGGAAGGGAATTACTTCACTCCTGTAGTCACTGCACCTAAGGCCGAATCTCTGTGTGAGACGGGGTGTCTATGTTTATGAAACTAGCTGAACTGTTAAGAGGAGCATCACTTGAAATGACACAATCCCCCAGGCTCCTGACCTCCTGTTAGGGCCCCTCAGGCATCTGGTTGTGTTTGGGTCTCTGGGTCTTATCTCAGAGTCACCACAGAACCCATTCAAACATCCTGGGGATGGTCAGGGGCTGATCTCATCTCCCTGATCTGCGGACATGTGCCAGGAGAGGAGGTCCCTGGTTCCCACTAGACATCTGTGCCCTCCTTGGAGCCAGGCTGGTGCCTCTCCTTCTTCTAGGTAGTGGTGGAGGGGAGAGGAAAGGAGGAGCAGGAGGAGAGGGGTGGTGGGAAGGGGCAGGAGGAAACTGAGGAGGGAGCTGGAGAGTCAGAGGGTCCCCCGTGTGCAACGGAAATGCTGGGGGAGGAGAGCCTGATGGAGAAAGGAAGCATCTTCCGACTGTCTGTGTGTCTCGCTCCTCGGAAGCCCGGGGATGCTGCTGCTGTCAGCGAGCTTCTCGGGCAATTAGCCTTCAAATGTAAGAGTGTGGTTATTGCAGTGTTAATCACTCAGTCGTGTCCAGTTCTTTGTGATTCCATGGACTGCAGCCTGCCAGGCTCCTTTGTTCATGGAATTCTCTAGATTACCAGAGTGGGTAGCTATTCCCTTCTCCCAGGGATCTTCCTGACCCAGGGGTCGAACCTGGGTCTCCTGTATTGCAGGCAGATTCTTGGCCATCTGAGCTACCAGAGGCTGCTGCAAATAAACTGTCAGACACAGTGTCCTTAGTTCCACCAAGAGCCGTCCGTAGGTGGACATTCCCCTTCATTCTATGTCTGAACACCGACGTGGACTGGAAGGAATTTCAGTGGAAGGTGGGATCATAAAACAGACCACATTTTGTATTAAAAAGGCAGTGTTTTCCACTTCTGGGTAATCATAGCAAGAAATGGCTCTTTGTCCAAAATCCCTTCTGTGGGTCCACTGGTAGTTTAGTAAATAGAGATCGCACTGGGGTTTACATTAGAAAAGCCACTTTTCATCATTTTACAAAGGTTCGGAAAAGTCAGTGATCATGTTGCCATGAAAACAAGACATATTATCCTTCTGGGTAATGGGCCATTTTGAAGTCTCCGGGCATTCTCCATTAAAAACAGAGTTCTGGCTCTTTTGGGTGTGGTTTCTGACTTCCATAAATTGCTTATTTGATGTTTAAAGGTTTCTCAGGAGACTTGGTACTTTAGTTGAGCATTATCAAAGAAATGAATCTCCCTGTTTATAGTGTGTTCCCTGCTCGCAGGTTAGTATGTGTGTGTCTTCTCAAAAGCAAGTCCTACAGAGACCCAGAAACGACTTCCCAGTCACTGGACAAAGAGGAAAGGAAAAACAGCCCCCAGTCTGCATTCTGAATGGGTAAAGTGTTGAGTTTAAACAAAATCCTGCTGATTCTCAAAGCACAGCCCCTAGGGAAGGGTCAAGTCAAAATAAACGCCAGTTTTATCAACACCAAGAACATCTGGTGTTAAGATGTTCTTAAGAATCCCACCCATAAAGACACAAATCACTCAGTCAAGTAAAATTTTGAGCTGCTTACATCTTGATTTTATAATCTTAATATAATGGTTATTATTCGCTCATGCTTTAGGCTCTATAGGGCTCCACAGTGATGGAGAAATGTACGTTTATTTCTTAAGGAAGCCAAAGTACAGGTCTTTGTTTATCTCTTTCAAAATTGAAAATATCTTTTTGTCATTAAAAGCTGGATAATAAAGTCTTAGGTTTATGTGATTTAAAGCTAGAAATAGCCAGTCAGCTGATGATAAGGTGACAGGACACATGAGAAAAGATGGTTGGACTCTCCTCTGAAGCTGGACCACATCTGCTGTGGGTCTTTTATCACCAAACCAGTGCTAAGCTGCCTTCAGAAAGAGAAGTGCTTCTGGTTTATGTGTGGATTAATAGCAGCAAACAATAAACCCAAAGCTAATATAACGTAGACATAATTTGCAAAGTACTGATTGGCATTTTTGCTTTCAAGTAGACTGCTAAATGTGTGGGTATGCTAAATTGCTTCAGTCCTGTCTGACTCTTCGCAACCCTATGGACTATAGCCCACCGGGGTCCTCTGTTCATTGGATTCTTCAGGCAAGAATACTGGAGTGGGTTGCCACGCCCTCCTCCAGGGGATCTTCCCAACCCAGGGATCAAACCCATGTCGCCTGAGTTTCCTGGGTTGGCAGACAGGTTCTTTACCACCAGCACCATGTGGGAAGTGACATTGGTCTACTTATATTGAGTTTATCAGATATATATTTCCAAAATCTGAAGCTTCAAAAAGACAAATTGTAGCTCAAAAGGGTGTTTCTCTGCTTTCTTTCTACTGTAGAATCATTTTGAAATTCCCAAAGCTGATAAGAGAATACAGCGCAGCTAATCCTTCCAAAAGATACACTTGTAGTCATAGAATTGTGAGAAACTTCTTTGTCAGAGATTCCTTTGTCACAGATTTCAGGAGAAAATTTTTTAAGATCAAGTCATAGGTTTTCCTTGAGTTCTTGGATACAGGCAAAAGAAAAAAAAAGAAAATGCATTTATTACAAGGAAATATTGAACTAAGCTCAACAAGTAAGATACTGAGTGATCTAATGGAATATATAGGCTTCCCTGGTGGCTCAGTGGTAAACAATCTGCCTGCTAATGTAGGAGATTTGGGTTCTATCCCTTGGTCATGAGGATCCCCTGAAGGAGGAAATGGCAACCCACTCAAGTATTCTTGCTTGGGAAATCCCATGGACAGAGGAGCCTGTGTCTGACTCACAAAGAGTCAGACACAACTTAATAACTAAACAGCTACAATCATAAATGGAGCCTATAGTTTTAAGATATGAACTATAAAGTGACATTTTGAGCCTTTAAAATTGTGAGCTTTCCATCTTTATAGCAAGCCTGATGTACTTACCCTGCCTTCCCCCTCTGACCTTTTTATTTTTTAAGCTTTCTAATACTCACTAAATCCTTCTCTTTTTTTCTGTCTATTTTCTTCTAACACCAACTTGCACTTTTGTTTTAGGTAGTAAAAAACAATCATTTTCTTCAGCTCTTCTTTATCTTTTTTCTATTTTTATTGAAAAATCACAGGACAGTGGGTTAGTTTCTTCCACAGTTGCTGAAAAACCATAAAACAGAATGAAACAGATAACTAAGTCCATTCACAGCCAAGCCCAGCTGGGTCTTCTCAGCAGACATAAATCCAAACGTGCCTGTCCCTGTGGTCAGACGTGTTGTCTGAGACAAACTTGGTTTTATGAAGGTCATGACCCATTTCAACTTCTTTTATTAGGGTAAAATGAAGAAGGACTCTACTGGATACTAGGCAGAGGGTGTCAAGTTCATTATCTCATTTCTCATAATGCATTAAGACAGGCATTCATCCCCGGGTTTATAAATTTAGTGATAGAGCTCAGAAATCACAAACAAGCCTGACATCCAATAGCCCAGAATGGTGGTTACTTGTACTGTAGCATTAAATTTGAAGATGGATGCAATTCACATGTTGTAAATATTCTTTTGTCATAATTGTGGTGCTTTCTCCCTAGAAGCTATTATAAAATGGAAGTTGTTAATAAGGTTCTAGCAGCTGTGAGCACTTATCTCCCACTGTGGGAGACAGGGACCCCCACAGGCAGGGCCAGGCTTTGTTTGGTTGTTTTCCAAAGTCATAATAAGGAAAAGAGGGACTCGTTAAGATATTAAAACATGCAAGGGTCATCAGCGTGTAGTGGGTCACTCGGGCTAGAAATGAGATACAATTTGAAGAGAGAAGAGAAGAAAGTGCTAGATTCTTCACTGATCTTGTACACGGTCACAGTCATGAAAATGTCTTAGTTTAACACACACCTATATACCCTGAAATCCCCTGCTTAATAAATATTTCCCAACAGTCAGTATCTAGCATCCACTAAATGTTAGGATCCGCCTCCAAAATTAATGTATATAGAAGGAAGACTCTTTAGTCATTGGCTTACATCTCTCAGAGTGCAGATCACAGGTCCCTTGGGTCCTCTTCCAATGCCAACATAGCTCACCATCCAAATAGTCTCTGTCTAAATCTAATCCCCACATCTCTCCTGCCTCCATGAAAGGAACATCTGGTCACCATCTGTCCAGTAAGACCTTCTTGTTGGAAGATGTGGTTTACTTCCCAAGGCTAAATCACCCCAGCGCCTTTGACCTCCCACCTAAGTCTAACTTTAGACTGTCTAAGGATCTACATGCAACTTGCAGAGAAAAGGAGCCAGGATCTGACCCTTGACCCTCATCTTGCCCTTGTGAATGGGGCTGGCAGTGGGACCAATAAAAATGGTTAAAACCATGAGACCACGTCTTTCCAGCTCATCCCAGGCAGAGTCACCATTCAGACAGCCACCAGCATTTATGGAGTGCTCTGGGAGTCAATGAAGCACTGGATTTCCCATCAGTACTTTTTGAAGACCTTCTCCTGGAAAGCCCCAAGTGTGAGTGGCTTATGTAGATACTCTTGTAAAAAAACGAACAAACAAACAAAAAACAGTTCTTCCAAGTCAGTTCCTTATTCTTTTTTATTTAGGCATAGTATAAATATTTGAGCCATGGCATTCAGTAAGTCATTCAGCTGTGTCTCTGTGATAGAATAGCATATCTTCCTGCATTTTATTATGCATTAGAAAGTGGTCATCTGTGCTCAGCAGGCTGTAGGTGTGTTTTGTAACGAGCTGAGGTGGAAAGAATGCCCACCAGGCTGATGGCCAGGTCTGACTCTGGTGGCACTTTATCTGACAGTGCATCCCAGTAACCCCTGCAGACACTGACGTTGTCAGTCTTTCATCCTTGTCTCTTTTCTGACCATGTATTTATTGAAAGTGAAAAGAAAGTGAAGTCGCTCAGTCGTGTCCGACTCTTTGCGACCCCATGGACTGTAGCCTACCAGGCTCCTCTGTCCATGGGATTTTCCAGGCAAGAGTACTGGAGTGGATTGCCGTTTCCTTCTCCAGGGGATCTTCCCAACACAGGGTTTGAACCCGGGTCTCCCACATTGTAGACAGACGCTTTACCATCTGAGCCTATTGGTGGTCACGAAATCCTCCTGTAACAATTAATTATCGCTTGGACTTTCTTCTCTTCCCATTATTTAAACTTATCCCTTCTTCAGGGTCTGGACCATCTCTTTGACTGCACAGAGGAATCTAGGGCCTGGACCCTCCCTAACTGCCTAGTAGCTGAGGCATGACAGTTCTGATGGAAGGGTCCAAATGACAGTTTGCAAACCCAGGGTGACATAGAGCCACAACCTATGGAAGTGGCTGCTGGCAACTACTTATTGAATGATGGATGAGCAACAAGCTTTCTAGCAATTTTCTAATAAGGGACAGTTTTTGCAGCATGCTCTCTCCATAAGCTGTTGGAGGATGCTGTCCTGAACTGGCCCATCTCTCCCCTGACTGCCCCCAGCTCCTGCCCCAGGCCCCTCTGCCCCAACTCTTCTCCATCCATGGTGTCATTCTGGGCATACAGGAGAGTCATAAAGGCAATGCCAGAAAAATAGAAAAGAGTGTCTGAGTGTCTACAATCAGCAGACACAGAGCTGTGTCAAGACCCAAGGGCATGGAGCATCCTTCTGCTGGCCAGCTGGTCTAGGCTTACCCTTCGGGAAACACCTCCCTTTAGGGAGCTTATACAGACCACCCCCCTCTCACATTTGCCTCCATGCTCTCCCACTGGACTGATCATTCTTTGTACAAACGCTGACAAGAGCACATGTCCTTACTGTCATACTAAATAAAGTCACAGGCTTCTGTCCCTTATATTGAGAACTTTCCTTTCCTTGGACCTGCTCTGGGACCAGCACACCAGTCCTTAACACGGCAAGGTCCAGAGGCTCTGGAGTGCCCACCCATATGGGCTGGGGTTTAACGGGCAAAAGAAGGCACTGACTGTGAGGGATCGCAGAGGGCTCCCCCCATGCCAAACCCAATGCCTTTAGACCCTCCTCAGGCCCACCCATTTTTATTTATTTATTTTCAAGTTTTTATTGGAGTACACTTGCTTTACCATGTTGTGTCGGTTTCTTTGCTGATTTACGGCAAAGTAAATCAGCTGTATGTATACGTATATCCCCTTGTTTTGTATTCCCTTCCCTTCTTGTTTAGGTCACTACAGAGCACTGAGTAGAGTTCCCTGTAGGTTCTCATTAGTTATCTATTTTATGCAAGTATCAATAGAGTCTATATGTCAATCCCAGGCTCCCAGTTCACCCCACTTCCATCTCCCCCTTGGGTCTGTATGTTTGTTCTTTGTGTCTCTATTTCTGCTTTGCAAATAGGTTCATCTGTATCATTTTTCTAGATTCCACTTATAAGCGATATTATATGATATTTGTTTTTCTTACTTCACTCTGTCTCTAGGTCCATCCATGTCTCTGCAAATGGCACAATTTCATTCCTTTTATAGGCCCACACATAATTAATGCCCCAGACGGGTTTCTTCCTGAAGCCTTCCTAGACAACCACAGATAGCAGGGCCTTCTGCCCTCTGCTTCCAGAGCAGATGGAAAGTGGCTTCTGCTTGGTGTCTGCTTGGAGTCTGAGGCCACCTCCTAGCTCGGTGGGAGGCCGAGTGGGGTTGATCGGAGACTTGGCTGGCCTGGCTGGGGAAAGCAAGGACACTAGGTACCTGAAGCGCACGTGACCGCCCCACCTCCCTTTGTCTGAAGGCTGAGTCCCCAGGTGAGGACCTGCACAGAAACACTTCCAGGGTCCACAGGAGAGGGGACCGGCCTGGGAGGGGACTGCAGCAGCACTGTGTGCCTGGTGGCCTGGCCAGGCCAGTCCATGAGAACATGTGCAGGACATACAGTGTGGACGGGGGCCATGTGGTGTGGATTGGAGGTGAGGGGGCGGTCAGGGCAGAAGGGGAAACGGCAGGTCCCTGGGATGAAAAACCAGTGAGCTCTCGCTTGGGCTCCAGCTGACCCTAGATCACAGGCCTATCAAGCACGGCTATGAGTCAGGCTCATATTTTTATCCACTCACTTCTTCCCCAGCCTCCTCGAGGCAATGCAAACCAGATTTGTGTACAATCCCTTGATCTCTGGGAACCCGTGTTATTTTTAATGAATGGCCCTGAGGAGTTTGAGTATCCTCAGAGCTCCCCGTGGGGTTGGGGGTCCTGAGGCGCACACATCACTTCCAACCCGGGGTCCCCTGGGGTTGCCAGTGCAGAAGTGCCCAGGCCTGATATTTTCCATGTGGAAAAACACATCCTTAATGATTACTCAGAATGTTCTCCGTTGCAGAGCCGACCACTGGGCTCCGGGACTGCTCTTGCTGGTGACTCAGGCAGCCTCACCAAGGGGCAGAGGAAAGAACAAGAAAACAGTTAGCTGGGAAGGTTGGGAGTGGGGGCAGCTGCTCTACTTTAACGAAGATGAATTAGCAGAACTGTGGGCCTGCCAAGGGTATGGTCCTATTCCTCTATCAAAACAGAGCCAGCGTCTGGAGATTTAGATAAGATGCCTGCCAAAAGGGGAAGCTTTGGGGGGCTGAGAGAGTCAGGATTTGCTATGACGCAAGCTTAAAACCAGCCTTCCCAGACTGAAGACATGCTGTAAGACTGAGAGCTGTCTTGTGGAATGCCTGGGCCATGGGGTGCACGTGAAGTGGGGAGCTGTCCGTGTCCAAGGGGCTGCAGACCTGGGAGCTCCTTCTACCCTGATACATTATTGGGACAATGGATGAAATCTGGAAAAGAGTGTATATTAGATAGTAGGTTTATTCTGTTGCCCCTACCTCCCATCAGAGAGGTAGCAGTATAGTGTGCTAGTCATTCAGTCGTATTGCGACCCCATGGACTGTAGCCCACCAGGCTCCTCTGTCCATGGGGTTCTCCAGCTAAGAATACTAGAGTGGATAGCCATTCCCTTCTCCAGGGGGATCTTCCCTATGCAGGGATTAAACCCGGGTCTCCACTGTTGCAGGCAGATTCTTTACCATCTGAGCCACCAGGGAAACCCCTTCCAAAATCCCCAATGGATGCCTGAAACCAAGGATAGTAGTGAACCCTTAATTTACTGTTTCTCTTCTCTGTGCATCCCTATGAAAAAGTTTGATTTATAAATTAGGCACAGTAAGAGATCAACAACCGTAACTTATAAAACAATTAGCACAACATATTGTCACAAAAGGTATCGAATGTGGTGTCTGTCAAGCAAAATATTTCACTGTACAAGTTTAACGCCTTTTTCGTCTTAAGTACTTATCAGGCTCTGTGGCCATAAACTGCTGCAGTTTGAGGTGTGACAGCTAAACTTGCATGAATTTCCTTTTCTTTCTTCACAATTTCACAGACAGAAGATTTGTTCTTATTGTAAATCTTAGCAACCTTGGCCTATGATTTTTTTTTTTTTTTTTGACCCTTTCCTTATTAAGTTGAAAACTTTCACTTTTCAGGAAGCACTTGACTGCTTGTCTTTGGCATATTTGACTTGCCGGCATCAGTATTTCTGCTCTTTGGGGCCATTATTAAGTAAAATGAGGTCACTTGGAGACAAGCACAGCAACACCTTGATCTGATCACTAAGTGTCTACTAAGTGACTGAGAGGCAGGACATGTGGGACAAAGCGGTGACTCACGCCTCTGGTGAGACAGAGTCAACAGCACGAGATTTCATCACACTAGTCAGAAAGGCATGCAATTCACAACTCACGAATTGTTCACTTCTGGAATTTTCCATGTAATATTTTTAGACTGCGGTTGATCTTGGATAACTGCAGCCACAAAAAGTGAAACCACAGATAAGGGGCAGGGGGATGACTGTAGAGGTCTTAATTTGCTAATTCTGATAATTTTTGAAATTTTGCGTGAGAAACTTCTTGTTTTTAGGGGACACACAGGAAAGTATTTAGGGGTAAAGAGGATGAAGGAGAGGAAGAGAGCAAAGATGGTAACCATCTCACCGTGTTCACACCTGGGTCTCTGGGTGAAAGGCATCAGGAATTCTCTGTATTCTTATGGCAACTTTTCTGCAATCCTAAAACAGCATCTTTTTTTTTTTTTTTTGGTGAGAAAAATTTTTATTTATGAAAATCTTGAGCAGTACAAAACTCAGAAGCTCCACTCAGGTGCAACAGCATCAAATTTTTAAACAACAAATGTTTAACAAAATGTTTAAGTGTCTAGACCCTGACGTTTTACCTGACTTCCACTTTAAGTTCCATCTTTACGCCTTCCCAGAAAGATGTAAATACTCACATGATTAATGTGCACAGAGCCACCTACATGGCAGAGCCTCCTGCCTGAACCTCAGGGCTGGTTCCTGAATCCTGCATCTTTCTGTCACCTTCAGGCTGGTCCTGCTACCCCTCCCCCACAACAGCATCTCTCTGCCCCCTGTGGGGGGAGCCTCCTTTCCTGGAGGCCTGCTGGGCAGGGGCTGCTCCTTGAGAGAGCAGACCCATTTGCAGTGAGTGGTCCATGGGAGGGCAGGGGCTGTAAGGATGATGTGGGGCAGACTGCTGCCGGGTCATATGGAGGCCCCTGGGGGTTGAGGGTAGGAGCAGAAGGAAGGGCTCTGAAGGATATCTCGAGGTCCTGCCCTGGCCCCGGCCTCGGGGAGAGGCCCTGCCTGCAGGGACACAATCAGTCTCGGTGAATTTCATTTTCTCACGTGTGTTACCACCATGATGCCATCCTCTGTCACTCTCAGAGAGCTCCTAGGCCAGGACCTATCCTTGGCGGCTCACAGACCGCCTGGCAGACCTCCCCGGCCCCAGACTTGCAGAAACATCCTCTCAGAATACCAATTCTGACGTGCCCTCTGACAGCCTGAGGGCCCTGCCTTCGGCCCGCCCCACAGTTGGCATGTTCCCGGGCCCTGCCAGTGCGTCCCCCTGGGGAGCCTTCTGAGTTGCTGTGTAAACTGGTGTGGTGGGTAGCTCTCGGGAGACCTGGTGAGCATGGGCTGAGGAACACTTGAACCCCCTGCTGTAGCCTGTGACTCAGAGAAGCTGATGGGATCTCGTACTGTGGGATTCGGGAAACATCTCCCAAGCTACCAGGCTGCCCAGGCTGCTAGCTCAGGGCTGGAACCACAAGTGGTGGATGGACTCATGCCGGAGGGAACATTCCGACCTCGAGTGGTCTGAGAAACCAAGCCTGCATCATCCACACGACTGGATCTCACGCTCCTTTCCCCTCCAACCAGACAAGGGTTGGTCCAGACTGGGAAATACCTGAGAAGATGCCCAGCCTTGGAATGTCTGCAAATCCCCCACTCTCTTCCTGCTTCTGCTGAATGTTGACCAAGGCGCCCAGCCTCTCCTGGGATGGGGATAGCCTAGGCTCTACAGGCTTGGGGCCTGTGTGGCCCAGCAGACCAAGAATTTTCCATGATCTTCCCAGCAGGTGATTCAGAGTCCCCATGAAAGCTCATATGTGTTTAGAGTGTTGTTCAAAGTAGACCTTTAAAATGTGCCACATGCTTAATAGCCTTCCTTTGGCTTTTGTTCCTTTTTAAATGCATTTGGAGCCTTGTGGCATGGGAGCTGCCAAAGCCTTGAACACCCTCTGCAATGCTCTGAGATGTCCATGTGCGTGTGAGTACGTGTGTGTACATATGTGTGTACACAGGCACACACCTCCCCCCCTACCCACACACACACAATCAGGCTTCCTTGGTTCACTGCGTGCACGGGGGCTAAGTTGCTTCAGTCGTGTCCGACTCTTTGCGACTGCATGGACTGTAGCCTGCTGGGCTTCTCTGTTCATGGGATTCTCCAGGCAAGAATACTGAAGAGGGTTGACATGTCCTCCTCTAGGGGATCTTCCCCAACCCAAGGATCGAACTTGCATCTCTTTCTTCTGCATCGGCAGGCGGGTTCTTTACCACTAGCACCATCTGGGAAGCCCTTGGTTCACTGCAGGGCCTTCTTACTCTTTCACTAAAATGTAAAACAACAGTAAGTGTTCCTCTTATGGCTTCACTTATTTAGTTCAGAGGCTCCTGGAGAGAGAAGGTTCTTGCCATTCTCTGTGGGACACAAAGCCAAATCCAAGGCATTTTTAAGAGCGGGAAGGTTAAGACGGCTTTCAGGCAAATGCTCACCTCTCAGCACCATGAGGGACACATTAGACCATGAGGCACAGGTCCACCATCATCTCATGAGCCGTTTCTCTGCCATGCAAGGCAGACACCTAGGCAAAGGACAGAGAGTTTTACAAGAATATTGGCTGCAACTTCTGGGCTCCAGGCCTGCCTGTTGCCCCAGGAGGAGGCAGGAGATAGCCAGAGAGCCCTCCAGGACCTGGGGACTGGGGCAGGGAGCTCTGAGTCTGATTCGGGGTCTCCCTCCAGGAGAGACAGAGGAGGGAATGTGATCAGCAGGGCCTTCTGGCTGTCTACAGAGCCACCCACCCTCAGCAACCTGCAGAGGTGACGGGGTAGGGGCCGGGGGCATCACCAGGACCCCACAGCCAGGAGGTGGAGCTGAGGCTTGAGGATGACTGTGCCTCGCAGGTCAACATGGACCTGTAAGGCCAAAGAAGATCGCTGAAGGAGGAAAACAGTGGATAACAAAAGCCAGCCATAACCCTGCTCCGGTGATAGCAATTATTAGCATATCATGTATTCCCTTCCTATTTACTTGTGTCTGTAGCTACGCAAATGCTGTGGCGTACTTCTTCTCTCAAGCTTGAAATGATACCAATTCCTAGATTCCAATCTCGCTTTTCTCCTTAACATTCTAATAAGTATTTTCCCATGACTAGATGAAGATTTCTCATCAGAGCTGAATTCTGATCCAAAGAGCCATGGGGGGAAATGTTTGGCTTCTGTGAATGGTTTCGACACAAAGCCTTTGTTCCAGGCCCCTCTCTGCGTCAAGGATGTCACTGGATTCCATCCCTGTGTGAGAAGTTTCAGTGAAGGGGGAAGAATGGGCTCTGGGGCGGGGGGGAACCATCCGGAACCCCATCCTTTCCCGGCACTTTCTAGCTCAGTGACCAAGTCAGCTGGCGTTGCTGGCCTCTGCAGCTTCCCCCATGAGGGGTGATCAGATGTCATCTCCCTGACCAGTGGCTGGTCACCTCACTTGCTCTTGGGATGCTCCACACTCATTCACTTCCTCACCCCAAGGACATCCATAAAGATAGCGGCCTGTCTCAGGGAGGGCGTGGGGTTGGCGCGGAGGACAGACTTAGTCCTGGCCTCCAGGATACTCTTTTTGCAAAAGGCATGATCCTTTAGGTCTCCTCCATACACAGGGAGAGGTAAAGAGAAGGCACAATCTGTAATCCCTAATATTAGATGTGACCCGGCCTAATCCTCTCATCAGAGGGAGAGTTCAGCCTATGTGCTCAGGGTCTTGCTGGGGACAGCCCACTCTTGAACCCTGTGACAGGCGATAATTTGTGCACTGAGTCTATTGCTGATTGTTTTAAACCATGTTTCTTATTTTTGCTCATTTTTTACCACCCTCGAAAGTGTTTCTCAAAGTGTGTTCTGTGAAGTGTGGTAGCATGGAAGGGTTAAAGGTCATGGTTGGAAGGGCTTCAGGAACTGAGTGAGTCAGTCCCACACTGGCTTTAGAAAATGAGGTGATTTCTCCTGCCTCAAAGGATTAATGGGCAGCACATTCCACGGAACTGTCAAGGGCAAGCTGGGGGATGTTTCATGCATCTGTTTTCCAGAATCATCTTGCAGGATAGACACAAAACATAGTTTGGGAAAGTGTTCTGGGATTGCATTGCCCTTTTACAGTTAAGCTTCTCTAATTCAAACAAAATTGCTGAAAATACCATCTGAATGACAAACTGTTTCTAAAGGAAATGATCATTATTATTAAAGAACACACAAAGTGTGTTAGAGTTGGAAAGCCAGATGGGCTCATCCGATTAATAAAGATCCTTCCTAATTAGAAACGTGTTTGGTCTTTGAGGAACTAAAAGTAATTTGCTAGTGTCTTCAGAAGATGGGACGTGCTCTCAGCAATTACAGCTTATACTGCTTGTGTCTGAGAAGCAGCTCATCACCCAATAGTCCTTCTTTCATTCTTCCTGTTACTCACAGAGTCCCCAAACCCCAGACACTTCCCAGACTCTCTTGTGGACAGATGTGGGCACAAGACTGTGTCCTGACAGACGGAATTGACCAGCATAGCATGTGCAAGTCCACACTGGATCCTTCAAAGGAAGCCGCTGGCCCTGTGTGTTCTCCTTCCCTCTCCACTGCCTGGAATGCAAATGAGGCAGGCAGCGCTGGGCAGCTTTTGTGGGTGGCAGAGGCACCACTCACAGGCTAGTGGAGCAAGACATTGGAAGGAGCTGGGTGCCCAGATGGCTACTTGACTTTTATCACTTACATCTCCATCCAGTCTTAGCACATGGTTTCCCAGCTCAAGTCTGAATCTTCTGGATGCTGGTGGCTGTATGTGGCCACACTATCAATTTGTGTCCCGCGGGCTGTGAGCATAAAAGGTAATTGCAACTTCCAGGTTATGAAAAAGGGAATTACACTTCTCCACTCTCTCTTTTCCAGCCAGGAAGACAGATGTGGTGCGAGGGGTAGGGCGGGATGCATCTCCAGCCAGACACACAGTGCCCAGTGCCTGGACCATTTAGGGACCAAAGTCATCCTACTCCACGGGGCTGCCTACCCATGTGGACTTAAACGTGCATGCATGCATGCTCAGTCGCTTCAGTTGTATCTCACACTTTGTGATCCTATGGACTGTAGCTCACCAGGTTCCTCTGTCCATGGGATTCTCCAGGCAAGAATCCTGGATTGGGTTGCTGTGCCCTCCTCCAGGGGATCTTCCCCATCCAGGGATTGAACCCTCGTGTCTTGCGTCTCCTGCATTGGCAGGCAGGTACTTTACCACTAGAGTCACCTGGGAAGCCCTACTTATATGTGAAAGGGAATCAAACTTTTATGTTATGTAGGCTGCTCTTATTTGTTCTCTTTTAAAACAACCAGGCCTGTATCTTTTTTTGGGGGGGCATGCCACATAGTATGTGGGAACTTAGGGCCACCACCAGGGATTGAACATGTGCCCCCTGCATTGGAAGTGTGGAGTTTTAACCACTGGATCACCAGGGACCCCAGGTCTGTATCTTAATTAAGATACCTTCCTTTAGGGGACATATGAATACCTGTGGCTGATTCATGTTGATTTATGGCAGAAACCAGCACAATATTGTAAAGCCAATATCTTGCAATAAAAAAGTAAAAAAATGAAATGCCTTCCCTTATCCTCCACACAGTTTAAGATTATTTTAAAGTTGTTCTCTCTGTATCCTTTGAGTCTGGCTTATGGATATTAATACACTTGCTTGAAACCATGAAAAAAAATCACCTCCTGTCTCTGGGATCTTGACAGTGGTGCCGTCTTCCTCTTCTTCTTCTTTTTTACTGTCTTTGTGCACTTCAACTCAAAGCATATATCAAACATATTTAAAAAATCTTACTCAGGCCTCCTTTGCATGAAGCATGCATTTCAATCAGTATAAACCGTCTCTGTAAGCACAACCTCAGTTGGATCATGTACTTCCCCTTCCTATTTGCTTTTTAATTTTTTTTTTTTTTCTGCTAGGTCTCAGAAGAGCTTTAAAGGCTACAAACTCGAGCCAAGCACTAATGAGGGTCCATTTGAATGTTTCTTCCTCTGTTTTTCAGCCAGCTTTTCATTCTTGCTAATGAAAGTTGATGTAGTGCTTTCCTCTAATAACTGGTTCATATTCCTTGAATTCTTTTCTTGGCTTGTGAAAGGGGGTTGCAACTGCTGATAGCTCATAAATGGCTTTGCCTTTCGATTTTATTCTTCCTTTATGTACATAATTTACCCCAAGCCAGTTTTCATCCTAACTGCTCCCCTTGCTTTCTGCATCTTTCAAATTAGAGGCAATTCTAGTCTCCTTCTTTCAAGGGTACACATTGCAAAGTATGATGTCGATGGAAGTATTTTGAGGTCAGGCTGTGTTTCCACAATTCTCGGCAGGACTCAGCAGTGTTTAGAGACAATGGCATGATTCCCAAGCCAGTGGAGACCTTGTTTACCATAGAAAATCAGGAAGTCTAATTTCAACCACAAAACTGTCCCCTCCTGCCTTCTATTTAGCAGTGCAGGCAAGAACCATCACTTGGAAGACCTGCTCAAACTCACCCATTTTGCCCAGTGAGCTTCTCAACCAGACACGAGTTGGGTTTCTCCTTGAGCCCTGACCTGCACTCGGGTGATCTGGTTCAGCTTTTTGGTTATTTTGTGTGCAGAATATATTGTTTGGAGCATCAGTGTTCCACTTCCAACAGATATATAAGCTTTTCTCCAGGTACAAAAGTACCAGCCTTGGTTTCATTTTTTTCAAATGCACTTGCTACAGTCACATTGTCCAGCATGCTGTGATTCCTGGACCCTCCTTTGGGACGGAGGGCTTGTGTCCCCAGCTGCTAGCCACCCTGCTGCCTGGCAATCCCCAGCCATTCGTGGGGAGCGAGGAAGCTTTGCCATCTCCACTCTGGGCAGGCAAAGATTTCTGGGCTCGTTCTGAAGTCCCAAGGTTATGACTGTGTTTGCTGTGTTTGCTGGTTTCCCCTTCTCTCCTTTTTGGCTGGCCAGCGCCAGCAGCACTTGGGGTTCCCCTTCCCCGATCGCAGCCTTTCTTCCCTCCTTCCTGCAAACATGGGCAATGGCGAGTTCCCTTCCTCACCCCGACTGTCCTGCCTCCCTCTGGTGCCCAGCATGATTCCCGGAGTATTCTGCAGCCAGACTGACAGCCTGGAGCTTGTTTTCAAGCAAAGGGCCATCTTGATGTTTGCACACCCTTGAGGGTGTGTACCTCTCAGGGGAACTCATCTCTGAGGAGGGACTCTTTGTCTGCCCTGTTTCCACATCTGTGTTCATTTTTAAAGGTATTTTTGATGTTACTGTGGAATAGATAAAATGTTCACCCGTGCATCGCCACATGCCTGCTCCCTCAGGCTCTGGAGAGTTCCGGATGCTGTCACACTGGGTTTATTGGCAGTCACACTTCTGTTCGCCTTTGCGGCATCGCTGGCCAGTCTCCAGAACCATTCGAAAGCCTTCCCAGTGCACTGGTGAGGTCCACCCTGCTGGGCGCCCAGTGCGCATTATTCACCAGACCTGTATTTATGTTGAAACCTAAATCCAGAGCTCAAACTCTTAACCATGAGCCACCCTCTCCAGGAACCACCCTCCGTGGAGCTCTCAGAGCACAGACTCTTGTTACAAGTAACTGAAAGTAAAAGCCACCAGAATGTAGCCAGTTTCTCTTTGCCCTTTGGCGCTCTCCCAGCTCTGTTTCCCTTCGTGCCCTCCTGGTTTATGTGGGGACTTGAGGTTGCTTCTGGCTCTCCTTTCACGCTTAGCTCAAGATCGTACCCCCGGGGCCACAGAGAGGATCCAGGATTGAGGATCAGGGCTTGCTCCCCGAGAGAAACAGAGAGACTTAGTGGCCAGCGTGCTGGCCCAAGAGAGTACCACTGCTGACTGTCCTTCTGCATCTACACCTGTGTCCTCACCTGTGTAGGGAGAGGTCTGAACACAGTGGTCTGCAGGTCTGGTACCTCTCTGTGTCACCACACTCACAGCTGATGTTGCCTTTTCCCTCCAAAGGTTGGCCCTCCAACTGATGAAAATCTCCAGGCTGTTTAGGGAGGATGTTTAAGTGCTATTTAGTAGCAAAACAAAAATAAGTGAGTGGATGTAAAAATCAACATTCAGCCTGAGCTGGTAATATTCAGAAGTGGGCTGTTGTTCTAAGAACATTTATAGCCTGAATCACAGGCTTTGTCTGGGGGTCACAGGGGCTGGTGGGGATGAAGTGTTGTTATGTGGATAGGGTAGTCTGAGAAGGTCTCAACCCATTTTTTATTTGAAAGCTATCTTAAGTATCCAGAGAAGTTGCAAGTACAAAATTAGCACCTTTTGTTCCCGAGCTGTCTGAGAGTAAGTTTTGGATCTGACGCCCTCGTAACCACACACAATTAGTGAAACCAGGAAACGTGCATGGACAGTGCTAACACTCATTTGTCCTTGGATCCCATTCCAGTGTATCCTGTGGCCCCAGGAATGTGCTCTGCAGCAAAAGGGCTCAGTTCAGTACCACAGATCAGGGCTGCCTTTGGCTCCCAGGTACTGTTAACCATCTTGCCTGTGACATCTCCTGGGGCTTGCCTGGCTTGCCCAACCTCAGCACTTTTGAGGAGGACAGTTCAGTTCAGTTGCTCAATCGTGTCCGACTTTTTGTGACCCCATGAGTCCCAGCACACCAGGCCTCCCTGTCTGTCACCAACTCCTGGAGTTTACTCAAACTCATATCCATTGAGTCGATGATGCCATCCAGCCATCTCATCCTCTGTCATCCCCTTCTCTTCCCGCCGCCAATCCCTCCCAGCATCAGGGTCTTTTCCAATGAGTCAACTCTTCGCATGAGGTGGCCAAAGTATTGGAGTTTCAGCTTTAGCATCAGTCCTTCTAATGAACACCCAGGATTGATCTCCTTTAGAATGGACTGGTTGGATCTCCTTGCAGTCCAAGGGACTCTCAAGAGTCTTCTCCAATACCACAGTTCAAAAGCATCAATTCTTCGGCACTCAGCTTTCTTCACAGTCCAACTCTCACATCCATACATGACCACTGGAAAAACCATAGCCTTGACTAGACAGACCTTTGTTGGCAAAGTAATGTCTCTGCTTTTTAATATGCTGTCTAGGTTGGTCATAACTTTGCTTCCATGGAGTAAGCATCTTTTAATTTCATGGCTGCAATCACCATCTGCAGTGGTTTTGGAGCCCAGAAAAATAAAGTCTGACACTGTTTCCACTGTTTCCCCACCTATTTGCCATGAAGTGATGGCACCAGATGCCATGATCTTCGTTTTCTGAGTATTGAGCTTTAAGCCAACTTTTTCACTCTCCTCTTTCACTTTCAGCAAGAGGCTTTTTAGTTCCTCTTCACTTTCTGCCATAAGGGTGGTGTCATCTGCATATCTGAGGTTATTGATATTTCTCCCGGCAATCTTGATTCCAGCTTGTGCTTCTTCCAGCCCAGCGTTTCTCATGATGTACTCTGCATAGAAGTTAAATAAGCAGGGTGACAATATACAGCCTTGACGTACTCCTTTTCCTATTTGACAGTTATAACAGGTGCCCCAGTTTGGGTTTGCCTGATATTTCCTTAGGATTAGATTCAGACTATTCATTGTTGGGCAGGAATATCTCAGAAGTGATACTGGTTCTTATTTCAGCCTATTAGAGTGTGGGCAGTTTTGACCCACCCATTTCTAATGGTAGAATATGGTGAGGATTTGGTGCTCAACTAGTTGGTCACCCATCCATCCATCCACCCATCCATCCATCCATCTCATGCTCAGAGCAGTGCCTTGCATTGCTGTTTGTCACATGTGTAGTAGAACTGTGCACTTCTCCATTGGGACATGACTGAGGGGAGAGTGGGAGGAGGTTATATGGCACTTGGACACATTCTATACTTGATGACCTAGTATAGAAGCTGTGGGCTTTCAAATAACAGAACAGATGCTGTCCACAATTTATGTGTTCAGAAATAAGCAAGTTTATCCACATTCTATGAGGGTTAAGTGGCTTTAAAAAAGGACAGAATAACTTTAACAAATAATACGCTCTCAGATTGTCAATATATGGTTCCTTCCAATTGATTCTTACTTGTAGCAAAAATGTAGATAGCCATTGGATTTTTTTTTTCTTCAAGAAAAAGAGATTGTGCCTTGGTTTGAAATTTTAGAGTGTTCTTCCCAGGAATGGAAAAGCTGAATCTAACATAAGTCCTGGACTCAGAGATGGAGGGCAACCAGCAGGAGCCCAAACCATGAATTAACTTTCAAAGAAAAACATTTCCAACAGATCCAATGAAATATTCATTTATTGTCAAATGATAGCCCCACAGGGAAATCTGCCATTTCATCTCCTAAAATAAGATTTCTAGGACTCCTCAGTTTCTGGCATTCACTGATCAAACCAGCAATTTTTTTGAGTATTTGGCTAAACTCCTGGAAAGTTATACAAGTGTACAATTTGAAATGAGACAATATGATTGATCTAAAGGCCAGAGTAAAACACAAGGAACGGATTGTCTTTTAAGGGTGGACTGAAGCAAGTTCTTCTGTTACTGGTACTATATTGAAGCAAGAAATGCTAAAGTTACTGGGCACGAGAGAAATAAAAGTTGTATTCAACCGCCATGTCAAATGAATTGGAAATGGGTCTGTCTCCTAAATACGATCCCTTTGTGACTCCACCTTTGGCAGCAGATCAAGAAAGCAAGGTTCTGGCCCAACACCACGCCTGAGGCTTGGTAGGCAGGCAAAACACCCCCCAATCGGTTCATGCATCTTCAGGGATGAGGGCAGGAAAGCTATTTTTTATACATTGTGGAGCACTTGGAGTAAGCTCCGGGAGTAAGCACTTGGAGTTAGCTCTGGGAGTTGGTGATGGACAGGGAAGCCTGGCATGCTGCAGTCTATGGAGTCACAAAGAGTCGGACACGACTGAGCAACTGAACTGAACTGGAGCACTTGGTCTCCTGTTCTTGTGTACAAACAGCTAACAAAGCCCACAGCTGTGATGCTTATAAGGGGCTGGTCCTTTGCTTGCTGTAATCAGACATTTGAGGGAGCAGCATCTGAGCATGTGCAACATATATGTACAGATGCCAAATTACAAGGGACAGTATAAGTGCCCAAAGTAAAGGATAAAGTCATGCTGGGGAGGGAACGCCTATCACCGGTTGTAGATTTGGAGATCTACCTTGTGGAGAAAGTAACATGGAGAGTGTCATTGGACTTTGGGGCCATCTGTCCATATCCTGCTCCTGTTTCTTGACCATCTTCTCCCCTGAGAGATGGGCTTTTGGCTTCCATCTTCATTTTTTGAGACCCAACTCCCTGGCTAAGAGGCATCAAGCAGGGGATGAAGGCAACGTGCCAGTGACACGTGAGAGCCCCTTATTGGGCCCCAGAGCTGGCCTCCTGAGCATGACTTTCCAATGGCTCCCCAACTCCACAAGACACCCCAGGGTTCTTCTTGTAAATCTCCCCTGCTGCTGAAGTTCACTTCAAGTTGAATCCTGTTTCCTGCCAGCAAGAATCAAAGCTTAAGTCCAAGAGGAGAGAGGACCAGCTAGCATCTCCATCTGTGTGACAAGCACTGCCCTTTTCATCCATTCATTTGTTTACTGCTTCATGAAGCTGCTCTTATTACTTCCATCTTTAAAATGCAGAAAACAGAGCTTGCCAGATTAGAATAATTAAAGTTCCGCCAGGGAGAGGCAGCAGAGAAATGCAGCCCCTGGCTCAGAAACTGCGTGTCATCCATCTGCATCTTCTGAGTAGCAGGTTGGGGAGGGCGGGAGGAAGTTGTTTACCAAATGCCACCAACTCAAGGAACACACAGGTGACCTGTTCTGCTTTCTTGTTTTTGGTAGATTGGCCTTGAGTTTTCTTTCTTCTTCATTTGTTCTTCTTTTTTTTTTTTTTTTCCTATTGTACCAGTATTTTCCAAAAGTTCCTCCAGAGTCTTCCCTGGTGGCTCAGACAGTAAAGCATCTGCCTACTATGTGGGAGACCTGGGTTCAATACCTGGGTTGGGAAAATCTCCTGCAGAAGGAAATGGCAACCCACTCCAGTATTCTTGCCTGGAAAATCCCATGGATGGAGGAACCTGGTAAGCTACAGTCCATGGGGTCGCAAAGAGTCAGACATGACTGAGCAACTTCACTCACTCACTTCCCCAGAGTCAGGCTGTGTATCAGGCTTTGGAATTGCGACAGTGACCAAAATACTGACCTTTCAGAACTTAGGGCAGAGGTGAGATGATGGATCGGTGTAGGGTTACCCAGTGCTACAGAAAAGGCTCAGAGGGCTCAGAAGGAGAGGATCGCAGGAAGCTGGGAGGGACCGGGGCGGAGTGGCACAGGCAAGAGCCAGATCTCCGAGCTCTGAAGACTTGGGACCCCCAGACAGTGTGGCTGGGATGGACCCCACCTCCCCCAGGCCTGACCTGCCCAGCCCTGCCACTCAGATGAGCTGTCCTCGGCCCTTGGGGGCCAGTGGGGTTACAGAAGTGCCACAGCTGGCCATGGTCCATGCCGTCCCTGAGCCACATCCTGCTCTCAGCTCCCAAGGGCTTTATTCAGACCCGTTCCTGGGCTTCTAGGGGCAGTTCCCATCTCATGCTTGCCTCCTGGACTTCAGCTTGGACTCTGCCTGCTGTGTCACTCCTCACAAGCTTCAGAACTCCAGCTCCCAAGGCGTGGAGCTAGGTGCCCTTTTCCTTCATCCGATTCTGCTCAGAGTGCACTGGGTCCTACTCCAGCGTAGACAGCCTCAGCCCACCTGACTACCCTTTTCAGCCTCTGGTTCTCACACCCACCAGGATGGTCACCTCAGCCCCACCCAGTTCAGAATGACCCCACCGGCCAGTTGGGTATCTCTGCTCTGGGGTGGCTCTTGGCTGGGCCCCGGCCCCTGAAGCTTGAGTGAATCTCAGGACACCTCACAGCTATGGCAACCGGGTGATGACCCACCTCTGAGCCCACTTCACAGACAGAGCTGGAGAAGGCACCCAGTTGGTGTGGGGTCAGACGGGAAGCTCTGTGCCTTTGTGGCTGGATCAGCGTGAGGCATGTAAGGAGCTCTGTCTTATCCTGCGCCATCACCAACACACTTCCAGCTTTCATGACCAGCCCTACCGCACCACCAGTCACAGGCTCCTGATACTCAGTAAGGGAAAAGGGAGTCTGAATCAGAAGAGAAGCCAATCCTCTGAGCTGCGGGGACACGTAAGCGTCCACTCTGGCCCCGGCACCTGGTGACCATGTGTGGTGCGTCTCCTCAAGGCAACCACAGGCTGGTGGGGGAAGGGTCTGTTGGTCCCATTTGCTGTGTCACCAGGAACCTTGGAGCCTCCGAGAATGGTGCACACTTCCTTCTCTGACTCACAGACCAGAGGACCGGCTGGGGCTCATCTCTGCTTGGCTGGCTTTGACTGGTTCAGCTGAGTTGGCCTGCAGGCTGCACTCGGGGCTGGAATCAGCTCCACTGGCTGAACACAGCCTCCCAAGGATGGGAAAGGTACCC
The DNA here is from genome assembly GCF_000754665.1 of Bison bison bison. Classification (NCBI taxonomy): domain Eukaryota; kingdom Metazoa; phylum Chordata; class Mammalia; order Artiodactyla; family Bovidae; genus Bison; species Bison bison. Next base: position 3,212,663 of record NW_011494635.1, on the reverse strand, counting down.
CACCTACTCTGATGGGGATTCTGCTCAAACCCTGGGGAGAAGGTCCACCACAGACACACCAGGTCAGCAGAATGCCACCAGGACACGAAGGCCTAAGTGCGCAACTCAGGGAGGGTCAGTGGCTGTTCTTTGCTGTCACCATGCAGCTTTTGTAATCTAGGTATGATGGAGCCCAGGACAGAAGTCCTGGGCAGGAAGTACAGGGGACCTTCTCACCAGCTTACGTCACAGCATCAGCAGGAATTCTGATGTGTGTCGAGAGAGGGAAGCGCCGACTGACGTTAAGGCAGAACTTTAAATGTCAACACTGACGGCTTTCATCACCTCTTGTTTATTTAGTTCAACTAAATCTGACCTGCCAAATCCTCTTTTCCATGAGGGAAGAGAATTCCAGATTTAGTCTAGAGGGGAAAACAGCTCGTGCTATACAGCTCCAAAGAGAAGAGATGAGATTTTCTGACCACTTTTCTCAAGATGCTGATGTTCAGTATTTCACTCCAGGCCACTTAAAAGTATTTAAACCAGACATCCTTCCCCAGTTTGCCACCTACTTGGTCCCTGGTGAGGAAGAAAGCATCTTATGTGGCCAAGTGGTTTTGTCAGCATGAATCCAAATTTACCAAAGGATGGATGTGACCACAAAAGGAAGTTTCACTGACTTTCATTCCCACTTACCCCAGGCCATTGACCTGTCAGGAATACTGCTGAGTAGTTAGAAATGAATCAGAAAGTCTTTGAAAACAACGGGTTTCCCCCATAGAGCTCCCAGGAGATGTCACTAACAATAAGATCAATGCTAGTAGCTGACATTCTAAGCTGTGTGAGGGTGTCTCAGCACATGGTCCCCATCATCTTCATGACAAAGCTTATGGGAGGTACTTTTATTGTTCCCACTTCATAGATGAGGCAACTGAGGCCCAGGAGGCTGAGATCATGGTCCCACATGACCTGCTGGGAGGTGAAGAGATTCTGAACAGAGCTTTTCTCATGGAGGTCAGGATGCTTTCCTCCTGAAGGTCAAGACAGCAAGTCCATCCCTCTGAAAGGGGTGAGACCCCCAGTCTTTGTGAGCACTAACCTCACAGCAACATGAAGGGGGCTGGGCCAGCTCCCCTAGCCTCAAATCAAGGCTTCTGAAGACAGGGGCTCTATGACTGTCAGGCTGAGTAAGGATCCTCCAAGATATCTATGTCCTAAAACCTGTGGTTATCACCTGCCTTGACAATATTTTTGCAGATGTAATTAAGGATCTTGACAAGAAGACGTGTCCCTGGATTTATGTAGATGGGTCCCCAATGCAATCATAAGCTTCTTTACAAGAGGGAAGCCAGAGGGAGGCCATGTGACCACAGAGGCAGAGATTGGAGAATGTGGCCACAAGCCAAGGGGTACCAGCAACCCCCAGAAGCTGGAAGAAGCAAGAAATGGACTCTCCCCAAGCACTGGGCTGGGGCAAGCTGGTGAGGATCGTGGTCCTGCCAACCCTTGATTCCAGTCCAGTGAAACTGATTTTGAATTTCTGGTCTCCAGAACTGTGAGAGAATAAATCTGCATTATCTTAAGCTGCAAGGTTTGTGGCAGTTTATTACAGCCACCACAGGAAACTAATACACGCTTGTAAAAGAGATTCTAATATCCTTTTATTCAGCAAGCATCCACCAAAGGCTGGATGTGTTCCAGGATCTAATGATCAGAAATGAGTGAAGCTTCACTCCTGTGTCTCCCTGCTGAGGTAGGGCAGAGATCTAGGGAGAGAGAGAGACAGCCTGGTGCAGAGGGGAGCAGACCTCTATAGAAGGGACTCCTGAATTTCCACTGTCACATCTGCAGAGAGATGGTATTTGGATTAGAAACCTGGGCTTGAGGCTGAATTCTATCACCCAGAAGCTGTGTGACTTGGTTCCACTAAATGCACTTATTGAATCTGTACAATAGGATTATATAGCTATCTTACAGAGCTTCAGATTGTTGAACAAAGAACAATTCCAGAAGGGAGCCTCACCCAGGGTAGGCGCTCAGCAAACCTATGGGCTCGAATGTTCACACCCACACGATGTGACCTGGGCCACCATACATGGGATGAGGGTGGAGCCAGTGCCTCTGAACCAGAAAGTTTAGCCTTAGTAATTTACTTCTTTGTCAAGTCCCCCAAAGTCCTGGGGGATGTTACAACTTCTGTCATTAACACCTAAGGGTGGCAGACCAGCCACTGCCCTCCCAGCAACCAGGACAAAGACACTGGGCACCTGAGATGAGCCAGGCAGTTACAGATGAAGACAAGATTAAACGGCTGGATATGCTGCCCCCTGCAATATCACAGCAGCTGGTAGTGAAAGCCAGGCCACTTTAGGGTCTCTGGAGTTAGGGTCTCTAGAAGGGTATTGAGGGACTTTAAGAAGAAATCATTTTCCCATCCCTTTGGTTGCCTGAGGTAACCAAGAAAATTGGCCACATATGAATGTCATGGGCCAGGAGTCAAGGTGATGGCAGAGAAAGAGAGGGCCCTGGCCCCAGCTGGGTGGCACCCCACTGGGATGGACGGCAGCAACGAGCAAGGCAGGGAAGTGAGGGCCCTGTGTTCAGCTTGTAAATGCTCTTAGAGCTGAGAGACTGTGAGTGTTTCCAAGCCAAGGAGATCAACAGTCCCCGGCAGGAGACGGCTCCGAGCATGCTCGTGTCACATTTCAGCCACACAGAGGGCCCCAGACAATGTGTGCCAGAGACACAAGCACCATGGTTGTGGTTCAGCAAAATGCTTTCACATGCAATACACGTCCCCAGGCAGTGCATACCTGGTGGTGGCACCTGGCAGGGTCCTGGTGGGGTTGGTCACAGAAAGCCTTCTACAGGGAAAGGACATCACTCAAGTGGACATTTCTACAGGATGACCCTTGGGCTGGAAAGGACAGAAGGCAGAGTTTTCCAGAATCATAGTCCAGTATCTACCATTGGACTCTTGTTAGATGGGCTGCCATGATTCCTTGGGTCCAGGTAGCAGCTCCTGATGGTCAGTCACTAGGAAAGAGGGGTCAAGGCTCCAGCTGAAAGTCTAGCTCTCAGGAACCTCCCTGCCCCCAGGAAGATATGATGGGAGAGGAGGTCTTGGAGGGAGGAGGCTGGTGAGATGAATCCCAAGCACACAGGAAGATCCCTTGCAGAGCTCAGGGACCCAAATCCCCCATGTGCAAACTGACTGAGATATGGAAGGCCTTCTGGTGGATTGAGACCAGATCTAGGCTGGGAAAGGCAAGTCAGCTGCAGAATTTTCATCCTACCTTTTGCATGTCCATAGGAGTCATCATTAGTCAATTGTAGCAATCAATCAGTCCTTCCAGCTTGGCCCCTCACAGCCTCAGAATCCTTCTTAACACAGTGCCTCCCGCCCTGTTGCCCAGGGAGCTATCCATGGTGCTGCCACAACCCCTGCCCTCAGGTTTCACTCACTGGGGTTGCCTCCCAGCTCTTCTTGCAGCTGGGATCTGCCTTGACTCGTCCCTTCTGTGTGATTTCATCACATCCTGTCCTGACAACTGCCTTGTTCTGAGCCTTTCACCTGAGTCCTGCACCCCCATCTCAGACTGTTCATCGGGCCTCTCATGAAAATTCTGCCCTTGTTCTTCAGGGCTGGTAGACACATGTGGCCCCTTACCCACAAAGACAAGATTCTCTGTTAACAAAACTCCAGTGGGAATGGGGGCCCACAGTTCCATCTGGGCAGCTGCCACTCAGGTCAGAGCTCCAGCTGCATGGCCCGTTGACTAGCCCTGGATCACACAGAATTCTGGTGCGGGTCTGTGTCACGTGTCCCCTGCCCCATCCTCAGCAGGACCTGGTGAGGCTGCATGTAGAGGTCATCCCAGCCCGGAGCGGCAGCTTCTGTTTTCTCCCTTCGCTCTGTAGCTTCTACGGATGGGCCTGAACTTCTCTCTCTGCTGCTGGTCTCTCCTTGCATCACACTGGACTCTGAGTGCTGCACCGGCAGGCAGGAAATTGTCCAGAGTCCTTTTAGCTGAAAAAGGATGCAATCAGCCCTTTATCTGTTCCTCCTAGGGTCGTTGCAACTCTGCATAGCTTTGTGGGTTTTTTCCCCCTATTTCTGAAACTTGCGCCCCCCACCAACCCCACTCATGCTTCCAAAAGCTTTTCATTTTAAGGAAATTAAAATATTTTCAAAGGATTCTGAACTCAGACACTAGGGCCTAAAATGATTTCTAGGGCACCCATGAAATCAAGCTAACACAGAAACAAAACACATAGCATGGAAGGAAAATAAGCGTATTCTAAGGAATAAGGATCAATCAGCCTTTAACAGCAATTGTGTTCTAAGCAGCCCCGACTTCAGATTCTATTATACAAGCCCAGCAGTGATGCTCCGAAGTGATTATCTAGTAACATAAATCAAGGCTATGGCTACAGGGTTCTGAGAGGTTACAGGTCCCCCTCCAGGGGCTAGTGCCTCCTGCAGGGGAGGATGGCAGGCACGGAGCAGGGCAGGCCTTACAGGGCCTCTCAGATCACCACACAACACTAGACAGAAACACTGGGAAGTTTGGAATTGAGTAGATTTGCCAAACCGACCAGGAGGACCAAAAGTAATGGTTTCTGTCCAAGAGAGGGAGGGAAATTCTCCCCGACTTTGCTGAGATCAAGGATGGAGGTTAGGGTGATCTGTCCGGAAAAGATTCCTCCCACGTGTCAAAGCAGACCACAGGGCTCAGTGGTCCCCACCCCAGGGGCTTCTGCTGGGGGAGCTGCTGGCCCTCATTTGAAACTTCCCTTCTAACAGATTCCAACATCTGCAAAGATCCTGCTTTTCAGAGGCCAATTTCTGATCCCACAGGAGAGAGGTTTGCAGGGTTATCAAGCTGATCCCACGCCCTGATGAGTGAGCTGACGGCTCTTTTCACCCCAAGAGTGCCCTGGTTTTATCCAGGAGGATCAAAATGTGGTGCCTTTGCCCCTCACAGCCCACCCCAGCCACTCATCACTCATGCTCAAATGGTCCCCACCTGCCCGTGACAAAGAGGGTAAGGCCACACCCCATTTAAGATCCTCCAACACTGAGCTGCCCGTGTGGGTACTGCCCGCCCCC
>NW_011494635.1:3184840-3207469 GCF_000754665.1 Bison bison bison | reverse complement strand
CCTCTATTCTGCTCTGGCATCAGGATCCCCCCTCACCTCCCCACACACATCTTGCCTCTTAAAGATTGAGTTCAAATTCACTCACCAGTCGTGTCATCAAAGAGAAAGTTGTAGGGCCTCAATTTTCTAATCTGAGAAATGGGCAGAAGAAATTAATGTGTCTGAATCTCTGATGGTTTGTGGAGGGTAAGCCCTCCACTAACATGGGTTCATTTTCCTCGTCTGTCGAGGACAGTGAAAAATGGGCTCTTTACTTCTGGCCTGGTTTTTTCTTGGCGTTGTCCAAACCAGCATTCTGTGTAGACCATCTCACCAGATCTGCTTTCATCTCCAGGCCCTTCCTTTGCTGTCTGACTCCTTCATCTCCTCGCAGAAGAACACAAGCGATACTATTGATAGCACTGGGACAAAGTAAGCCATTGGGACAGAGTAAACCATTGGGAACGTGGATTATTGGGCTGTGCGTGTGTGCTAAGTCACTTCAGTTATGTCCGACTCTTTGCAACCCCATGGACTGTAGCTCACCAGGCTCCTCTGTCCATGGGATTCTCCAGGCAAGAGTACTGGAGTGGGTTGCCATGCCCTTCTCCAGGGGATATTCCCGACCCAGGGATCAAACCCAAGTCTCCTGCATTTCCTGCATTGGCAGGCGGGTGTTTTATCAATAGCACCACCTGAGAAGCCCTTATTAGGCCGAAGTGAAATTTAAATCAGGCCAAATACGGAATCTTGAGCAACAGGTGAGCTTCAGCAGAACAGGGAAACCTCAGCCTCCAGTGAGAGGGTGGGCCACTTGGGTCTCTCCCCATTCCACCCCAATCCTGGACACTGGACGGTCTCGCCTTCACCCACCCTCCTCTCCTTGCCCTACTCTCTCTTCCCTCTTCTCTGGCCTGCCTCTCTGTGCCTGGTGCTATGGAATGAGATCGTCTGGAGTCTGGACATTCTGGAGCATCTGGAGCAAACAGTAACTGCATGTGTCTCTCTTCTTGTGGCTGCCACCACCCAGCTACTACCCTCCCACCCAGGTTCCCCAGCTGGCCCCCTGGCTCTCACTCCATCTTCACCTGGCATTTCATTTACCCCCAGGAGATGGCTCGACTTATTAGGTGAAGAGTGGACCCCTTCCTTGAATTTGCTGATATGGGGGGCCAGCCATCTCCTCGAGAATAAGCCTGAAATCCTTCCTCAATGTATGGACTGACTCCTGTCGATTTCCAATTTCATAGCTGAAGAAACTCGGGACCAAAGGGGAAGTCTCAGTTCCAAGTTTAACTTACCAATAATGGAACACCAATAAACCCTTTGCTAATGGCTTTGGGTCACACTGTTAAGTCACATCAGACTTTTAAAAAATAATGATGAATATTAAGGAATATTCAAAAGCCAATGAAATGTTAGAACCCTCAGAAAGTGGGCTATAATTGTTGTGGAATAAGCTGGTATCTTCCTGGGACAGAAAAAGAAAGAACTTGAGAACATGCTCACTAAATGGCAGCAGTGAAACTGTCATAAAATTGGCTTCGAGGGAATAAAACTGAAAAGTCTAGGAGGAGAACTCGTTCTGATTAGTCAGAGGACTGTTGTTGATGTTGTTGCTGTGTTTTAATCCCAATTATGAGCTACAGGCCACGATCATTGGAGTTCCCTAAATGCCTCTCTCCACTTACGAGAGCAGTTATTTTGAGCATCCCTCCTTTGGAAATCTGGCACTCAGTGCTGCCAAGCTTGAAGCCCGGGTTCCATCCATCTGTGGTTTCCCAGAGGCTGGGCATCCAGAGACCACAGCTGGAAATCATTAGGCTCTCAAAAGAGCGCTGACCGTGAAATTGCTGGCCACCCTGATTGTTCTAACGCTGACTTTGTCAGTTGCATGAGAAAGAATATTATTCTTTGTGTGTCTTCTCAGGCTCCGATCCCTGTTCAGCTGAGACTGAATTCCCAAGTCGGCAGAAGAGGGGCCCATGCACACGGCAGAAGCCACTCCCGTGAAGTGGGACAGTGACCCAGACTGGAGTCCCAGGGCTGCTGCTCATCTGTCCTGGACCCTGATACCCCCGCCTTTCTGCAGACGGAGCATCCATGTCTACAGGCAGGACCAAGGAGTACTTTTACCTCACTGGATACAGGAAAAAAAGAAAATGGATGAGATAGAAAGGATGGAGCTGGAGAAGGGGCAGAGCTGGAAATGAGGTTGATGTAGAAACACTCATGGGGTACAGTCAACTCTTTGCTAGGAATAAGCCAAAAGGTGGTGGATTTGAATCCCCAGCAGCCCATGCAAAAACAGAAAGGTGACCAGCACCCAAAGGGACAAGCCCCCAAAAGGACCCCTGAGGTCCCTTAACAGCTCCACTCTGGGGAGTGGGCCACCTTCCCTTCCCCGGGCTGTTTGCACCCTGTCCACCCAGGTCACAGCTCACGTGTAGATGGATCATGACCTGGAACCAGGCCTGCCGCAGGCTTCTCTGGCTAGTGCCTTCCACTCTGTAGATCTGATGTTTTAACCCAAAGTTCTGTGAAAATGGTCATCTGTTGGTGTCCTAGAGATTGTAGGTCTGCTGCCTGGGGCTCCAGGCTGAGGACAGATGGTATGAACCTATCAAACTTGGGCTCTGCCCTCAGGAGACTTGGAACATCTGTGTGTGAAGTCAGGACAAAGTGGACTCAACTTGGTAATGTTAACACGCTAGCTTAGGTTGGGTTCTAGGAGCCAGGTGGGCAGTTGGTTCGGGTGACCCCAGAAGGCATAAGAAAAGTTATAGAAGTGAGTCACGGAAGGAGGCCAATGATGCAGCTTTCCCGTATGCTAAGGGCAGTCACTGCAAAGTACTGTAGCTGGGAAGGAAGGAAAGGGGGTTAAACAAGAGAGGATAACCCTCAGATGTCATTGCAAAGTACTCTAGCTAGGAACAAAGGAAGGAGGGTTAAACAAGAGAGGATAACCCTCAGATGTCATTGCAAAGTACTGTAGCTAGGAACATAGGAAGGAGGGTTAAACAAGAGAGGATAACCCTCAGATACTCTTATCAGCTCTCCAGTCCTTTGTTTAACCACTATGTCCATGGTGGAAAGAGAGGAGAAAAAAACAAAGGCAGTCTCATGCCGTGAGACTGTTGAACAGGAAATGGGAAGATGAGAAGCTGGCCGTGGGTGCTGGCTGTGGGGGGAAAGATCAAAGAGGGTGATTTCTCTGTGAGTGGCCAGTGGCCGGGAGACTCAGCCGGCTGCAGCACATGTAGTCAGCGTCTACCCCTTAGACCCAACCATCACAGCCCCTCGACAAACCAATATTTAAATAAATTAGCTGTGATTCTGTGAGTTAAGACAATTCTTTTTTTCAATGCATCCTCATGTGGACTATTTCTTTTTTCTTATCATATTATTGGATGGGAAAATGGATTTTTATTTGTACACATTTGGTGAGCATCTTGACAGTTTTCGTGTAAGTTGTTTTCTTTACCCCCTTAAGGACATGCACATGATGTCCTTAAGCACACTGTATCTTTTGTTTCTGGTTCTCTGCCCACTAACATCTTTTTTGTGTATTAGTTTGATCCCAGACGCTCTTCTTTTGAGATGGAGTTGCCCACTAGGGAAGGAACACTGCTGGTGGGGAATGTAGACCAAGCTTGGGGACTGGAGTTGAGAATTTGGGCACAGCAGCTTGGCTCTAGTCTCTGGCCACATCTGCAGATTCCAGAACCTGGGCAATTAACTGACCTTTCAAAGCCTAGCTTCTCCATCTATAATGTAGGATAAACATCCCTAGTCTCAGTTTAGGGTTACCTTCACAAGTAAGCCAAGAAAGTACTTGATTTGGTATCTGGTTCCTAACAAGTCTCAGTAAATCAGAGTAACATTCTCATGTATGCAGGAGGATTTTATAAACATGATTAGTATCAGTCATTATCTTTGACCATGATTAATCTTGGCATTTTAAATTAGAGCTAAAAATGGACAAAGAATCGATCAACCATTATTGTAGAGAAAGGAAGACAAACAGAAACTACAAACAAACAAGAGCAAAACAGAAACCCTTCGGATGGACTTTTCATGTCCAAGGAAAGATAGCTTGGCATGCGTGGCTGTGATCACCACACCCACTTAGCACCCAGTTTCCCTAAAGCCCAGTCCAGTGGCATCTTAGCCCAAGCTTCTTTGACTGTCTCCCTGATGACTTTTTCTGGTCTCCAAAGCATGCTCACTTGTGAGCTGGGCAGGAGGAAAGTCTGGTAAAGCACACTGCAGCCCACAGAGTTGAGTCTGTGGGTAAATGTCACTGCTTCTTCTCCCCCAGATGGGGTGACTTGGAGCATGGTCTACACCATTTCCCACGGGTCTCCCTCAGAAGGAGCCGCACATCTCCATCAGAGTCTTCTGACCATTGACACAACTTGTCCTGGCATCCTTCTCTGTTCTGCCTCGCCTGCCCATGCCTCCATCACACTGAGGGTCATGGGAGCATCTCTCACATTCCAAACTTGCACCCAAATCCTTAGCTGAGGGGCTTCCTTTGGGGAGAAGCCAAACTAAGGAAGATATCTTGTTCCATGAAAATATTCAGGTGACCACTAAAGATCTGGATTAAGACTAAGAAATATTTCTTTTCTGCTCAAATAGAAAAAAAAAAAAAACCAAAAAACTAATTTAGGTTGTTTTTGCTTTGGGTTGTTTTGTATAATGTTAAGATCACATGTTGTGCATGGCAGAGCAACTCTACTCAAAATCCACATTCTGTAACATACTAGTTAGTTCTGCGACATTTGGGTAATCAGTATGAGAGGGAACAGGGTGCTTGTTATCGAGTGATTCTTTTGGATTTTTAAAATCATCTCTGTGAAGGTATAATTTGCATACAATAAACGCATACTTGCTAGTTATACGGTGTGATGAGTTTTGACAAACACATACCTCTATGTAAACATGACCCTGATAAAACTAACACATCCATAACCTCAAAGCCCTTATGTCATTTGCAGTAAACCTTCACCCCATCCCTATACCAGAAGATCCCTAACCTGCTTTCTATCTCAATAATTCAATGAATGTTTGATTTGGGGACATGATTAAAGGCTGATTTCAGTCAAATAGATTACAACAGTGTTTAGGGGGAAATCGTTTATTATGCTCTATCATTTTGCATCAAAATTAGCTGTATCCATCACTTTTTTGAATGATGAAGAAGAAAAAGGCAGAGTCAGAACTGATGGGTGTTCTCAGATCCAACAAGGTGAAAGATGAGAGGGAAGGGCAAATAAAAGGTGGAATCAATTTGAAATTTGGAATGACTCCTGCTGTGAAAGTTCTAGAAAAACAAATCTGAAGCTCATTCATTAAATTAAAGAAAACACCTTCAATTGTAACTTGAACTTCGTTCCAATTGTTGGAACTTTCACAGTCATGTTGAATCAAGGCCAAACCTTCAACATCTTATCCGAGTTAAGCCCCAGGAAGCAGAGTCCAGGAGGAAGTCCATGAACTGGTCTCTGACTCAACAATTGCTCAACAAACATTTACAGGGTTTCCTCTTTGCTCTAAGGGCCATCCTACACCCTGAACAGACATACAGGCACCTTTGCATGTAGAACACAGCACATCCCAGTGTAGACAAAAAAGCAAACCAATGCATAACTGAACATGGGGGGAAATTAGTACCTGACAGAGACTGACATAGAAGGCCAAGCTGGAGGTACCATGTTAGCAGACATCTCTGGGCAGGTCACCTTCAAGCTGACTCTGAATGACATAGAATGAGCTAAAATTAATTACAGCACAGTTTATGGGGCATATGACAAGTAGAGAGAACTATCACACAAAGACATTGAAGCTGAAACAAGTAGGACACCTTCCAAAACTCAGCGTTGCCAGATCACAGAATCGGAGGTGGGAGAGTGGTGTGAGATGAGGTGGGGGTGCAGAGAGGGACCAGTCCTGGGCTGCGGGGGGAGGGTTTACTTTATATTCTATGGGAAGCCTTTGGTGGATTTTAAACCGATTTCTATTTACTCTGAAAGACTACGGGGAGCTCAGATTTTGAAGTGGCAAGAGTCAGAAGCTGGAATCTGCTCAGTCACCCAAGTGAGACTTGAAGATGCCTATTGGATCTACAGCACAGACGGAATGGACAGCTTCACAGCTATTTGGACACAAACAAAACAGAACTTTTTAAGATTTCTTTTGATGTGGACCATTTTTAAAGTCTTTATTGAATTTGTTACAATATTGTTCCTGTTTTATGCTTTGTTTGTGTGTATGTGTTTTTTATTTATTTGTTTGTTTGTTTGTTTGTTTTTGGCCAAGAGGCATGTGGGATCTTAGCTTTCCAACCATGGATTGAATCTACATCTCCCATATTGGAAGGTGAAGTTTTAACCACTGGACCACTAGGGAAGTCCCTAAATAGGAATTTTTGTCATCCAGGATAACATTCACACCTTGGTATAAAGAGTATATGAGCTCTAGGAAGAGATAATGTCAGGGATATAGGCTGGGGATTCATCAATAGTTACACGAGGTTTAAATCAATGGACTGGATAAGGTCAGCCAGAAGGACTGTTTGGAGGGACAAGAGAAGGGGCATTCTCATTCACAGACAAGGAGAGATGAAGGACAGCAAAGGAGAGTAAAAGAGTCTCCAGTGGGGTTGGAGCAACTCAAGGAGATCATGACCCTTGGAAGCCAAATGGTAAACTATTTCAAGAAGTATTTATTTGGAAAAGAAAAATCCAAGAAGAATGTCCATGTTTACTAGTGACCACCATCAACCTGATGACAGAGTTTGAGCCAGACTGGTGTAGCATCAAGCAGCATTAGCAGAACTGACTTTAGTGAATCCCCATGGCGCCATCTTGATGAACCTCGAAGAGCCTGTGATTCTACGTCTACCTAACACTTTCCTGGTTTTCTGCCTTGCACCACAGTACAAACAATTCTGCTTCAACATTTGCTTAGTTTTCTCCTTTTCTCCACCCTTGTATCTCTGGAGGAGAGAGGAGATTTGACACAGTTACCATACAGCCAAAGCTTGATTGGCTGCATGATCTCAAGGTTTAGATCTCAAGCACTGGGTTTAGTTAGGCATCCCACGCGTGCACTTGTTGGAGAAAATTTCCTGGGTCAGCCAATAGTCATTCCTGTGTCCTTCTCCATATTTGCTCTTCTAAAAACATTCTCTTATGCAGCCCGGAAACAGAAATATAGGAAGTCATAGGAGAGTATTTTTTGGAAAGTAATTCTAGTTCAGACTTGTAGCATCATTCCAAAACCCTGACATTGTTTTCCTCCTACATTTGCATTTCACTTCTCTAGAGTTAAATCCTTCCAGAATTTTCTCAGAATCTGCTTGGCTTAAAAGATAAATGCCAGGGAAGAACAGATTTTTTCCCCTACCACTTTTTGTTTTTAAGACATGCCCGAGGCAGCCATTAATGAGATCATCAAATTCGTCAGAGTCTCTAGGTTAGAACCTATTCAATTTCCCCATCCTTTATTATCTTTCGAGGAGAAATATGTTTTCTTTCAGCATCCAGAGTTGATCGTTTGCTTTATTGATGATCCATTAGCTGGTGACACAAGCCCTGTGATGTCATCTCAGAGGAATGCGAACCTCTAGCATAACACTGAGTTTCTCCATCTATATTTGAGCAACTTGGAAACAATTTTGCCAATATGATTCAACTACCAAAAAATTAACAACAAAACATTCCCAGAGTGGCCTCTGCCCTGTGCTTGGCTTTGCCTTGCTTCAGGAATGTAGGAGTCACTGGGCTCCTCTGGAAAGCCAGAAACCATCACATCACCTTGAGCCAGAGAAAGAGGCTGGGGAGAAGGACCCTCCTCTCTCACATGCTTACTCTTCCTCTCCCCTTGCAGACAGCGCCAAGGGCTGAGCTTGGCTCCTCTTCATTCTGTTTCCAAAATGGAGTGCTACTTGCTGTCAGTGGCCATGGATCCAAGGGCAGATTGGAGGACAAGGCTTCTTTGCCCTGCCCTAACTGTTTAACAAAGATCATTGCAGCCTCTGCCTCGTGACACCCAGGGGCCCTTCTCAGTTTTCACCTTCACAGTTCCCTGCAGCACCGGGTGTTCTCCCCCAAGGCCTCTGGCCCCTCTCACTCTCCTGCCAGGACCCCTCCTCTGCCAGTCTGTCCAAGGTCAGTCCCCAAGTTCGTGCCCAAGGGGCCATGTCTTCTTGCACACAAACCCTCAAGGGGATGTTTCCACCCTGAGGCTCCCCCATCTGCCCTGAAGTACTGGTCTCTCTCCACGTTCAAATTCTATGCAAATATCAGCTGAATTCACCAATTATTTAGTCCTTCACTTGCTCTTACATTTCATTAACAGATGAGGATGCCCAAAGGCTGGGGCAGCGGGACATCTTGGACGTGGGTGGAGAAGTCAGCCAATGGCTCATCTCAGCTGCTAAATTGTTATTATTATAACAGGCAGACTCAGCTCAAAAATGATCATGGCTGAACTCAACATCTCTGGCTTTGAACTGCCTGCTTCCCCTGAAGGATCCCCAGGACTCCGGGCCTGAATCCCATGAAACATCGAAAGTCCTGGTGATTCTATTGTCTCTGGGATCAGCCACTTTTCTCCACCCTTGTTTCTGCTGGGTTAGGTTACTCCCAGGTCTTGCCTGAAGTTGGTGACCATGTCCTGTTTTGTTCCTCACTGCGACTTTCGATCTCTTCCACCTGGACTGTGGCTCCCAGAATCTGTCGCTGCCGCCTCCCAGCCCCCACCCTCATGCGCCCCATCAGATCTCAAGGTGGCCACACTGCCTGGCTCTACTGGCACCTTAACACACATGGACCCCTCCCCTGGTGAGCTCTGTCCCACTCCATCCTTGCCCGGTCCTTAGTCCCTTGCTGACTCCTGCCTGTCCCTCAGGGCCTGAGTTCATACCACTGTCTCTACAAAGTCTCCAATTCCCAAAGGCTGAGCAGAGGGCATCCTTCAGTTTATCTCACCCCAAACTTGCCTAATGTTGCATGGAGTGATGCTGTGGCCTGCCACCCGACCACGTGGGACAATGTCTTAATCCCTATTGTCACATGTGCCAGAAACATAGGATATGCTAAGTAAACATTTTCTGAGTTAATTAGTGAGGCGATTTTTTTAAGAGAATACCTTGCTGGATATGAAGGCTCAGAGGAGGGTGTTGATTGGAAAGTGAGGGGAGAATTTGGAGGAATAAAAATGTCCCCAGTCTGAGAAGTGAGTTAGATGACCAAGACTTCTTCATCTATACCCCATCCAGTAAGGATCAGATCATCCTTAGGGTCATTCCTGAATATTAAGTACAATGATCTTAAATAGGGACTTCCCTGATAGCTCAGTTGATAAAGAATCTACCTGCAGTGCAAGAGACCTGGGTTTGATCGCTGGGTTGGTAAGATCCCCTGCAGAAGGGAAAGGCTACCCACTCCAGTATTCTGGCCTGGAGGATTCCATGGACTGTATAATCCTTGGGGTCGCAAAGAGTTGGCCGACTGAGCAACTTTCATTTTCAGAGTGGTCAGAGAAAGCTGTAGACACCTGTCCTGTTGATTAACTGACATTCACAAAGTGGGCATCTAAACATTATTTGCAAGTAATCAATTGAGCTCTTAAAATATACCTGCTGGTAGAAACACTCAGCTTTTCTAGGAATTTGGTGTCAGAGTAGATCGAACTGCGGAGAAGGTAATGGCAACCAACTCCAGTATTCTTGCCTGGAAAATCCCACAGACGGAGGAGCCTGGTAGGCTGCAGTCCATGGAGTTGCAAAGAGTTGGACACGACTGAGTGACTTCACTTTCACTTTTCGCTTTCATGCATTGGAGAAGGAAATGGCAACCCACTCCAGTGTTCTTGCCTAGAGAATCCCAGGGACAGAGGAGCCTGGTGGGCTGCCCTCTATGGAGTTGCACAGAGTCGGACATGACTGAAGTGACTCAGCAGCAGCAGCAGCAGCAGCAGACTGAAGTGAAATTAGCTGCCCTGAACTGGAAAAATACCTGGAACAATCTTCATCTACAATAATGAGAATTTAGGAAGAATTAGTGTATTATAAATAAATATATGTTATAAAGTAGTTATAATGTGCCTTTAAAATATGTACAACTATTTTTTAGCTATTTTTTTAGTGCTTTTATTTTTTAACTTTTTATTTTGTATAGGAGTATAGTCAATTAACAATGTTCAACTAGTTAACATAGTTTCAGGTAGACAGCAAAGGGACTCAGCAATACATGTGCACGTATCCATTCTTCCCCAAACTCCGCTCCCACCTAGGCTGCCCCATAACATTGGCAGAATTCCCTGTGCTATACAGTAGGTCCTTGCCGTTATCCATTTTAAGTAAAGCTGTGCATACATGTTGATCCCAAGCTCCCAATCTATCCCTGCCCAACCTTAGCCCTTGGTAACCATAAGTTCATCTCCAGGTCTGTGAGTCTGTTTCTGTTTTATAAATAAGTGACAAGAGCCCTTTTAACCTCTCCTTCATTCAGCTGTCAGACATTCCCTTGACCTCACCCCATTCCGGTTCTCAAAGTTTGATGGTTGCCTTTGATAGGGTGTTGATCCTAGGTCTTTGTGAAAACGTTCCCAGGATGTTGGGTAAGTCTTCGCTCTTCCAAGGATCTGTGTTCCCAGCCAAACACAAACGGCCTGAAACTCTCTCCCTGTGGGGATGTGGGCTTTCACACACAGTTATGGGATGAATCCTGGGGTTTTGGTGACAGGGACGTCAGGGAGCTGACAGCCCTTTGGGAACCCTTAGGTGGTTATTGTGGGGTGTGCGAGCCAGGATGCTTTGATCTCAAGCCTTCATTGTGTCATTCGAGAAACAGGGACTCAGAGAAGATGACTGACGCTCCAGGTCCTCAGTGAGTTGGAGCAGAACCAGAGGCAGGGCTCAGGAGACCACTCTGCCCACTCAGGGCTCTCACCCCCACGACTTGACCTGCTAACCTGCCTTTCTATTCTGTGCTGATGAAGATACCTTCACCTCGACAATCTGTTAGATTAGTACCTCTCAGTTATTGGTGGAATATTTTTAACTTTTCTCTGCTGGATCACTCCCGCCATTGTGTAAACATCCGGTCATTTCTCCCATCTGAGAACCTCTGTCCTAACCCATATTCCCCTCCAGGCACCCCCTGATTTCCTTAGTTTCCTCATTTCCTCCTCCCATTTTCTCCTGAGAAAGCTCGAAGCAGGGATCGTGAGTCAAGCTCAGATGCACCTACCGCTCCATCATTCAGCACCTCTCGATTTTACACACTGTCAGGTATGGGTCACAATGCAGCATCCACACCTCTGAATCCTGGCCAGGGCTGTCCTCCCCTGTGGACCCATCAGCATCCCCTCATCATCCCTAGCCTTAAACACTCCCCACACTTGGCTGCCGGCCTCTTGATTCCCTGTCTCAGTTTGGGTTACCAGTCCCCCTTTCTGTCCATAATTAGCTTTTCTTTGCTCACCTTACTCACTTTCCAGGTGATCTGGTCCAGTCTGATGACTTGGGAAACCACCCGCACGCTGGCGACCCCCCCCCCAGTTATGATTCCAGCCTGTGTGTCTCCCCTGAGCTCCAGACTCTTGACCCTCTTGCACGTTACTGGGCACTTGAACTTAACTCCTCCAAAACAGAACCACTTGGCTCCCCTCCCCTCTTTATCTCCCTTTTCTTTGTGGTCCCCATCTCATGGCTGACCTTGAAGTCTCAGAGGCATCCTTCGTCTTCTTTCCTCACACCCCCAGTAGTAAAAGTTGTTGGCTCAATCTTCAAAATATACCAGCATCGAATCCCAGTTGCCACTGGCCAGTCCCCGGTCACCTCCTGCCTGTACCCCCTTCACCGCACACTCTATCCATACTCCACACAGTAGCTAGAGGGACCCCAGGAGGCTTCTGTGCTCTGATTCCCCTGAGGCAGCCATTTCACTCAGAACTGATGCTGGAGTGCCCTGTGAGACCAGGGTCCCATCCTCGGAGCTCACCTCCTGGCCACTGTGCTCCAGCCTTACCAGCCATGTTCCCCATCAAGGGCCCGAGCACCGTGGCCCCTCGATTGAGGCCACACTTGCCCAGATGTCGCTAGAGGTCAAGTCCCTGCCCCTCAGGTCCTGGAGGAAACCTCATCTTCTTAGTGAGGCTTTTCCCAACAGCTTTATTTGAAATGATGGCTGCCACCTCCACCCCATCAGCCCTCCACATCACTCTGCTTTGCATAAGGAAGCACAAAATCAGAGAGTGGTCCTGATCCCTGCTCTGCTCTTAACTGAACCTACCAGCAATGCAGGCGGGATGAGGGTGGGGGTGTCACATGACCCCTCTGGAGTCTCAGCAGCCTTTGTCCTAAACGGAGAGGTTAGGACTAAATGACCAAGGAATCAAAGTACCCTTTTACCTCTGAGAGCCCACAAGTCTACCAGAAATTTCCGTTTTCAAAATTACTCCATTCTGTTTCTTACAAATTTATTCATACATCAACCCAGCAATTTCGCTGTTAGGCATTTACCCAAGAAAAATGAAAGCATATATCCACGAGAAGCTTTGTACAAGAATGTTAATAGCAACCTTGTTCATAATAGCCCCAAAGTACAAGCCACTCAAATGTCCGTCAACAGGATGTATTCATGGACTTCTACTTGACAGTGGAAAGAAACAAATTGCTGACCCACACACAACTGTGGATAAATTTGACAGGCACACTGAATTAAAGAATCCCAATTTGCATAGCATGTTTCCACTTGTATGATGCTGTAGGCCTGGCAGAGTTGATGCACTGAAGTCAGGTGGTGGTTATCTTTGCTTGGGTCAGGGGTGCTCAGCTGGGAAGGCGCATCGGCTTGTGTATGGATTGTGAGGGTCCTCGACCTTGTGCCGGGTCCTGAGGGTACACAGGTGCAAACAAACCGCAAAGCTTATCAAACCTACACCAAAGAACTGCGTGTGTTTTTGTATGTCAATTACACTCCCCCTGAGATGTTTTTTAGAACCTCACACCATTTCTAAGCAAAGAGCCTAAATTCAGGATCACAGAGTGTGTTAGACATATAGGGGCAAGCCTCCTTCCCCTGGAAGCACGTACATGGGGTTGTGGGTGCTCCAAGCCTGGACGCAGAGCTGGGTGGCCCCAGAGCCTTGGGCCAGGTTCTGGTTCCGGGCCCAGGCCTGGGTCTTCCGGCATGTTTGAGGTCAGCCTGCTTTCAGGGTCAGAACCATCTCAGTCTGCTGTGAACATGTCGGAGGGAGGTAAACATCATGGCAGGGCTGCAGAATGGACGGGCTGCTTCTCTGAGATGCTTTAGAAACCCAAGGTGAGCACTGTGGACTGTTTTCAGAGAAAAGACCAAATGCAGCTCCAGAATGGATGAAGCAGCTTAGTTGTTCCAAAGTCCAGTCTCAGCTATTGGCGCTCCCAAGTCCCAAAGCTGCCAATGCGCTTTATCTCAATTTTACAAGTGCTAAGTGCTGGGATTTAAAGCCAAGAACAATCTTTTTCAAGGACGAGAAACACATGTTTCCCAATATCAGGACCAAAGCTTATGACCTTCGGGGAGAAGTCTGCACAGCTGCATGATTATCTGGGTAATTCCCCGCTGGGACAGAGATGTAGAGACCAGAGGTATAAATCCTAAACAAATACATACCAATCTGGGTAATTCAAGTAGCACTGAAAAATCCATGGTTTGTCTGAATTCGTCTTCCTGGGAAGTGAGCAGTCTACCTGGAAACAAGCTGCTATGTTTCCACCGACTTTTGGTCAAGGAAATGATCGGGATGCCAGCACCTACAGAGGGAG
Organism: Bison bison bison; assembly: GCF_000754665.1. Classification (NCBI taxonomy): domain Eukaryota; kingdom Metazoa; phylum Chordata; class Mammalia; order Artiodactyla; family Bovidae; genus Bison; species Bison bison. The sequence continues at coordinate 3,193,665 of NW_011494635.1, read as the reverse complement.
GGGGTCCTCTACTCACTGGGCAGCATATAAAAGAATAGTTCTGGGGGTTCAGAACATGAGCTGGTTCTCCCACCCAGGCTGTCAGACCCAGTGCTGGTTCCAGTCTCATGTCAATAGAAGTCATTAGCACAGAGTCATAAAACTCACCTCACCAGCTTTATTATATGGCTTATGATCATTTTAGGGTTTGTTATACGGCTTGTGTTTGTTTTATGGGTTTTTTTCCTAATTTTAAAACTGATTCATAATCAGTATATTAAAGTTGAAATGGCAACCCCCTCCAGAATTCTTGCTGGGACAATCCCAGGGACAGAGCAGCTTGGTGGGCTACAATCCATAGGATCACCAAGAGTCAATTGAGAAATACAACAACTCAGATTAAAATGAGAATCGCTCAAAATCCTATTGCTCAGAGATGACTTATGTTAACATATCAATGTATGTCTCTGATATACATGTAAATGTGTGACACTGCAAAAATGTCTCCACATTGTTCTACTACTCTGTGGTTTATTTTTTCTCTGTGAATATATCATGAGCATTTCCATGCCAATAAATGTTCTCCTAAAAGTGATTTTTCTATAGGTAGCACAGTAGTCCTTAACAATGAATCACAAGTTACCTAATTAAACACCTACTATTAAACCATAGTCCCAGGATGAATGGGAATGGCTACCCATTACAGGATTCTTGCCTGGAGAATTCCATGGACAGAGGAACCTGGTGGGCTACAGTCCATGGAGTTGCAAAGAGTTGGACACTACGGAGCAACACTTTTACTTTCCAGGATGAATTAATACAAAAAAGGAGATCTGTTATTATGAAATGAGTTTTTAAAAATCATGGGCTTAAAAACGAGGTTAAAGTGAAAATTCTAACATTTGACCAACTATAATCAAGAACATCTGGGTAAAGATGGAGGTTAAGACCGGATGTCAAAAACCTTTCCATCTCTAAAACATGACATTATTATCATCATCATCAAATGGGTGAGAACCGTCACTTAGCACTCACCCCTTCCACCATGTGAAGATGCACTCAAATGATGGCCATCTCTGAACCAGGAAGCTGGCTCCCACTAGCCACCAAACCTACCACCGCTTGATCTTGAATTTCCCAGCCCTCTGTGAAGAATAAATTTCCAGGGGGCTTCCTTGATGGCTCAGTGGTAAAAAAAAAAAAAAAAATCCTCCTGACGATGCAGAAGGCATGGGTTTGATCCCTTATCGAGGTGAAGCCCATGTGCTGAGGAGCAATTAAGCCCGTGCACCACAGCTACTGAGCCTGTGCTCCAGAGGCCAGGAGCCGCGACTACTGAGACTTTGTGCCACAACTACTGAAGCCCAAGCCCTGTAGAGCCCGTGCTCTGCAACAAGGGAAGAAACCTGGGAAGCAATGAGAAGCCTGCCCACTGCAACTAAGGAGTAGCCCCAGCTTGTCACAACTAGAGAAAAGCTCAAGCACCAACAAAGACTCGGCACAACCCAAAATAAATACATAAAATAATTTTTTTTAAAACAATGAATTTCTATTGTCTGTAAGCCCCACCCCTAGTCTGTGGTGTTTTTGTTACAGAAGCTCTAATGACTGAGATACGTGAGAACAGCTAGTGGACGAAATTCATGCATCAGTTTGCAGAATGGTGAGAGTAACATGGAAACTTACAATGCCATATGTAAAATACATAGCCAATGGGAGTTGGCTCTATGACTCAGGAAACTCAAACAGGGGCTCTGTGACAATCTAGAGGGATGGGATGGGGAGGGAGATGGGAGGGAGGTTCGGGATGGAGGGGACGTGGGTTCACCTATGGCTGATTCTTGTTGATGTTTGACAGAAAACAACAAAATTCTGTAAAGCAATTATCCTTCAATTAAAAAATAAATAAATCAGAAAAAAGAAAGTGCAGGCAACAGTGCCGCCTCTATGACAGATTTTTCGATGGCTCTTGTCCTGGGTATTCCTCATTCTCAACTTGAAGACTTCTGCTTTCATCAAATCTGCCTCTAGTAGGAGGCGTAAGTCCTCTGAGCCTCGCTGGTTTGTTTATGAACCTGGGATGAAATCTCAGCTACAATGAAAGGTTGTGAAAGCACCTAATACACACCCGGTAGGGATTTTTTGGCTCATTGTACTCATGCCGCTGTTGTTGTTCGGTCACTAAGTCCTGTCTGACTCTTTGTGACCCCATGGACTGCAGTACGCCAGACTTCCCTGTCCTTCACTATCAACCAGAGTTTGCTCAAACTCATATTCATCAAGTCGATGACGCCATCCAACCATCTCATCCTCTGCTGCCTCCTTCTCCTCCTGCCTTCAATCTTTCCCAGCATCGGGGTCTTTTCCAATGAGTCAGCTCTTCACATCAGGTGGCCAGAGTTCTGGAGCTTCAGCTTTAGCATTAATCCTTCCAATGAATATTCAGGACTGATTTCCTTTAGGGTGGACTGGTTGGATCTCCTTGCTTTCCAAAGGACTGTCAAGAGTCTTCTCCAGCACCACAGTTCAAAAGCATCACTTCTGTGGTGCTCAGCCTTCCCTCTTCAGACCCCGGGCTGCCAGGCCTGGGCGCTGAGCCCCCTCTGGATTTTGTCCTTTTCTCCTCAACACCCACCTTTCTTCAGTCATCAACAAAGCTGAAGTTTCTAACATGCAGACCCTCCAGCAGGGGCAGTGCGAAGTGGGGCACTGCCTCCCCCATCACCAGCCTCCTCCCTAAGCTGCTCCCAACAAATTCACCATTCACACAGCATCTGCCTTGCTCACTGGCAACTTCAAGACTCATGTTGTCAGGCTGCATTTTAACTTTCCATACAGGAATGACTTGTTTTCCCTGGAGATTGTGAGCTACTTGGAGCCTAGAAAGAGTGTATAATCCTTCTGTTTATATTACACAGGATTCTTGTGGTTTCTCCATAAACACTTATTAATAACTGCAGATTTAATGAACAAGGCACTCTGATTTTCTGTATGTGTCTGAGTAGAGAGATTTCCCTGCTCTATGGGATGAGAGCATCCTCTGGTGTCTGGAGGTTTTCATTAGTCAAGGATCTTTCAAGTGACAGGGACCCAAATCAAAGGCCACTCCACTCCCCAGAGCCATGGACTCTGATACCACCAGAAACATCTAATCCTTGGCATGGTAGATTGTTCTAACTAGGCTCCCCTATGCATCAATGGCTACTGCCATTCACCCTCACCCTGACTCTGCACTTGGCCATGTATCTTGCTTCAGACAATTGTACATCAGCAAATATGATGCAAGCAGTTTGTTAAGCTCTGCACTTGGGACCTGAGCACTTGGGATGTAGCCAGCCATCAGCTGGTCCCACCCAACCCCCATCTGCTTGCAGCCTGGTAAGGGAGCCAAAGGAAGACTAGCAGGAGACCACCTGGCCATCAGAGGGCTGAAGAATGAAGAGAGTGCAGGCATTTCAAGCCAGTCAACCCTGGGGTGACCTGTTTCATAGCAGATGCTAACTATGATCCTTGTTTTATTTCTCACTGGAGGCAGAGGACAGGGCTTAGCTGGAGGGGGGAAGCCATGAGCCTGGACCCATGGTGGCTGACCCATGGATGGTCATCTTATGGCTCCAGGGATTCGTCATTCTTTATTCCTAACCTCCTAGTAGAAAGGTCCTGGTGGAGGCCTGGAGTCCCTCTGGCTTGGGCATCAAGCTCATCGTGGTCTATGTTTTAGGGGCCAGGGATGCAGGATTCTGTGTTTGATATTTGAGTGACCTGGTAACATTTCCACCCCATGACGTCAGATGGTAAAGCTTTCCAGATAAAGATGAAAATGTGAGTTAAGAGGAACTTGACAGAAAAAGCAAACACCCACCCCAGGGTTCCCATGCCCCTGATTCACCAGTGAACTGCTTCCTCGGAATTCCTGAATTGCCATTCCGCTCTGTAGCAGGATGGCAGGGTTTGGACTTTGCTTTATCAGCTACTCAGGAATGAGCCACTCCTCTTGGAGAAGCTCACAACCATGCTTGCCCTCCAGGGCTTCTAACCACTTATCACTTCCCTTTCCTCCCATGGTCTTCATGGCCAGTGTTCCTAGGATGTCCACGAGGAAAACCTCGCTCTGGAGTCTTGCGTTTCTCTTGATGCTGTACACTCACCTCTGACTCAGTCCCGAGCACTCCTGATAAATACACTCGCCACCTTCCAGAACCTGGAAACATGTCCTCAGCTTTCCTTTTAGAAACTTCATCCACTCCTTCCTCACCCACCCCTATTATCCTGTGTTGAACTGAACACACACACAGGCAAAAGCACAGACATGCATGCATGCACACTCACAGTAGCGCCCAGACACCAGCCCACACCAAAATAAACATGCACCGTGTCGGCTAGAAGGAGGGGGGCTTTGGAATACCCGGCTGGTTCCTTACAGCAGCCAAGCTCCACAGTTGGCCTCCCTGTCTTTGGGAGCCAGCGTTTCCGCCTGCTGATTGACAAGTATGCCTCCCTTTTCCAGTAGGCATTACATCTTATACCTTCACACTGCTTTATCCCTGCTGACAGGTTGATGTCCATCAGCTTATCAAGCTCAGAAGCTCCTGTGAAGGAGGTGTAAGTACAGTCATTTCTGTATTCAAGGGTCTCTCATTCGTGTGTTCAACTAACCTTGGATCGAAATTTCCATCCATGGTCATGATCTTGGCTGGCCACAACCTGCAGCATCTTGAAGCAGGGCTTCAGTTTCTGGCCAGAGACGGAGGTCGGGTCATGGTGTTAAGGGCACTGAATCTTAACCACTGTACCGGTGGTCAGTGACAAGACCCTGGCCCTTTGGTTTTGCAGGAAAAGAATTCCCACAAAAATGAAAAGTAGTGAAACAAACAAAGCATTTATTAGAAGAGAAAAAGAGTACAGTATGTGTGGTGCTTCTGAACTTGACAAGCTGATCAGCACCAACCTGTCAGCAGGGATAAAGCAGTGTGAAGCTGTAAGATGCAATACCTACTGGAAAAGGGAGACATACTTGTCAATCAGCAGGTAGAAATGTTGATTCCCAAAGACGCAGGGGCAGAGTTAGAGTTGCCGAGTCACACCCTTGTGGTAGTTTGAATTACTTTTCTTCCAAGTTTCCTTTGGCCAATCATTTTTATTGGCCTGGTTTACAGTCCATATCTGGTATATCTCAGGTTCCCCCCTGTGTGTGCTCATTCATCTATTAGCTAAGCTGGATTCGACCGCAGAGGCCTAGGGGTAGCCTGGCCTCACTTTGCATCACTCCCCTTTTGACCTTCAAGGAGCCCTTCTGCGCATGTGTGGTCGGGGAGGCCTCTTGACTTTAAGAATGAAAATACATGGTCTCCTATCTTCTATCTGAGCAGGGCTTAGTCTCCTCTCTCATTTGCCCTGATAGCCTCATTTTGGAGTGTGGGTTTGCAGGGGATGGATCTCCAGTTGCTTTACCTGGGGGTTGGGGGTGCAGCACATCTACCTCCTGCCTCGGTTGGTGGACTTGTCAGAGACAAAACTCGAAGATGTGGAGGCCAACTATATTGCACTATCTTAATAAAGGGCATGAGCCTCTGTGGATTTGGGGGTCCAGGGGTTCTTGGAACCCATATGCCAGGGGTAGTAAGGAGGGCCAATAATACCTACCACCATTTTTATGTGCAGAAAACTAGTTTTAGGGCAGCAAATTTGAGCGTCAGGATGTGGCCAACTGCCCTGCTTCTAGGCTTTTCCAAGTCGGTAGCCAGGGACCCACCTTCAGCTCAGAGCGCACCCCCTCTCCACACTGTCCCTCCATCCTGGGACAGCCCAAGCTCACTCCTGCTGCTGAAGCCGCTTCTTTGTGGCTTCCCCACAAGCACACCCTCCTCCAGCATCCTACACACCTAAACCATCTCTCAGATAAAGCGTATATGAATGATCTTCCAAGATGCCGCCTACAAGCCAAATGTACAGTGTTTCCACCCTCCCCAGAGGGCTGGAGTTTCCTTATTTCCCCTCAGAGCCTCAGCAGCTGCTGTGAAAACATCCTATATTATATCATTTTTCCTCTTCACTCTTCTCCTTCAGATTTCTCCATTTTTAGTAAAACATTACTGAAATAGTCGCCAGGAAATCCTGTTTCAAGTGCAGCAGCCTCCTGGCTTCAGACAAAGGCGGTCAAGTTCATTCTTCATCTTCCCAAGTCTTCCTGCAACCTCCCTTTGGCAAAAGAGATCAAACTGTTTCATCTGCACAGGACTTGGTTTGTTCCAATAAGAAAACAGAGCTTGGAACAATTCTGCAAATATTTATCAAACACTGACTTTGTTTCCTCTTAGAGAAAAGATCCCGTCTTTCTTGGGGCACAAATTTGCATCTCTGAGGAAGATTCTAGCCTCAAGAGGGGTTATAAGGAGAAAAAAAATCCTTCTCCATGTTAACTGTGTAAGCTTATTTCAAGTTGAATATTATTAAAGTAGAGTTTAACTTTTATGTTAGAAAATCTAATGTTATTATAATGCCTTGCAGCTTTCCTTCTGGTTTGTCATGCAACATGACACCTTTGGTTTCTGGAATGATGGATGGAATGATCATGAAAGGAAGAGATTGGGAGTCACAAGTGTGAGCCTTATTTGAGCTTGTGATCTGGTAAGTTTTCGACCTTAAGTATAACACAGTCAAAGCATTTAAACAAGGAGACCATTGGATATGGTGGGCTCTAATGCCAAGGCAATCCACAGCATTAACCAAAATCTAAGCCAGAGATAACACACCTGAATGTGAAAGATGAAAATCAAGAATAATCAGTTACAAACAGCCACTAGACTTTCTCAGAAAAAGGCAATTGTTTAAGCCTGAAAGAGTCAAATAACTTCCTTGCTTGGTTCCCTCATCTTCTTCCAAAAAACAGCACCCTGGCTCATGTAGGTATAGCGTTCCTGACCACATTTGGTTTGGAGATGCCTGATTCAAGTTAATATTTGCTCAAATAAACTTTTAAAAATGTTTACATACCTCTGTTAGCCTTTTAACAAGTCATAACCAACAAGACCTACTGCAGAAAACAGGAAACTCTGCTCAATATTATATAATGACCTAAATAGGAAAAGAATTTGAAAAAGATCAGATACATGTATATATATATATAAATGAATCACTTTGCTGTACACCTGGAAATAATGCAACATTTTTAATCAACTATGAAAAGTGAAGATGTCACTCACTCAGTTGTGTCTAATCTTTGCAGCTCCATGGACTGTAGCCCATCAAGCTTCTCTGTCCACGGAATTCTCCAGGCAAGAATACTGGCATGGGTTCCTTCCCTTCTTCAGGGGATCCTTCTGATCCAGGGATCGAAACTGGGTCTCCTGCATTGCAGGCAGATATTTTACCATCTTGGTACTCCAATATATATAAAAAAATTAAAAAACAAATAAACAAATCAGGGACTTCCTTGGTTCTCCACTGGATAAGATACAGTTCTCCAGTGCAGGGGATGTGGTTCCAATCCCTGGTCAGGGAACTAAGGTCTATATGCTTTGTGGCCAAAAAACCAAAACATAAAAAAACAGAAGCAAATTGTAACAAATTCAATAAGGACTTTAAAAAATGGTTCAAATCAAAAAACTCTTTTAAAAAATAATCTAAAAAATAATTCATATGTTCTCTAAGCCTGTTTCCTAATCAGTAAGATGCAGCCTAATACATACTGTGATAAAGGTTTATGAGCAGATTCAACAGTGTGTGAGAAAGCATAGCACAGGATGGCAATGGTCATGTTGTAGGGATTGCCAAACTACGCAGGTAAGTCCCTTTCACCAACAAAGAAACGGTTTCTGTACTTTTCATATAGTGAAAGTGAAAGTCACTCAGTTGTGTCTGACTCTTTGCGACCCCACGGATTATACAGTCCATGGAATTCTCCAGGCTAGTATACTGGAGTGGATAGCCTTTCCCTTCTCTAGGAGATCTTCCCAATCCAGGGACTGAACCCAGGTCTCCTGCATCACAGGCAGATTCTTTTACCTGCTGAGCCACAAGGGAAGCCTGTTTACTAAATATTAGTGAATTTCATATTCTTTCTCATAATGGCAAACATATATATTCTTCGTCTCCATCAATAGTCTGAAAGGAGTTGCATTCTGGAATCCTTTAGGGACACTTTCAACCAAAAAATGAGACCTCTCGGGGCTGTCAGATCTTTTCAGCCTCTCTTTGTTGCTGGTATTCCACCAACTCTTGTTGAAAGTAAACAAGAAAGTAAGAACTCTTCTTATTTCCTTATAGCCCCAAGACAGTGCTATAGAAGATTCTTTTCCAAGAACCTTCCATTTTCCCATTCTTGAGACATTCCTTTGGAATGAGCAGGAGTCATTTGCCCTTCCCAGCTGTTTTCTCTGTTGGTTTTGCTTGATTTCTCCTACCTCCAATTTGGTGGTTGTTATTTTCTTGCTCCTTCTTCAGAACACGTGCATACGTGCTAAGTCACTTCAGTCATGGCCAACTCTTTGCCATTCATGGACTATAGCCCGTCAGACTCCTCTGTCCATGGTATTCTCCAAGCAAGAATATTGGAGTGGGTAGGTGTTTTCTTTTCCAGGGATCTTCCTGACTCAGGGATCAAACCCAGGTCTCCTGCAATGCAGGCAGATTCTTTACCACTGAGTTAACAGGGCAGCCCGAAAGTTCCAGCCAAATACAAGTCGATGTTTTTATTTCTTGATTTTTATGCTTCTTAACATCAGATCAGATCAGTCGATCAGTCTTGTCTGACTCTTTGCGACCCCATGAATCGCAGCACGCCAGGCCTCCCTGTCCATCACCAACTCCCGGAGTTCACTCAAACTCATGTCCATCGAGTCCTATGC
>NW_011494635.1:3159646-3184740 GCF_000754665.1 Bison bison bison | reverse complement strand
TCACGTCCATCGAGTCCGTGATGCCATCCAGCCATCTCATCCTCTGTCATCCCCTTCTCCTCCTGCCCCCAATCCCTCCCAGCATCAGAGTCTTTTCCAATGAGTCAACTCTTCGCATGAGGTGGCCAAAGTACTGGAGTTTCAGCTTTAGCATCAGTCCTTCCAAAGAAATCCCAGGGCTGATCTCCTTCAGAATGGACTGGTTGGATCTCCTTGCAGTCCAAGGGACTCTCAAGAGTCTTCTCCAACACCACAGTTCAAAAGCATCAATTCTTCGGCACTCAGCCTTCTTCACAGTCCAACTCTCACATCCATACATGACCACAGGAAAAACCATAGCCTTAACTAGATGAACCTTTGTTGGCAAAGTAATGTCTCTGCTTTTGAATATGCTATCTAGGTTGGTCATAACTTTCCTTCCAAGGAGTAAGCGTCTTTTAATTTCATGGCTGCAGTCACCATCTGTAGTGATTTTGGAGCCCAGAAAAATAAAGTCTGACACTGTTTCCCCTGTTTCCCCATACAGAGGGATTTTTACAACCTTAAAGTATTAGTTCAAATATCGTCAATTTCTGGCTTTTCTTCAAGACACAGAATCATCATTTTTCTCTTCTCCTTTATTTGGTTGCTTATCTTCAGATGTCACGGTTCTTTATCTTTGATCTCATCAAATCAACAAAAACAAACAAGCAAATATTCAACTGGCTGAAAAGCAAGGACCAAGTCCGGCTGCTGACTCAACGTTAAGCTTAGCCCCAGTTGCATTGCATTTGCTTTACTCCCTTCTATAGAAAATAGTCCTCCTGCATCCCTGGAGTTTTGTCTGTTTCCAAAATCTGCCTGGACAGTTTCTGAGCTCATCTCCACTCCTGGATCTGGCCACCCTTCTTTGTTCCGCTGAGACAAGCTTCCACCACCAATTACAAGTTTGCTCCCCATACTCTACTTGGAAGTCTACTCATATGAAGGTGAGTTTGTACATGAGGCCACATTGCCAGGAGACATCTTTGGTCCTTCTGAGAAGAACAGGTATGTCCGGGCCCTTCTGCTGCTTCTGCATCACACCTGCATGCAGCTCACCTGACCCAGGTGTTCACGCAGGCACCCTGTGGTTGTTCATGGCTATGCAGTCAGTTACCCTCATACTCAGCCACTTGTTCACAACCTGCAGGTTTGGGTTCTGGGTGGATTCAGGTAGGAAGTCCTCACTTGGAATCCCTCAAGTGGGTACTATCAGACACCTATTGGAGCTTCTAGCTCTACCCAGACTACATGTTCCAAGTGACTGGCTTGGCTGACAGGTGATGCCGACTGTTGGTAGGGAGCTCAGCTGAAGCTGTGGATCAGGGCGTCCACATGTGCCTGTTCACATGGCCAGCTTGTCACAGCGTGGGGGCCAGCTTCACCTGGGGACATCCCCAAAGGACATCCCCAAAAGAACTCCCAAAGGCGGGAGTTCTGTGAGACCAAAGCCAAGAGGCAAGATTTCCTCTTCTCTGTCCTTGGAGTCCACACAGCATCATGTACTGCATCAGTGATTTTCTGAGCAGAGGGGACGGGGACCCACCTCTCACTGGAGGTACATCTGAGAATTTGCACCATCTTCAACCCACCAGCATGCCTGAGCCTTTCTCCAAACTGTGAGGACTGAGGAAGTCAACCTGAGTTGACCGACCAGGAGGGGTCCCTGTTATTGGAGAGCAAGTGGCTTGAGACCTAGTCTCTGACCTCCAGTTTCCTCACCTGTAAAAGTGGGGACAATGCCCACTGGGTGCTGGGATTAGATGAGGAAATGCGCACGGATCCCGCCTCCACGAGTGCACTGACAAGTCAACCACAAGGAGCTCCGCAGAGCAATGCCCTGGGGAAGACCTCAGTTCTGGCGCATCCGACCTCCTCTCCTCACAGGCTCTGGAGCTGGGGCCTCGTGACCAGGGAGTTAGAAGGAAAGCATCTCTCTCTTTCTCTCTCTTTTATTTTCTTCTCTCAAATACACTGACTCCTCCGGTTTCAAGGTGGCCAGCTCAGAAACCCATCTATCACCTTGGGACACTCCAGGACATCCTTCTCTTGGTCTTTTCTTGTACCTTCCAAACTAGATTCCCACTTCGGCTGGTCCAAAGGGAACTAAGTCTTGCTCGGGCTCTCCCTGGCTTCCTGGTCCTCCCGCCCCTGGTACACAGGTGGCAGGGGGTAGAGGGGCATGCTATGAGCACTGGATCCCAGTCAGGGCATGTTTTGGGAGAGGATGAGAGACGTTGTCCACGCAGTGGAGGGAAGAGGCATCAGGAATGGTGAGTGGCACAGAGTGACGCTGGAGAAGGACCTGGGCTCGCACCATCCAAGTCTGCAAACAGGTGCAGTGACCATGAATCTGAGACCAAAACAATCACCTTGGGTGCAGCAGGAAGGTGGGCCCTCACTTGGGAACTTCTGCTCCACAGAGCCCAGGCTTAGAGGTGACAGGCAGGCCACCACCATCCAGCTGGGAGGACTAGGATCTTTGATCCCCCAAGAGGATAGACCCTTTTCTCTGTTGTTACTCAGGGAACCAAAGGCTTGGCGAGGCCCTGGGGGATGGTGAGCCCTTGAACAACTGTCAAGAAGCTGTCATGGTCACAGCTCCACCCCGAATTCTGGCCACATCCCCAAAGGCACAGGGGGGCTGCTCCAGCCACAGTGACCTCTCTCCTCTGAACAATTGTCTTGCTTTTATTGAGCTGTTTTCCCTCAACACAGCCCTTAAAATAGCAGCATGGCTGTTCTGAAAGGCACTTAGGTTGGCCGGCCTGGAATTTCCTGAAACCGCCCAGCATGGGCACTCAGCACACAGGGCCCTTCCAGCCACCCACCCACCTGGGCACTGCCCAGCCCTGGCCTTTCCTGCTTCCCGCCAGCCCCACACTCTGCCCTGGGCAGAGGGTTTGGTGGTGAGTGTACCCAGGAGCGTCAGCACCACTCCTTGCCCTGACCCCAGGGTGGGACACAACAGGAAGGTCCTTTGGGGGCTCCCTCGCAGGCGGGTGGGGGCACATGGGTGGGGGCCAGAGCTGAGCCTGGGCATCTGAGGTCACAGGGTCAGCAACACTTTCTCCATTTGTGGAATTTTTTTTTCTTTCGTTGCACTTTCTTACTTTTAAGATATGAGTCAGAAATAGTCTCAAAGTACTGCTTTTCCAGAGATCACTGGTCTTGGACTAAAGGTGTGGCGATAGCTCCCAGTGTTTCTCAGGGCCCCAACCAACTATGCTGGGAAGCTCACCCTTCCAGGGCTTCATCTCGTCCACACTTGGAGAAACCAGGTCAGCTGAAGCAGAACAACCAGCGCAGTAGAAATCAGATGGACAGGAAGATAGATGTAAAGTTTACAGAGGGACAAGCTTTTGTGCCAAGGGGTCCTTAACCTATGACTAGAAACCTGGTACTCGAAGAGCCTGACCACAGCACCTGTTCCCTGCCTTGAACACATGCAGGGACGGTCCAGGAATACCAGCGGTCCTGTGGGCCCGATGCATGTTGACATTAGACTCAGGTAAGGGCTTCCCTGTTGGCTCAGATGGTAAAGAGTCTGCCTGCAAAGATGGAGACCTGAGTTCAATCCCTGGGTCAGGAAAATCCCCTGGAGAAGAAAATGGCAACCCACTCCAGTATTCTTGCCTGGAGAATCCCATGGACAGAGGAGCCTGATGGGCTACCATCCATGGGGTCGCAAAGAGTCAGACACAACTCAGTGACTTTCACTTTCAAGGTGAATCCAGGCCCAGCTTAGAGACAATCCTGCTCCCTGCCCTGTGTGGGTGTTATTCTTGCCCCTCGACTATCTCTGCTCATGGGCACGACCTACAGGTAATCTGACCTTGGCCTTCTGGAAGGTTCTTGAGCCTCTTTCTTTCCTTCCTTTCCCCTGGTGGGAGCTATGAAGGGGCTGGGCTGACCTCGTCAGAGCATTGTCACAGCGGTCATTGCCACCGGCTCTGGCCTGCTGGAGACTCGTCCCCAGCTGAAGGGCCCCCACCAGGCCTGGGAGCTCAGCACGGCCCGAGTATCCTGTGGAGCGGTTATCACCTGAGGAGTCTTGAGTCTCCCACTTCTGGGGTGGGAAAGGACACCTTGATGGGTGGGGAAGGCAGGGGGGCTGCTGAAGCTGGAAGGGCTGGATCTTCTACTCTCTTGGCTCCTCTTTCAGCAGGCTTTTCCTTCTGGGGTCCTGATCCCATGACAAAGGGCCACAGTCAAGACTCTGGGACCTGAGGAAGGGGCTGCCTGAGAAGGAAACCCACTGGGGACCTCACTGTGGCAGCAGGAGGTAGCTGCCACGCCGTGGGGCAAGCAGGACCTGGGGTACAGGGTAGGAATCCGAGTGGGTGGTGAAGGCAGATCCACTCTGTGATTGCAGCCACCGGTCCTGATGGATGCTTAGTGTCTATCCCCCAGACTTGCCCCCAAGAGTTATGTGGGAGGAATCAGTATCACTGAGTTGCCCTGGTAGTTCAGCTGGTAAAGAATCTGCCTGCAATGCAGAAGACTCCAGTTCAACTCCTGGGTTGGGAAGATCTGCTAGAGAAGGGATAGGCTACCCACTCCAATATTTTTGGGCTCTCCTGGTGCCTCAGATGGTAAAGAATCTACCTGCAATGTGGGATATCTGGGTTCAGTCCCTGAGTTTGGAAGATTCCTTGGAGAAAGGAACGGCTACCTACTCCAGTATTCTGGCCTGGAGTATTCCATGAACAGAGGAGCCTGGCAGGCTACAGTCCAGGGGTTACAAAGAGTTGGATATGACTGAGCGACTTTCACTGAGTTTAACAAGATACCATCTCCTTTCACCCCTATATCAAGACACCATAGTATAGCTGAGTTGGGGGGACTGCATCCTCTTATCCCACCCCCCATCTTTTTGGATGGATCTAGTGAAGGTGGTTTTCACTGCAGAAATAGTTTGGGATCCCTCTGACTAACCTAGGTGTATGACTGACACCCTGTCCTCACAGTGTGGGGGACACTGGCTGGCTGTCCCCACATTTGGACTCTAATGAGTCTCCCTCAGGACCTTACCATGGGAGGAAAGGACCCTGGGTGGAGGAAGGGGTGCTCGGGGCTCTGTACCTCAGCCTGTGGACCGGTCCTTACTAGCTGTGTGACCTTGGGAAAGTCACTTACCCTCGCCAACATTAACTGGCCTCACTTGCAGAACAGTCGTTAAGAACCACAGTTGAAACCATGACCCTTCAGAAACAAAAGCATGCTGTGGAAATGTCAGTTGTCGTTATGCATGGTCGAGTTTTTATGAGCTGCTAAAGGGAGATTTGGCTGAACACCCCTTCCTCCTTCTCAGCCAACTCAAGGAGGCAGGTCAAGTGTCTGCTCTAGGAGGAACCACCCTCGTCAGTCAACTGGGCTAGAATTTTTCAAACACTTCTGGCTCATTTAGTTGAGTGCTTAACTTAGCAGATCAGACTGAGCCTGGAAGAGGAGACGTTCCTGCACACCCTCAGAAATTGTGTGTTACAGCCACACGACGGGGTGGGAGCAGGGGCAAGTGGGAGCCTGGCTTCTGAGACCACAGCAATGATTATGTCCACACTCACAGGATTGGAGGACATGAAAGGAATCTGTTATTTTCCCCTCTGTGGATCACAACCCAGTCTCCTGGGCAGCACCAGGGCCCGTCCAAACCATGAATCTGGTTGCGTCCAGATTCAGTAGCTGTCAGCAGCACAGACCCAACCCTGAGACTATTCCACTCAGGGGGCTTTGGAGGAGCAGGATGGTTGGGTCCTTCAGCAGAGTCCAGGAGAGAAAGCTGGAAAACAACCTCAGGACCTCAGAGGTGTTTGCTGGAGGTGGTGCAGGTTAGTGTGTGTGAGGTGAGCCAGCTCCACATGGCCATGCAGGGGGACCGGACAGCCACCTCTGTCCATTCTGACCCAGGAGGAAGGACCCTCCAGCCTCTCTGCCCCTAGCGGTCAGCCCACAGCCACGCCTGCCTGGCACTGGCGCCTGCCGTGGTCCAGCCCCTGAGGGTCTCTCCTGAGAGGTGCAGGAGCCTCCCATCATTCTCTCTCTCTCCCAGGGCATCCTGTCTCCCTGTGCACCCAGGACTGGGGCAGGTTTTGTTTCGTTTTGTTTTTCAGGGCTTTACAGAGACTTGGAAAGCGTTTCTGCAGAGTTTTTCAAACTGGGAATTGGAATTCAATTTTTATTCTTTCTTAGAGAATTTCTGGAAGCCTCTGTGAGGCCCGCATCCTAAATGAGTGAGCTGTTGTTATCTGGGGGCTCTGGGTCCTCCTTTGGCTGCAGATGGTCCTTGAGAATCAGGCAATTCCCCAGGTGCCACAACAGTGAAACCAGGTCACAGGACCCTGCCTCAGGCCGCTTCTTCCCTCTGGAATCCCCAATTGTCCAGTGTCTGCTTCTTTATATGTGTAGAATGTCTAAGTTGTTCTTTTCTCTCACTGTCGGGAGGAAAATGTAGGAAGAAGAAATAAGGATTAGCTATTTGGTGGCTTGAAAGTAGATTTTAATAGTCACTGAAGCTAGTCATGTGGACCATTCCTGCTGAGTTGGAAGAAGCAGTTGTCAGGAATAGGGCTGAAGAGGAGAAACCTCAGTTCTTCATCTAATAAACATGAAGTTTATCCTCAGGGACAATGACGGAAAAGGAGGGATGATCCCAAGCAGGAAAAATGTCTGGATTTGCACTTCAGAAAGTGGGATTTGCACTTTTGTGACTGTTGGTAACAATGGTGAGGAGGCTGCTGCAGCATGAGGGTCACTGTGAGGCAAGGAGACAGGGGACCTCCAAGGTGTTCCATGTTGGGACACAGCCTCGTTTGGCAGTGGCTGGACCACAGGAGCAGAGGAGAGGAGCAAGTATGTCCCCGGCCTCTGGATTAGGATGCTATACAGGGTATGTGTGGTTCAGCCAAGGGGCACCAGAGTCTTTATCGTGGGCTGTGCTTGCTTAGGAATCTGGGCCAAGCTTCCAACTCGACTTCGTGGAGGGTGTGATCTCAGGGCAGTGGGAGTGAACGTGGAGGGAGCCAGAGGAGGAAGGCAGAGACCACGCGGGGTGAGCAGAGACGATCCTGGCTACTGGATGTAGACCACCGTGGTGACTTCTGGTCCAGCCAGCGGGGCCACCTGGTCTCATGGCCTTTAAAGGCAAGAGGGGGGAAACTGGTTTTGTGGCCTTTTCTATATCCTTCTCTTGCTGAGCCGTTAGCTTCTCCACCACTCCGGGCTATGTTACCTGATACCTCCAGGCATGTCCAAGTCCAGAGATGGAGTCTGGACTGGGGCCACAGGGAGTCTGAGTGGGCTGAGCTCACATGGGACTTGCAATCCTTCTGTGGTGGGTGCAGCAGGGGCCTTGCAGGAGCCCAGCCCAGGGGAGGCCAAGAGAAGCTCCAGTTTGGGGAGATAACACAGCAGGAGATACGGCTGGACTGGGGGGGGTGTTGAGTTCTCCTCTGAGCAAGGAGTCAAGGATGAGGATAGAGGAGGCAAGTGAGAGCCTCCAGCCCCCAAATCCACCTCAAACGAGCAGCTTGATGACCAGGACAGCTAGCTGTGCTCTGAGTGACCCAGTGCTCCGGGAGCCCACCCTCAGACCTGGAGCTCCGGGTCCTGGGCTGCTAGGAGAGGTGTGTGCATGCAGGACTCAGAACGCAGGGCTAGGGGGATGGGCTATAACTCAGTGAAGAGGGAAGGAGCAATGCATGGACAAGTTCAAGGTCCATGAAGTCGGCAGGCACTGACCTTCAAGGTGGGTGAGGCTCGGTTGGCAGAATGGAAAAAGATGATCAGCGATGAACCCTCCTCAAAAGAACAAGAACAATATCATGTCCTTTATACATGGAATTCCTAAAAAAGGGTGTACAAATGAACTTGTTTACAAAACAGAAGTAGAGTCACAGATGTAGAAAATGAACTTATGGTTACCAGAGGAGAACACAAGGGGAGGAGGAGGAGGGATAAGTTGGGAGATTGGGATTGGCATATACACATCACTATCCATATTTCTAAAATAAATAACTAATGAAGACCTACTGTGTAGCACAGGGAACTCAGA
Source organism: Bison bison bison (assembly GCF_000754665.1). Taxonomy (NCBI): domain Eukaryota; kingdom Metazoa; phylum Chordata; class Mammalia; order Artiodactyla; family Bovidae; genus Bison; species Bison bison. The sequence goes on along the minus strand of NW_011494635.1, from coordinate 3,176,666 downwards.
ACTCTGCAATGGTCTATATGGGAAAAGAATCTTTAAAAAAGGAGTGGATATGTGCATGTGTATAACTTACTTACTTTGCTGTACACCTGAAATTACACAACATTGTATGTCAACTATACTTCAATGAATTTTTTTAAATAAAGAATGAGAGTGGAAGACTGTGGGGCTCAGGGCTGAGGGCAGGTAGTCCACAGGCAAAGACTTCTGAAAGGTCGAGGAGGTACACGAGATGGAGAGTCTCTTGGGGCCTGGCACGTCGAAGAAGTTCTGTGACCTTTATCAGCATAATCAATTCTAGGAATTTGGTATATTCAAGCTAAGGCTTTCCATCCGCAACCAAAAATATGAAACAAAGGCTGCAAGTGAAGCTGCAGCTTCAAGCCACATTTTAAGGAATCTCGCTTCCCTGCCTCCATTTCAGGCTTTTTTCTAGTTTAATAAAGAAGGAGGAATGATCTTGAGACGGAAAAATCTCTCAGCCTTGCAGTAAAGCAAAGAACGCAGCGCAATCCTTTGAACTCAGTGTCTCGGACAGGGTACGGGGATTTTAAGAAAGGCTTTGTTTTTCAGAAATGGAACCAAGAAAAGCAAAGGAGGACAAGCCCCGTAAATATTCTCTGAAACCCATCCACTCTTTGGAGCCTTCTCCACAAATAAGTTTATCTGTTTCTGGAAATGTATTTTGTCATCCTCATAGGCATCCAAAAAAAGGAAGCCTTGCTAAGGCTGAGACAAAATTCTTCATGCTTTTACACATTTAGACCTAGGAAAAAATCATGATAATTTTTCTAAACTTCTCAGCAGAACCTGTTGGCATTTTGTATTGGTTTTGGTCAGTTGGTAAAAGAATTATCATTTTATTTTCCCATTTCTTATCACTCCCTATTAAGTGTGCAAGTGTCTTTCTCTCTAATTGGACCTCTAGGCGATCTGATTTTCTCACCAGGAATCCATTCAAGATTCCATTCCTATACTTAGTTGCTGCCAACTGCTTTCTGATTTTTTTCCCCTAACTGCTAGCTGTTGTCTAACAGGTCTTTACTTCCCCAAAACATCTACTTTGGGAAAGAAGACTCTCCCAGAGGGGCATCTGCATCGTGGGAAGAGTCTGGCAGCTATCCAGGAGGAAGACAATGAATAATGAGTCCATGACATTGCCAACATTCTGTTAGAGGTCCAGAGGAATGATAAAAATTCCTTTGGAGGAAGAGGCGGCACATGCTGTTAAGTGATGGATCCCACATGAAGGGTGAGAAAAGCATGGTCTAAAATCAGCCTTAGAAGGTTTTCCTAGACCTAATCAAACTTACAAGCTTTTGCACAGCAAAGGAAACCTATAGAATGGAAGAAAACATTTGCATATGATACAACAAACAAGGGCTTAATATTCAAAATATACAAACAGTTCATACAATTTGATGCCAGAACCCAAACAACTCAATTTAAAAAAGGGGCAAAAGACATAAAAAGACATTTCTCCAAAACGACATACAGGTGGCAAATAGGCACATGAAAAGAAGCTCAGCACTGCTAATTATTAGCAAAATGCCAATCAAAACTACAATGAAGTACCACCTCATGCTGGGCAGCATGGCCATCATTTAAAAGTCTATAAATAACAAATGCCAGGGAGGGTATAGAGAAAAGGAAATCTTCCTGCACTGTCAGTGGGAATGTAAGTTGGTGTAGCTACTGCAGAAAACAGCAAGGGGGATCCTCTGAAAACTAAAAATAGAATTGCCATATGCTCTAGCAATCCCACTCCTGGGCACATACCCAAAGAAAACCATAATTCAAAAAGACACAGCCTCCCCTATGTTCATAGCAACACTATTCACAATAGCCAAGACATGGGAACAAATTAAGTGTCCATCAACAGATGAATGGATAAGGAAGGTATGGCACATATGTACAATGGAATACTACTCAGTCATTAAAAATAAAATAATGTCATTTACAGCAACATGGACGGACCTAGAGATCACCATACTAAGTGAAGTAAGGCAGAGAAAGCCAAGGACCATATGATATCACCTACATGTGGCATCTAAAATGTGACACAATTGAATCTATGAAACAGATCAGGGACGTAGAATAGACTGATGGTCGCCAAGGGGAGGGGCGAAACAGGTTGGAGAGGGAGTATGGGATGAGCACCTGGAAACAGTTGTATGTATAAGATGGACGCACAGGGAACTGTATTTAATATCCTGTGGTAAACCACAGTGGTAACAAATATGAAAAGGAACGTGTTTATATATACCTGAGTCACTTTGCTGTATAGTAGTAATTAACACAACATTGTAATTCAAATACACTTCCAATAAAAAATAAGTTTAAAAATTAAAATTGAAAAAAAGAGGTTGGTCCTAGAGGTGCCGAGTCTCATTCAAGGATTGGAGCTTGACGGAAGCAATCTGTATCTCAAATACTGCTTCCCAGTACCCTCCACTCCCCCACCTTATCCACTCCTGTCCTTTCTTCACCTGCACATCCTGCCTTTTAGGGTTCGGGGTCTGGGCAGACTGAGAATAAAGCAAAGTGAATCAGAAGGAAAGTAAACAAATTAAGCCTTTATCTGAAATGGCATTTCTTAATATCTTGCTCTTCATTTTCTGTGATTTATTTAACTAACGAGACTAGACTGAGTTATCAAGATATCTCTATCTGGTGTGATTAAAACCCTAGAAGGAAAAACGTTAAAGCTTAACTGAGCAGCTCCATCTTGTAGTCCTGGGACACAGGAGGTGACTGACTGAACATGGTTCTTGGCACAATTCTCTCCTCTTCTTCTTGATACCAATACTGCCATGGAAATGACAGAAGCCTACGTGGATAAGCCCTCCCTGGGGCGTTTTCATTTCAAAAAGGAACCACAACTGTAAAGCTAAGGAAAAAGCATTTTAATTGAGGAATCAAGTCAGCCAGTGATTTAGTAAAAATACAGGGATGGTCCCGGGGACCTTGACCCTGAGGGCTTCTCCCATACACACTGGTCAGATCTGTACATGAGTAGAGACTGTGAGATGTGGGAAGTTGTCCTGGTCCCTCTGATGCATGTTCAACTGTCACATCCGTGAAGGAAAACACGGCCACCTGGAAATCGGACCGTCTGAATACTAGTTTTGCTCTGGCCCCTTACTGTGCTGTTAAGGGTATAAATCCCATTCTCACTCTTATTTTCTTTGTTGGTAAAATAGAAGTAATATATGGCTGCAGCTTGAAAATCAAAGAGCATGGTGACATTATCATTCTCACTAGTATCACTGAAGTCTCAAACTTCAGGAAATTGCAGCAAAAAAAAAAGGGAAATTATTCTTAACTTCGTTGCCCCAGAGCCACAAAATTTTCCTCAAATTTACCCTATCTGAAAAAAAAAAAAAGAAAATTGATTGAATAAGTGTCAGATACTATTTTAGCCCTTTAGAGTTGCTGAGTTTTGCTTAATAATCTCCAGAAAGGCTGATGTATGTGGATATTTAGAGACATGGGGGAACATTTGGAGAACATTTTCTTCCCTTTTTTTTTCAATTCCCACTATTGTTCAGTGAGATAAAACAATGACAAGTCCATTAGCTAATCATCACCTGATAAGAGGCATCGCACAGTTTATGAAAGGAAAAAAACACCGGCAAACACATCCAAGGTAACAGAGGCTGATCACAGTATCTACAGAAGGTTTCCGTTTACAATTTCCATTGCAGATGGTTAGCAATGCCATGAAAACCGATCAAGCAGGCTGCTTGGCACCTAGAAGGCATGACTGGGGCTTTCAACGTTCATGTTCTATAAACACTTTCATGAAAGTTTCATTTGTGTTCCAGGAGGCACAGGGTAATGCACAGAGTGAGTAACTTATGGTGTCCAGCCAGGGAATGAATTCCTCCCTTCAACAGAGGAAAAGCAAGGAGCTTGCCATGCTTATCACATGTCTGTCTGTCCAGCATCTCATCTGCTCTTTAGGGAGAAGCAGGTAATAACCTGCAGCTGAGACCTGGGTTCAAGCCTTAGATTGGGAAGATCCCCTGAAGGAGGGCATGACAACCCACCCCAAGATTCTTGCCTGGGAGAATTCCATGGTCAAAGGAGCCTGACGGGCGACAATCTATAAGACTGCAGAGTCGGACACAATTGAAGAGATTTCGCACAGGCACGGGCACAGCACACCCACACAAGAGGTGTTTAGAGTAAGTGTGGCAGCTCCTCTTCCCACCTTCCTCTGACCTGAGGATTGTCAGCATCTCTGCAAGCTGCCTACTTGGCAATGTTGAGAAGTGAGTTACTGAAGAAAGTGACACGCTCCCATTTGTTCTGTTTACATGTGCATAGAAGCACTGTTAGAGCATGAAAGCTTTTTTCTATGGATTAACCAGTATTTTTGCCTGGGAAATCCCAAGGACAGATGAGCCTGGCGGGCTACAATCCATGGGGTCGCAAGTGTCAGACCCGACTTAGCAGCTAAGCCACCATCAGCACTGGGAACCAGACATCACCAAAGATAGAGAAATGAATAAAAAAACTCACAAGGCCATAGTTAGTTACATAAATTGTTTGTCAAGAATTATAATTGGATCTGGAAGGATATAAGAAGGCTTATTAATCAAATATCAGTTGGGTCCAAAATGGTTGCACAGTTACAAGGGGTGACCTTGAGACCATCAGGTTGCAGCTGGCGGATGTTGTTTCCAATATGGCTGGTGGCAGCCTTGGTTTTGATGCAGTGCAGAGAAGTTCAAGTTCCCTGGGGTGCAGGCACTCTGAGACTGGGTCCTTATCAGCCCCTCTGACTCTGTTTTCAGACTCCTGAGCTGTGATCACTCTAATTTCAACTTGTCAGCAGGCCAACAGTTCCTTTGAGAGGAGACCCCTAAGGATCTTCTGTGGGGATGTGGGGAAGGGATGCAGGAAAAGCCAGGCAGCAAGATGCATCATTGAGCTTGAGAGGGTACCACTGTGAGCATTGTTCCTACGAGAAAGGCAGGCAGAGCATGTGGAACAAGCATCAAGGTAACTCTCTTCCCAGTGGTAAGGATTCTGGGTCTTTCTCAGTGCCCATTGATCAAGGCTGCCTCCCAGGGTATTGAGTTTTCAGCACTTCTGATTGGCCTTGGACCCAGGTCCCACATCTCCTGAAGCCAAAAAAATTTTTAAAAAGCCCTCAGGCAGAGGTGTTCTGGTCGTGCTGGGAATGGAAGGTATATGGGCCAGGGGCTGATTGTCTCCTACACTGGCCCCTCGAAGCCTTCGTATCCTCATGGCTCCCTCTGTATGTGTGTTGAGGGGAGTGGGGATCAGTTTTATGGGTGTGTTATATGAATTAAATTGGAGGGGGGGGTGTGTCCATCAGGATGTTTAGCCGCAGACATGAAATCGCTCCAGCCAGTGTCCACAGGCAGAACTCAGGGAAGGTCCAGGCAGGGACCGAGGATGCCTTGAAGGCACAGAGACAGAAATGAATGTCCTGCCCCAGGAATGTCCCTGGCGGAGGCCCCTCCTACCCCAGATGGTCTCTCCTTCCCCAGGTGGTCCCATCTGTGTTCCCCCAGTGAGGACTACAGCCCATAGGGAGTCCATCTCCCAGCATGAGTCCCCTTGGGACAAATCCAGGAGAGGCAGTCCTGGACCCGGCCCCCCAGTTCTGATGGCCCCAGGCCTGGTGCTGGTAACTGCACTATGGCTTATGGGTGCTAGCAGTTTCCTTTCTCATCCTAAGCCCTTTCTCCCTCCTTAGCTCACTTCTCTCCCCAACATCCTCCAAGCTGCTCCCAGCACCCACCCAGGCAACAGGGGGCCTGGAGTCTCTGTGCCTGGCAGGGCCTCCCTTCAGGCTCCTTGGCCCAGTCCCCCTGCAGCCTTGAGCCAGGCCTGCTCAGCTGGCCCGACACAGCCACAGGAGAATTGAGGTGAGCCTGGCACTGCCCTGGGCTGGCTCAGTGACAATGCCCAGTGGACCATCCCATCAAAAGCCTCCAGGGGCCTCCCTGCTGGGTGCCCACAAGGATGTCTTGGGAGTAGGCAACTACAACAGCTCTGAGTGCTCCTGCCTCCACTTGGGCCATCCTCCTTCTCCTCCTGGAAAGGCCAGGCACCAGGGCAAGAAGTTCTCACCTGGCAAGATCAGCCCTCAGCCCTGCTGTCCCACAAAGCAGGTCGGGGATGCTGGGAGCCGAAGTTCAAGAACTGATCACTTGCGATTTACGCACAAGACTCTCATTATAGTTTCCTTCTTTTCGTTTTCTTCTTTTGCCTCGACTCTCAGCTTGCAGACTCATAGTTCCCTGACCAGGGATTGAACTTGGACCCTCGGCAGTGAAAGAGCTGAGTTCTAACCACTGGATCACTAGGGAATTCCCTAGAATAGGTATTTTTCAAGGAATTTGTTATTTTTGTTAAGTCACTAAGTCATGTCTCTCTCTCCTGAGACTCCATGAACTCAATAGTTGGAGAGGAAACCCCTAAGGAGCTTCAATGGGGGTGTGGGGATGGGATGTAGGTTTCTCTGTCAGTGGGATTTCCTAGAATCCTGGAGTGGGTTGCCATTTCCTTCTGGAGGGGATCTTCCCAACCCAGGGATCGAACCTGCATCTCCAGGATTGCAGGCAGATTCTTTATCACTGAGCCACTTGGGAAGCCCTTTTCAAGGAACAGTTTTACATAAAAGCAATGACAAGAATTGGGAGATTGGGACAGACATATATATACTATTGAGACTGTGTGTAAAATAGATAACTAATAAGAACCGACTGTATAGCACAGGGAACTCTCTACTCAGTGCTCTGTGGTGACTTAAATGGGAAGGGAATCCAAACATGAGGGAATATATGTACATGTATAGCTGATTCACTTTGCTGCGCAGAAGAAACTAACAGCAGTGTAAAGCAACAATATGGCAATAAAAATTTAAAGAAAAGGGCCATGACATTCCTCTCCAAATTGTGTAACTCTTTTATTTTTTATATGTATATTTATTTTATTTTTTAATTGAAGGATAATTGGTTTACAATATTTGTGGTTTTCTGTCAAACATCAACAAGAATCAGCCACAGGTACACCCATGTCCCCTCCCCCTGAACCTCCTTCCCACCTCCCTCCCCATCCCACCCCTCTAGATTGTCACAGAGCCCTTGTTTGAGTTCCCTGAGTCACACAGCAGATTCCCATTGGCTATGTATTTCACATACGGTAATGTAAGTTTCCATGTTACTCTCTCAATACATCTCACCCTCTCCCTCCCGCTATGTCCATAGGTCTGTTCCCTATGTCTGTTTCTCCACTACTGCCCTGAAAATAAATTCATCAGGACCATCTTTTTAGATTCCATTCATATGCGTCAAAAGGAACGCATTTGAGTCAGTTCTAAAGAAGTGGACGGACCTAAAGCCTATTATACAGAGTGAAGTAAGACAGAAAGAGAAAGATAAATATTGTATACTGATGCATATATATGTGTAACTCTTTTTATTTTCTCTCCATTATTCTCTGTTAGTATAATATCCTTCTAGGTATCATCCATTTTTTCACCATTTATATAAGTCCTTCAGTCATTGTTGTATTTTTATGCTCATCTTGTTCCCAAGGAACAGAGTCCCTTTGGGAAGCAAGAGACCCATGGTTCAATCCCACCCCTTCTAAGTCCACTAAGGGAACCAAAATCTTAACCTTTTCACTGTTTCATCTCTTTTCTTTTCCCCAAACTGTCTGCTCATAACCAGCTCCATTCTAGTCCACTGGGATGATTCGTGCTACATTTCTGAGGGAAAAACTTACTAAAAAAACAATTTTTTTTAAATGGACAAAATTATCTAAAATTACCTAAATGCCTAAATTACCTAAAAAGATATCCAAATAGCTAATAATGATACTCAACATCATTAGTCATCAGGAAAATGTGCATCACAGCCACAATGAGATACAGCTACACGTCAAAGTGGCTTAAAAATAAATACCCAGTGCATGTCAGGATATGCAACTGTAATCCGTACATGCTGGAAGCTTGTTTGGGAGTCTTTCCAAAAGCTGAACTATGTCTACTCTACTACCCAGACATTCTTTAGAGAAGTGATTATGTTACCAAAAACATGGACAAGGATAATGCTGACAAGAGCATTATTAATTATATTCAAATCATTATAGATGACAAAATATATTATAGCATTTGCCAACGGAGCAGTACAAGCACACAACACAACACAAGATAAACAAAACTAAATGATTGGGTGAATCTCACAGCCATGACCGTGAGCAGAAGTGCACACGCTGTGATCCTGTCTGTGTGAAGTTCAAGGGCAGACCAGAGGTTCCTCCTGGGCTGACTGGAGGGGCAGGAGAACCTGGGGCTGCTGATGCCCTGCCTTTCCATCTGGACAGTGGTTGTGTGGCTCCCGACACGCACATGACACACGCAAGTAAAGTCAGTGTGCTTGGCCGTGTGTATTTTAAGCCTCTGTTAAAAAGACAGAGGGCTTCCCAGGTGGCTCAATATTAAAGAATCCTCCTACTGATGCAGGAGATGCAGGAGACCCGGGTTCGATCCCTTGATAGGGAAGATCCTCTGGAAGAGGAAACGGCAACCCACTCCAGTATTCTTGACTGGAAAAATCCATGGACAGAGGAGCCTGGAGGGCTGCAGTCCATGGGGTCACAACAGAGCACACATGCAAAAAACAGAGACACTTGAAGGTGTTGTGCAGAACTTGCATGGATCCTGTTTTGCATAAAATAGCTGAAAAAAGGCATTCGTGACACAGGCCGGACATGGTGCTCCTGACAGTACCACCTGATGTTGGGTAATGATGGTGTACGTATGCTGATGGCACCACAAGATGTGTGCTCATGTCCTTCTTTGCTGGAATTCATGCTGCGACTGAAATGATGGGATATTTGGACTTTGCTTACCATAGGCTTTCTTGGTGGCTCAGACAGTAAAGAATCTGCCTGCAATGCAGGAGACCCAAGTTCCTTCCCTGGGTGGGGAAGATCCCCTGGAGAAAGAAAAGGCAACTCACTCCAGAATTCTGGGCTGGAGAAGCCCATGGACAGAGGAGCCTGGTGAGCTACAGTCCATGGTATTGCGAAGAGTCAGACATGACTGAGCAATGAACACTTTCACTTTTCACCATAATGCAGTGGGGTCTGGAAATATGGAGCCCTATACCAAGGTGTAAAACTTTGTACCAAAGTCATAGATGTGGAGACCTGTACCAAGGTCATTTCCAAAATTGACTAAGCCCTATAGCAACTGTTACCATGAGCCCCCCTCATCCAAACCGACCAGCTCCCTGACCCCATATTAGGTAAAAATACTCACCCTACAGCACTCTAGCCAGTCACCTAATGCCACCCTTCCAGCAGGAATTTTCTTAGTCTTGAGGCTACTAACCCATGAAAGGGATCAGCTCTCCCTTGAGCACACCTGCTGATCTAACAGGGTCTCCTAAACTCTATTCTCCTCTCATTCTGCAGTCTGGGAATTCTTTTCCAACCCACCCGCAGACCACGACAAGAAGGAGGGCTGGGGGTCATGCAGATGGTACAACTTGGGGCCACATTAATAATGGGTATGGGATTCATTGTGCTATATCCTCTTTACTTCTGTGTTTGGAAGGAAAACTCCACAGATCATTTTTTTAAAAATATGGCTTTGGGGAGGGCCCAAGGGGGAAAATACTAATGTTAAAATACAACTTGAGTTTGAAACAAAAGGCTGGTGCTGCCTCACAGTGTGAGCTGTGAGCTGGGGATGTGAAATCTCTTAACTGCGCCCCACATCTGGCTGCCTGGCTGGTCCTCCCAGCATATGTCTGATCACCGACAGGGCCAGACATAGGCAGAGCTGGGCCCCAGCCACAACGAGCTCCCCAAGGCTGGTGGGAGCATCCCATCCCAGGGCCCCAGGTCTCTGTCTTCCTCCAGAGGCCACCCCAGGATGTTGTGTTTTCACCTCGACTCATCTCCAGTTCCACCCGGCTTCTCTCGTCCTTGAATGAGAGGCCATAGGATATCATTAGTTCCCCAGCCTTGTACCACCCCCTCCCCTGGGTATCTTCTTTGCTATGATTTTCCCAGATGAAGGCGTCTGCATGACTGCTGCTCTGAGCCAGGAAGCTACAGCCCTCGTGGGGTTGTGGCCATAGAACACACTTCCTGACTGGAGGAAAGATGTTCAGGAAATAACAAGTTGAAGGTGCCCTGTGAACGTCAACAGACGGAGGCTCCGAGGAGCCTTAGAGTAAAATGTAGGAGAACAGATCTATTCAGCTTTGCCCCTGAGCACAGTTGAGCCCAGAGTAGTTAATGAAGGGGCATCTTGGAACACCCCTCAAATCCTCCTCAGGACACACCCCCCCCACACACACACACACACTCAGGGAACACTGCCCAGAAGCTTTCCCCTGGAGCAGATGTTCGGAACCAGGATCCACTCATAGGTGGATTGGAGAGCAACCTGCAGCCATGCTCTGCATGCCCACTGTGTCCCCTTATGGAGCAAGGACCCCTGGCTTCATCAGCTCACAGAGGGTCCCAAGTCCCCTCAAAGGATGAGAACCAGGGCACTCAGAGAAGGTGCCAAGTGACGGTGGGTTTGGTGTGTTCTTGGTAAGTGTGAGATTTGAAGGTACCATATCACGTCTGGACACAAGTCTCTTTCAGGGTTAGCTATCACTTCGAAGATTCTGTCCTACAAATTGTGAGATGGATCGGGCTCCCATTTTAAAACCAGGAGCAAAAGATTCTTAAAAAGTGAAAAGTCAAATCCAGAACCCTGATGAGGGGCTCAGGAGGCAAGGGCTGTCCATCCTCCACATGCCTACCACTGACCTGGAAAAGCTTGAGTTCTTGGGAGAATCGTCTTAGTTAGACTTTCAGCTTGGCCCTTTTATCTACTCAAGATTCTCTTGAAAGCTAAACAAACTATCTCTGTGCCTCTGTGTCTCTCTGCTGAAGGTCTGCTAACAATTCTAAATTGTACCATACAACACAAGGGAACATGTGTTCAGGGCCGAGCAGACTTAAGTCTTAAAAATCACAGCTTGTGCTTGAAAATGTAGATGGGGTCCTCCTCTACGCCAAAGGGAGGAGCTGGTGTCTGATAAAAAGAAACTTGGGCTTTCATATTTTGCTCTTGGTGGGTTTTCAACCTGGTGTTAAATGTTTATATAATTTGTTATTATTGACAACACATTTTATTGGAATTTTTCTTTGCTGTTTAGTCTACTTTCTATGTCACCACACTGCAGCATGCATAGTAATATGTATTTTATTATGAAATAGTTAATAATACACACCATTGTGAAAAATTGGAAATGAAGAATCACCCAGTTCTAAATATCTGAGAGAAAACTATGACTTGTGGAAATAAGAGCTTTGAAAATGGAGCTCTTCCACCCTTCCTGGAGGCCTCCTAAGTCGTGTGTCTCTTCCTTCCCATATTGCAGGGGAATGTATACTCTATATATAGTTCAACGTTCCTGAGATTTCTGTGAGTTTAATGTACAGCTGGAGAGCACAAGGGGTCAGTTCCTTCTGCCTCAGCAAAATGTACTGGGGAATGGCTCCTAACAATGCGTTACCAGGAAGTGTCCCGTAACAACTGCGGAAGGGAGTGGCCAGAGCTATTCTGCCTTCTGCTCTGCACCCGCCCAGCGGCTGAGTCACGGACCTCCCTCCTTATCACCTTCCACAGACCCTGCCTCTGACCTTGCCCGCACCCTCACCTCCTCACCTTACTCGGGCCTCAGCAGGTTCTGTCAATTCATCAGCCACTGACCTCCTCGCATTTCAGGACCAGCAGAAAGGACAGAGACGATCGGACTTAAACATTGATTTTTAAATGGGTATCCAAAATTTACGGGACTTCCCTGGTGGTCCAGTGGTTAAGACTTCACCTTCCAAAGCAGGAGGTGCAGGTTCTAACCCTGGTTGGGAAGGTAAGCTCCCACATGCCTCATGGCCAAAAAGTAAAGAGTAAAACAGAAGCAATATTGTAACAAATTTAATAAAGACTTTGAAAATGTTCCACATTTTTTTAAAAAAGTATCTTTTAAAAAATGTCTATTTTGAATCCAAACTACAGATTTCCCCCTACTATGTATATGGGACGTCACCAGTCTTGTCCCTCAGTGTTTGATTATGTGGGTTTATTTCCTAAAACTGTACAAATGTTAGATTTTACTCTTTTGTAATATGATATTGGGCTTCCCTGGTGGCTCAGATGGTAAAGAATCCTCCTGCAGTGCAGGAGAGCTAGGATCTCCTTTTGATCCATGGGTCGGGAAAATCTCCTGAAGGAGGAAATGGCAACCCACTCCAGTATTCTTGCCTGGAGAATCCCCATGGACAGAGAGGCTGGGGGGCTACAGTGCATGGGGCTGCAAAGAGTCAGACATGACTGAGTGGATGTGAAGTGGAAGTGATAATATGATATTACAAAGAAATTGTTTTTCCTCTGTTACTGTTCAGTTCATTCATTTTAGTATATGGCTAATCCTTACTAGCCATATGTGTTATTTCATTTTCTTCTGCTTTTTTTTTTTTCCTTTTCATTTCCCTTGGAATATGAATGTCTTTGTTACTGGTTTCTAAGAACTCATTTATGATTAAGGATGTCAATCATTTGTCATGCAATACAAATGAAATACCATGTTTTAATCACCATCAGCTTATTATGGTATCTTATATTTAGGTTGTATATTAAAATATAATCATGTCATGTGTTTTTAAATGTATGGAATAAATTCTTATCTGAACGGATTCATCAAAAAGGAGGCAACTCTAGTTTCCAGTATCAGGCATGGAAGAGGAGGCAAGCCTATAAAAGAATCGTCTAGTAATAAGATGGTCAACAGTATGCCCATAAATTTCACAACTTAGAGGATATGGACACATTCCTTGAAACATATAACTCAAGATATGTATAAAAAAGGAAAAATTATTTAGGATATGACTCATTCCAGCCAAGGTTATGGAGCTTAGAAATAAGTCCAACAGCTTCAAGGGAAAATATGAAGAGACCAAAAGTGACCCTAGATAGAAAAGAAACAGCTCATGTCTTAAAACTGTATTTGGTGTAGTTTCCAGAATCAACAGAGTATGGGCTATGGGCTGTGTGACATATTTTAGATTTGGGGAGATTTGTCTTTGATTAGATTGAATTGGGGAATGTTGCATATGACCTTCATGCTTCGAACACTAAAAATGGTCTATTTGGGTATGTGAGTGTCAGTGGGAAGGGAGAGTGTGGGATGAGGCAGGAAGAAGAGAGCCTGGTCCTGAGACAGAGGAGAGCAGAGAATGCGGGCATCCCTAGCCTGTCTGAAGAGCTGCGATGCCCGATGGCTTTAAGCCCAACAGATTCTGGTGGTCACCATCTTCCCACCACCCACCTTCCCCAAAATGACAAAATATATTTGCATCTCATATGCTCTTTTATGTTTTTATTTTATTTGACTGTGCCAGGCCTTAGTTGCGTTGAGGCACGCGGGCTGCAGCACATGGGATCTTCTGTCTTCATTGCGGCATGCGAGGTCTTTTTCATTGTGGCATGCGGGATATTTAGCTGCAGCAAGCGGGTTTCCTTCCCTTGTGGCTCAGCTGGTAAAGAATCTGCCTGCAGTGCAGGAGACCTGGGATCGATCCCTGAGTTGAGAAGATGCCCTGGAGAAGGAAAGGCTACCCACTCCAGTATTCTGGCCTGGAGAATTCCATGGACTGTATAGTCTATGGGGTCAAAAAGAGTTGGACACAACTGACTTTCACACTTCTACTGTAGGATCTAGTTCCCTGACTAAATCGAACCTGGGTCCTCTGCACTGTGAGCTCAGTCTTAGCTGCTGGCCCACCAGGAAAGTCCAATGTTCTTGATAATTACTTTTCCAAAGCAGTCACATTTATATCTTGTGCATAGTAGTTCCAAAAATCAACTTTTATTGATCCTTTTCTATTTCTCTCATTTTCCAGTCTAGTTCCACGTTTCTCGGTTTCAGAATATCTGTTGTTCTAAAGGATCTTTATCTCAATGTCCTGCATTTTGTAAATTCCCTTCCCTGTTGCTTGACTCAAGGCCCCTTGGATTCCCCATGACTGAGGGCATCTACTTTTGCTCCCATCATCGTGACAGACCACAGCAGTAAAACGTTTTGGCACTGACAGTTTGCAAATAGTTTGGTAGTATGCACAGATGCTTTTTTGTTCCATTTTATAGACTGAATATGGAAATACAATGACAGCAATTTAATGTGTAAAGGATCAGGAGTTCTACTTTTAGACTGAAATGAGATTTTAGGAATTTGCTGGGCAATGTCATCTTTATCACCGTCTCCTTGATATGCTTTCAGTTTCCAAACCTGGGATTTGATTTTTTTTACTCTCTTAATTCCTTTGCGTAGGAGACTTCGACTAGATGTGACCTCCCCAAGCTCTGTCCGAGGGCTGTGTCCTCTGTGTTGCTTTGGAGAAAATTTTTCTCCTGAGGAAGAGACTTGACACTGATGATGAATCAGTGTTTGGGGCAGTAACAAGTTTGGGGAATAAGCTTTTAGAGGGACTCATCTGTAAGCGATGTAATCATATAATTTCCTATCCTCATTGGAGCATTTAAAACCTTACATTTTAAAGAAATTTGAAACTTATAGAAAAATTATAAGTATGGTACAAAGAATTCTTTTTTGCTCCCTGAAACCATTTAAGAGTGGGCTGCTAATATGATGTCCCAGCATTCCTAAATACGGTAATGAGTCTTTCCTACAAGCAGGGACACGTTTTCCTACCCAGCCACAATAGAACCACGGAAATCAGGAAACCAACACTGACACTTTACCCCATCAGTTCTTAGCCTCACTTCAGGCTTCACCAACGATCTCAATAGTGTCTTTTATAGAAACAGGATCTAGAGGAGAATCACATGTTGAGTTTAGTCATCATGTATTTTTAGCTGCCTGCAACCTAGACGAGTTCCTTGGCCTCTTGTAGGCTTTCATGGCTCTGACATATTGAAGAGTACAGGCAATAGGATGTCTCCTAGTTTGTGCTCATCTGATGTTTTCTCATGATTAAACGCAGGGTGCATCTCCAGCAGGAACCTCACCTAAGTGACGCTGTGTTCTGATCGCATCCCATCAAGTGGCACAACTTGTCCTGTTATTCACCAAACTGTGTTGCTCTCTGCCAGACTTCTCCACTGAAAGTTTCCCTTTTCCCTCTTTGTAAAAAATACATACACTGAGAGATAAGTACTTTTGACTCTATAGTATCCTGGATCTCGTCAAATTCCTGTCAGACTTGTTGGGCTCCAACTGATGGCTTTTGGATTGAATTCTACAAACACTAGGGGAAAAGGCAGGAAAGAGAGGAAAAGTAGGAGTCAAATCAGGACAAATATGCAAAGACATAGATGGGGCTGTCTTGGGCCAATAGACACATAGCCCTTGTTACTGGAAACCTCCAACATGGCTCTTATGTCATCCCTGTGCCATAACCTCCCCTCAAAAGTGGCCTGAACATGGTCATTTACTTCTAATAAACAGAATATGGAAAAAGTGGTAGTGGAGGAGGGCATCACTTCCCAGACTGTAACCTCCACCCTGGGGGCCATCTCTCCCTCTCTCTTGGACTCTTCCCATGGGAGGCCTGTGATGTGAGGAGCCAAGCCTGCCAGCACCCCACAGGTGACCTTCACCCTCACCCACCCCACCCTACCCTCAGATGAGACCACAACCCCAGCTCTCATTTCAACAGCCGCTTCATGAGAGACATGGAGTCAGAAGCACCCAGTAAAGACACACGTAGATTCCTGATCCACAGAGATGACAGACTTCTGTTGTTTTAATCAGCTGAGCTTTAGAGTCATCTCTTATGCAGCAATCGAGCCCTGAAAGACTTACCATGTACCAAAGGTATTTCGAGGTATCCTCACTGCTGTGATCAGGGTTACTGACCGCATTTCCATTGACCTTACTCTGAACACCATGCACAAGACCTTGGGGGTCAGGGATCTAAAGAAGCTCTGTGGTCACCTTTTTCGATCTTTAACTATTCTCTTACCTTTAAATGGGGGAAAATGACCTCTAGCCCACTGACCCCTGGGAAAGGTTAATGGAAAGAATGCTGGAAGGTACCCAGCACCATCTTTGTTATGTGATGGACACTAGAAAATGTCACCTCTTGAACCACATCACTGGATGACCAACCAAAGAGAAAACTAGCTTCCAACCTACGACTGAAGTCAGTTAAGTGAAGTCACATCCACGTTGCAAAGGTCAGTCACTCTACCCTGGGGCAGCGCTGCGGAACAGCTAGAGGGAAGGTACACTGGCCACTTGTGCCCGAAAGTTCAAAACCTGCTTCCTAGATGCATCCCCGCTGCTCCCAGGCAGCCTTGGGAAGCTGCCCTGCCCTCTCCAGGCTACTTCCTCCACTTCGTGTGGGGCAGGGCTGCCCTCCGGTTTTCAGTACAGCCTGGAAACTGTGACTTTGTCTTGGCAACAAGTGAAAAGCTGAACAAACTGAAAAACCAACAGCTCTTCCTGGATCCTTCAGGGAGGTGAGGTCCCAGGGGAAGATTCTGCCCCCCGAACTGGAGAGACTTGATGGGCAGATACACAGAATCACTCCTTACTGGAGGAGAAACCCATGAGCAGAAACCCCTGTGGGAACCAGCGTCAGGACAGGAAGTCTAAACTGGGACTGAGGGTTACTGGAGGCTCGGTGTGCACAGGCTTGAGTTTAAAACTGGGGAGTGGCGGGGGCAGGTAGGATGGACATGGTAGGGGTGGGGAGGAGCATACTTTTGTGAGTTTCACCTCCCAGAGCTCTGCCATCCTCACACTGAGTATCTTAGAAAAATCCCCTAGTGCTCTTAGCATTTAAAATATACCACAGCGCCCTGTTTTTCTTAATAAGGCTTTCTCTCCAGCCTAATCTATTGGAGTCTAATCAGAGCCCAGCTGACCTGCCCCATCTAAGAAACAGAAAATACCCAAGCCCAGCCCCCTCTAGCCACCCTGCCCCATCTAAGAAAAGTGAA
>NW_011494635.1:3153333-3159546 GCF_000754665.1 Bison bison bison | reverse complement strand
AGATGGAGTCCAACTCTTTGTGACCCCATGGACTTTAGCCCTCCAGGCTCCTCTGTCCATGGAATTCTCCAGGCAAGAATACTGGAGTGGGTTGCCATTTCCTTCTCCAGGGGATCTTCTAGACCCAGGGATCAAACCCGGGTATCCTGCATTGCAGGCAGATTCTTTACTGTCTGAGACACCAAGGAAGCCCTTCCCATCTAAGATGGGGGAGGAAAGAGAAACATTTGCGAAGTTCACAGTTGAGAGGCACAGATTCACCGAAGGACAGGAACTAACTGTAGGAGCTTAACATTCCCTCCAAACATCCCCTCCACCTCCCATTATCTCCTTACTAACTGTGGTCTGTTTGTCTTTTACCCCATAGAACACACCCACCTTTCAACAACAAGTTAAAGGGCAGAAGCACAGGTGAAGAAATTGTACAAGCATCAAACCCAGAGTCAGATCTGACAGGAATGTGAGAATTATGAGACCTAGAATATTAAAAACTATGACTCATAGGCTAGGGCTCCCATGGATAAAGTTGATGGCATGCAAGAACAGATGGGTGATGTCAGTGGAGAGAAATTCTAAGAAGGGGTCTACAAGAAATGCTGGGGATTAAAAACCCTGTAACAGGGATAAAGGATGCCTTTGATGGGTTCAGCAGTAGACTGGACTTCATTGAGGAAAGACTCTGAGATTAGGGTACAGAGACTCCCCAAACTGAATATCAAAGAGAAAAAAGATTTAAAACAAAGCAATAGCAAAATATCCCAAACTGTGAACAACAACAAAAGGTGTAACATCCACATAAAAGACATTTAAAAAATCCACATTATGCATATATGATGAAATACTTTTCAGCCACAATAAAAAAAGGAAATTCTGCCATTTGCAACAACAAGAATGAAACTTGAGGATATTAGACTGAGTTAAGTCAGACTGAGAAAGAAAAATACTGTATCATATGATCTCACTTACATGTGGAATGTGAAAAATCTGAACTCATAGGAACAGAAAGAAGAATGCTGGGTACCAGGGGTTAGGGATGGGAGATACAGAGAGAGATTGGAGATTTGGTCAAAGGGTACAAACTTCCAACTGTAGGATTCACAGTTTCTGAGGATCTCATTGTGGGTTCTGGGATGCTAAAATAGTGTTTTATATACTTGAATGGGCTTCTTTTCTGGTGGCTCAGACAGTAAGGAATCTGCCTGCAATGTGGGAGACCCGGGTTCAATCCCTCGGTTAGGAAGATCCCCTGGAAAAGGGAATGGCTATCCACTCCAGTATTCTTGCTAGGAGAACTCCACGGACAGAGAAGCCAGGTGAGCTACAATCCATGGGGTCACAAAGAGTCAGACATGACTAAGCTACTTCAAGAGAGAGCGAGAGAAAGATACTTGAATGCTGATAACAGAGTAGATCTTAAATGTTATCACCCCAAAAAAGAAATGATAATTATATGGTGTGATGGAAACGTTAGGTCAGCTATGGTGGGAATCATTTTGTACTATGTAAATACATCATAAATGTATCAAATGAACACATTGTACATCTTGGACTTACACAATGTCATGTATGTACATGTGCTTAGTCACTCAGTCATGTCCAACTCTTTGCGGCCCCAAGGACTATAGACTGCCAGGCTCCTCTATCCATGGGGATTTTCCAGGCAAGAATACTGGAGTGGGTTGATATGCCCTCCTCCGGGGGAGCCTCTCAACCCAGGGATCGAACCTGGGTCTCCCGCATTGTAGGCAGATTTTTTACCATCTGAGCCACCAGAGAAGCCCATAATGTCATTTGTCAAGTATATTTCAATAAAGTTGGAAAAGGGACTTTGCTGGTGGTCCGGTGGTTAAGACTCTGCACTTCCAATGCAAGGGGCACAGGTTCCATCTCTGGTCTGGGAACCGAGATCCCACATGCTGTGCTTTGAGGCCAAAAGCAACAAAAGCTGGAGGAAGATAAAATCTGAGAGGCCAAGCTGTGGAAAGGATCATGCATGAGAGCATTAAAACTATCAGGAATTGAAGCCGACGTTATTTTGGAGAGTTAAGATCTTTTATTACCTATGACGGTGCTATTCATTACAATAGTCATTAGCCATGACTGGCTATTTCCATTTTAATTTTTAAACTGAAATTATTATAAAATTACATTTAAAATCCACTTCCTTAATCACAGTAATTACATTTCAAGTGTTCAACAGTCACCAAACAGCACAATGCAGACGTGGAGTAATTCCTCCATGAAAGAAAGTTCTGTTAAACAACAGCCTTGGCCTAAGATGAAGGAAAACGACCCTGAGGAGGACTATAAGGCAAACTCAGAGGGATGGACTTGCTTTGGGAACAACGTGGGTGAAGGAACTGGGCTTGAAAGCACAGACACCCCACCCACCCCCGTCTGATCTTTGCAGCAGCTGAGAGATGAAGCTGGAGGTCAGATGTGATCAATCTGGAAATAGCTCACTTCTGGAAGATGCTGATGGGATTATCCCAGCCTGAACTTTTCACTTATCTTGAGCTTGAACCACTTTAGAATGTGCCATATTTAATGGAGTATTTATTTCTTGGGCTTCGTGTCCTTAAGCCTCTCAGTTGCTCTATATTTCTGGCACACTTTTGAACCAGCTTGATGTCCCCCCAGTTTAGGTAGGAATGGGCACCTGACAGTCCAGGACTTATCGGAGCAGCTGAGACAACCCTCCAGCAGCACTGTGGGCAGGATGATGACTTGGCACCTGCAGGGCAACGTCTCAGGGGAGCTTCTGTCTGAGAGCCTTGTGAAGACAGCCCTGGCATTAGGGGACGAAAGATGGAAATTAAAGTGAGCAATTTAATTTGAGTTAATCTGCTTGCATGACCGAAGATAGGGTGGCCTAGAGATGAATTCAGAACATTGTGTTGTTGCCAGAGAGAGGCTCTCAGCCTGGAGTTGAGGCTGGTGGAGTGACTGGGCTAGAATCCCATCCCTTAGGGCTCCGTGGGCTCTGAGGGCATCCTTCTCCCTGAATCTGTGACCCACCCTCAGATCTGTCCTCGGCTGAATTGACCCAAGGAATGCTTTGAGGGCTTTGAGAGCCCAGGGAAGCAGAAATTTAAACAAGAAAAGATATTTCCCCTCATCCTCACCCTGACATCCACTTTCGTCCTGTGAGTGAGACCTCTTGGAAAGTAGAAATGCATCCTGGGTCCTGGCAGCAGCAGATATGACCATGGCAGAAAGAACCAGTGAGAGATGGTATCCAGGTGGTGATGGTGTGATGAGCGAGCTGGAATACAGGACAGGACATCCAACCCCTGGAAATGGGTGGACAGGCCTCTTCCCCGGGCACTGAGTCCAGTGTCATGATGAGTTACTCTGAGTCATGAGCCTCTGATGTCCCTTCTCACAGCCTGGATCAGGGTGGCCTCAGTGCCCGGAGACGGGTAGGGCTGGGAAGAACAGGAAAACAGCAGGATAGCAGCTCAGCCACCGCAAGAGGGTCATGGAGGTGGGGACCAGACACCTCTTTCCAGGCAGGGAGGAAGGCTGGCCAAATGGCAGGAAGGGTGACAGCGTAATGAAAGCATGAAACCTGGGGTGAAGAGGAAAGCAGCTTTGTTAGTTGTGACTTTTGTAAGGGACCAAGGTTCCACTGCTCCCTGTGTGTCTCCAAGGTTATTAGGAATGTGAAAACCCAGAACTGAGGGCAGCAGCATCTCCAGAAACAAAAAAACAATGAATCTGTTGCTCACAACAGCCAAGATATGGAAACAAAATAAACGTCTGTCAACAGACAGACAATGTGAAACACACACCTATATGGTGGATACTATTTAGCCACGAAAAGGAACGAAATCCTGCTTTTTGTGACAACATGGATGAACCTAGAGGAAGTACCAGTGAAATAATAAAGCAGAGAAGACAAATACTGTACAATCTCATTCATTGTGGAATCTGTTTTTTAAAAGGGGCTTTCGTGATAGCTCAGATGGTAAAGAATCCACCTATAATGCAGGAGACCTGGGTTCAATCCCTGAGTTGGGACGATCCCCTGGAGAAGGGAATACAACCCACTCCAGTAATCTTGCCTGGAGAATCCCATGGGCAGAGAAGCCTGGCGGATTGCAGGCCACAGGATTGCAAAGAGTTGGACACAACTGAGCGACTAACACTTTCACTAAAGCCCATCTCATAGAAATAGAGAGCAGAGTGCTGTTTGCCATGGACAAGGGAGTGCGCGAATTGGAGGGATGTTGGTTAAAAGGTACAAACGTTCAGTTTTAAGATGAATAAGATCTAGGTGTAAACTTACAGCAGAGAGGGTGTAGTTAACAGGATGTCTCCCCTGGAGGAGGGCATGGCAACCCACTCCAGTGTCCTTGCCTAAGAAATCCCATGGACAGAGGAGCCTGGCAGGCTACAGTCCATAGGGTTGCAAAGAGCTGGACACGACTGAAGCAGCTGAGCGTGCATGCATGCATTGCATACTGGAACGTTGCTAAGTGAGTAGAAATTTGCTCAGAGAGTAAATATTTTGTGCTCCTACTTCAAAAAAAATAAAAAGGTAACTGATGTGATGAATACATTAATTAACTTGATTGTAATCATCCTTTCACAATGCATGCATATGTCAGATCACCACACTGGACACTTCAGACACAATGAAGGCTTTTCAAAATGTGACCCACTTCACCTTGAGTTGCCATGCACCCTCCTCTTTCCAAGAGCTTACACCTTCCTCCTCTCCACATCAGTATTCCTACAGTCCTGTCATCAGCATCCTAAAGGGATGTGGGACAAGGAGGGTCAGCCTGATCCTACCCTGACCCTGCTGCCCAAGGGCACATGTCTGAGGACCCAAACTTTTAGGTGACTGTCCTCATCTTTATAAAACAAGCATCTTCCTGAGGCCTCAAGGCCCTGTTGCCAGTTACCGGAGGGTCAGGGAAGCCTGTCCACCGTGATAACCCATCTGGAGTCAGCAGACAGCTGCCTCGCTCCTGGACAGGCCGCTGGGAAAGCGAACACCTTTAACTTATCTCTTCTTCAGTTAGAGGCTGTTCCCACAGACAGCTTCTCCATTACCCGCCTGAGGCCAGAGACTTTAATTCTGTGTCCCATAAACATGTCTGAGGGATGGGGCTGGCACCTGGGCAGGACTGGCTTCGGGGAGCAAGGCCTGCCTTCCTGTAGGGTCCGTGGGGAGCCTGAGCCAGCACAAGACTCAGCCACGAAACAGCATCCTCTGCTGCCCTCTGCTGCCTGTGCTGCCTCATTGCAGCTGGTTCAGCCCCTTCCTTGGATCTGGAGTTCAGTGGGATTTACCTTCTACCGACTTCCAGGTAGCTGGGGGCTCGCGACAAATGAGGAGGCGTGGCAGGCTGACCTTTGACCTGAGACACGACCACCTGCCTGGTCAGTGTTAGGTGGAGGTGTCACAGTGGAGTTATCAGGGTTATAGTGGTGGTGTTGGGGTCGCAGTGTGAGGGGAAGTGCCCATTCCAGGGAACCCGGAAGTGAGACAGAGTGGGGAAGGAGATGGATAGCGGGATGTTAGTGAACACGTAAGCCCTGTGGACACGTGGGGCTGATCCTGAGGAAGATGGAGACACTGTGGGTCACGCCTGAGAGTCGTCCTCAGGAAAGCTGGAGCCTGGGCACTTTGTCTCAACCCCTCCCTGCACCCCACCTCATATGTCCACCCAAGTCTCTTGACCAAGGGTCTTACACACGTTCCTCCACCAGGGCAGGCTGGCCTGCAATGATGCCTCTGGCTGTGGTGAGGGAGCCACCCAGACAGGAAGGGAGGCATATTGGCAGGGACTGTCCTGCCAGATTGAAGGTGAGCTCAGGCAGGAGAAGGCAATGGCACCCCACTCCAGTACCCTTGCCTGGAAAATCCCATGGATGGAGGAGCCTGGTAGCCTGCAGTCCATGGGGTCGCGAAGAGTCGGACACGACTGAGCGACTTCCCTTTCACTTTTCATTTTCATGCATTGGAGAAGGAAATGGCAACCCACTCCAGTGTTCTTGCCTGGAGAATCCCAGGGATGGGGGAGCCTGGTGGGCTGCCATCTATGGGGTCACACAGAGTCGGACATGACTGAAGCGACTTAGCAGCCAGCAGCAGTCCCGCCAGATTGAAGGTGAGCTCAGGCAGGCTTAGGAACACAACCAGGGCACCAGCGACCCCTGTTACAAGTTTGATTTACCTGCCAAGTGGCAATGTCTCTG
>NW_011494635.1:3141005-3153233 GCF_000754665.1 Bison bison bison | reverse complement strand
TGGTTTGCATTGAGCTGCTCCTAACCCGTGAAGCATCAGGAGGAGGGCTCCAGACAATGACCCTGGTCTAGAGCACACCATGTGCTAAAGGGCAGGGAGACACCACCTCCCCAACCCAACCCCAGTCTAAACACAGGCCTGACCCAGTTCAGGAGGAAAAATGCCAGCAAGGACAATTTCCATGCCCCACAGAAGAATTCACAGACTCTTAACACCTGCGTCCCCTTCCCCAGACTTATCTCCAAAAGCAGTATAGAAATGCACCAAATTTGAAACTTCTTTCATTTTGACATTGTCATGGGTTCAAAGTTTTTAAAACACTCATTCATTCATTGATTGACCATCTTTATTCCATTTTCCAGGCACAGGGCTTCAGTTGGGAGCACAGAGCTTAGACTCCAGTAGAGATGGTGGCTGATAAATAATTATTAATAAGTAACTATTCAGACACATAAAATCACCACGGATCATGACATACAATTTGAAAGAAATAAATAGTGAGAGAGAAAGTTGTGTTTGTTGTGATGGGAGCTGCTTTAGAAAGGTAGTTGGCCAAGGTCTCTGCCAAGATAACATCTCAGCTGCAATTTAAGGGGATGTGGTGTCAGCCAGCAGGAGAAGTGGGGCCAGAGCATATGTTGCAGGGGGAAGGCAGGTGCAAAGGCCCTGGGGTGAGAAAGAAGCAGGCATCTAGGAACAAAAAGGATGCTGGGGAGTCTGAAGCCCTGAGAGAGGAAGCAGAAGGGATGTGAAATGCATTTGGTTAGAGTAGGCAGGAGCCCCCCAAAGCAGAAGACATGCTGGGCGCTTACAGCATACAGAAGTTAACAGGGGGTTAACAGGGGAGATTTGTTATACAGGGATGGGGAGCTGAGAGCCCAACCAAGAAACAGTGATGAACTCAGATGTTAGCAATGCCAGGAAGCTGACCCCCCTCACCCAGTCCCCTATCACTGGAGGGTCAGGGGGCTCAGGCTTATAAGAGTCCCCGAGTCAAGCACATCAAGGAGCTCAGGGAGGACCACCTCTGGCAGGAACCTCAGTCTTGCAGGAGACGGCCCAGCTGGAGATGCCTGGGTCCCTCTCCTCCCTCCCAAGCTGCTCTTCTGCCAGTGCCTTCCACTAGTCGGATCTCCCTTCAGGACAAGGAAGGTGAGTGGGGAAGGATAGCATTCACCCTGGATCCATGTCATTCCTGCTCCATTCAGTACACTCAACCACCCTGGTGCTTAATAAGTGCTTCCTGGTAACTCAGCTACATTGGGTGCTTAATAAGTGCTTTTTAGATTGCTGACTTTTCTCAAAAACGAGAAAAAAAATCTGAGCAAATGATGTTGAGGACATTAGTCCTCGCATCTGAAATCAGCATCAGTTTCTGCACCCCCAGCCAGCCTGCCCTCTCCTTCACCTGTCTGCCTGATTAATCAGAAATGTCTTGCATCCTGAAGGTGGGGAACTGTGAGCCCTTCCACAGTTTCCCTGCCACTCATGCATAGTGCAAGAGTGCATAGTGTTCACAGTTAGCCCCTGTGGCTGAAAACTGGAAGAAGTCCTGATGGCAACCGGGTAAGGGTAAGCCTAGGTCTTCTAGAATCCAGTTCATTAAGCCAGAGCTAACTTCAGGATGACAGAATCTGCCCGCAGTGAGATGGCAGGCTGGTGCGTCCCATTGCTAACTAGTCATCGCCTCGAATGTGAAATCAGTCAGTACTGCATGTTTTTATATTCTGTTTTCCGGTCTGTGATCCAGGCATCTCTCTCTATCTCTCGGACAGGCTATGGCTTCATTTTCCTACTGTGATCCCCTTTGTGATTTCAAAAAGGTTAATTCATTACTTGGTAGAAAATGTGAAATTCAACAAAAATATTGCTTTCCTTACTAAGCAAACTGAGCCCAGTGTAGCTGGGGAAGTGATATAACAATTCTCATGGTGGTCAGCTGTAGAACCTCCAGATTTCCATAGCCCTGACCACGTGGCTCAGAGAATGAGGAGCTGGAATTGTCTCCATGGTCTGGTCGCAGCTTCTAAATCCTCCAGGCCAGGCTGAGCCAGTCACTCGTTCTGGTCTTTGGAGCTTCGGTCAAGAGAAGTGAGCCACCAGTGTCCAAGGACCCAGGAAGACAGAACACAGCTTGGATGACCTTCGTCTTGCGGACACGTGAGGACAAGTTGAGGCCATGTCCACATCTGTCGCTCCCTGTCAGTGCACCAGGCAGAGGGGGGACAGCCCCCCACCCATGAGGGACCGATACCCTTGCTTCCCCGTCCTGGGAAGAGAGAAGTCCAAGGCTCACCTGACCCGAGTGGTCCAGGTGGGAGAAACAGCACGTGCAGAGGATCTGAGCCTCCATCCATCCTCCCTTCTGCCACAAGCTGTCCCATTAGAAGGAGGGCATGGTCAGTCTTCTTGTTCAGTAGAGGGCAACCGTACCGGCATGTGATGTGGGATGTTCTTTGTCCTGGGGCCATCCTGTGCCCTGTAAGGTGTTAGCTGCATCCTTGGCCTCTCCTACTGGATGGCAGCAGCACCTCCTAATTGTGACAGCCAGAGACCTCCCTCGACGTGCTCCAATGTCCCCTTGGGGTTGCCTCTGGCCAAGCTGAGGTGCAGGGGCTCTGCAGCAGGGGAAAGAGACTGTCCCAGGAGGGAGAGTTGGCTGCTGCAAATGTCTCCCTTCCATAGAACATTCGTGGCCATGTCCACTTCAAGGAAACCTCAGGCCAGCATCTAACCAACGTGCCGGTCCCTTGATGCGTTGGGATGGGGGTCAGCGAGACCAAGTGGAGCTGTGCGAACCAGAAGGCTCTGGTTCAGTGGCTCTCCCTACTTAATGGTTGGGATTCCCCTCTTTGACCACTAGATGGACCCCTCGTGATGCTGGACCCAGAAGGCCAGGGCCCACCAGGAAAGCCCTTTCCAGCATTCCAGTGAGGCTGAAGGCAGTGTTCACACCACCCCTTCCCCCAGATTTCCTCTACCGGGGACCCCAAATTACTCCACCCTCCCCTGTGACCCAGGAGTGGGGCCCAGGGGAGGGTGTGGATGGGAGAGTCACCCTGACCTCCAGAACCTGAGGCCGCCTCACCTCTGTTTCCTCATCTGCAAAATGGGATGAGCAAGGTTCTGCTGTCACAGGGCACCTGTGAGCCCTGAGTGTAGAGCCTGAACCCAAAGCCCAGTGTACAGCAAACACAAAAAACAGCAGCGGATCCGAGACCCGAAC
Organism: Bison bison bison; assembly: GCF_000754665.1. NCBI lineage: Eukaryota > Metazoa > Chordata > Mammalia > Artiodactyla > Bovidae > Bison > Bison bison. The sequence continues at coordinate 3,150,007 of NW_011494635.1, read as the reverse complement.
TTTGCTCTGACACAGAGGGTGTGATGTCGGGAGGGCAACCCTCCTCCTGGGATGGGTAGCAGACCCTCCCAAGTCCCCTCCGACTCAGAGATTTGCAGGTCGATTAGCGGGTGCCAGGCTGGGTCCTCAGCGCTTTCCCCCTCATTTTCATCTTCATTAAAGCCCCGAGAGCTGCATTTCTCTTATGCTCCACCTGCATGGGACAGCAGGACGCAGAGGCCAGGGAGCGACCAATAGCCAGGTTCCCTCGCCAATAACCAGGTGGGAGGCATTCAGGCCGCAGCCCGCAGAGCTGGCCCCCACATAACCGCATGGAAAAGGGGTCTCTCGGCATCTCTCACTCCTGCAAAAGGACGGCTGCTTGGCTCATGGAGGCTGGGGTGTTTTAGCAAGGAGAGCGCACAGCTCTTTGACTGCTCACAGGCACCAGGGCCGGGGGTGGGGAGCGAAGAGCAGGTGTGGAACCAGGGGGGCTGCTGATGGTGGTGCTCCCAGGGTCTCCTGGAAAGGGGCTGTTTTCCTTTCCTTCCTGTAATGCAAGGGCCATGAACCTTCTCTGGAGAGGACCAGAGAGTAAGTGGCTGAGGCTTCCCAGCCCGTCGGTCTCTGTCACAACTCCTCACCTCGGTCACGGCAGCACAAAGTAGCTGCTGATCAAGTGAAGACAAGCGGACGTGGCTGGGCACCAGTGAAACTCTTGTGCGAGCAGTGGTGAGCTGGACTGGGCCCTTGGGCGCCGGTTGCCACCCTGATCTAATGCCTACCTCTCACCAGAACCTGTACCTGAGGTTTCGGTCTGACCCACCATAAAAATCTCCATCTGTATTTCCCTGAACAAAGGCTGCACCCCCAGTCCTGTCTGCATCTAAATGTGGACTCCCCACACGGCCACATACAAAGAGCGCTGGGTTTCCTAGCAAGGGATTTCTAAGTGGAGAAAGCCAGGACGGGGCTGCGGACAAGGGGCCCTTGGGGAAATGAGGACAGAGGCATGCCAAACATTGCTGGCCTCTGTCCTTCGGGTCCATCCCAGACAGATGGCAGGTGTCCCATCCAGGGGACAATGCATCTCTGCCAAGCTCCAGGTGCTGGAAACCCAGAAACATGCTTCTTCCATCCCCGGAACCCAAGTGTGGGCAGGGCTGCTGGGTGGCTGGTGCACCTGTGCAACCCACTTGACCTTGAGACCAGGAGGTCGGCTGGCTCTGCCCCGTGGGGGCCTCCCCGTGTCCATTCTGCTGGGGAGGGACCCCGCCCTGTCCTCTCCTGGGACACGTCATTCTGATTGTCCCTGACCCAGCACTGCCTCAATGTGGGGACTCGGCAGTGGGGAACCGTGTGAGCTCTGGGTAGTCACTCTACAACAGTGCTCCCCAGGCCTGAGAAAAGCAGCCACCCTCCGGAAAGAAAAAGTGTCATGCAACTATGGTTATATCACATACACTTGTACAGAAATAAAACATGAAGCCTAGCTTCTGAACAACAGACGAGAGCCAAATGTATGCATCTGTTATAAACAAGACTTAAAGCCAAGAAAGTCAGATGATCAACATGAATGTACCTTGATAGACAGTATTTTCGGCGAACCCAAATTGTCCATGTTGAATTTAGTAGTAGAAAGATGTACTTGCTTGCCTTCCTGTCTCATTTGCTGTTAGAAATGATGGACTGGCTTTTGTGACAGTGTCATTATTATTTTTAACGTTTTGTTTAGATTTTTTTTAAATTACTCTATTTTAAAAATTAGTATTCAGTTAAACTAAAAATGTATTTTTTCCTTTAGTAATGAACTCATTAAACTATTACTTTAATCCAAACATTTTATTAGCCAACCAGAGGATACAGGACTCTAAAACAAAAAAATACCACATAATGCCAAAGTTTTCCTTCATATTCTGCATGTTACCTATCACTCAGGAGCTGCTGCAGACGGACACAGGCGAAGTCATAGCCTGAGAAAGCTCCTGGTTCAAAAAAGAATATGTGTCTGCTGTTAGCAGCTCTTTAGGGATTGGTGGGGTGTGACTGGAGAGCTCGCCATTTCTCTCTCTCAGTGACTCAGTGTAAACTGTTGTCCACACGGCCTGGCTCCTGGCCACACTTAGGGACAGAGACGTGAACGACAGCCAGGTTTAGCAGTCATGGAGCATCAGCGACAGTGTCCTCCAGGTTACCAGTCAAACAGAGATGGAGATTTCTTAAATTCTCATTTGGATTTGAAGACCCCAGAGACACACCACAAACTTCAGTTTGTGGGATATATTCTTGGGAAGGTAACTCTTCTATGCTGCAATAATCCTTTTTCCTAAGATACGATGTTGCCAGTTCTAAAATTTTACTTTGTGTTCAGAGTTGGACAAACAATGACACATTCACATTCCGATTTTCTCTCAGCCTTCTCTCATGTCACTTTCTTTCTTAAATGTGATTTTATAACATTTAGAGAGCAAGTAGTTTTCTGAAGGAACAGCTCTGATTTGGTTGTAATTTTACCGTGTGAGAAGAAAATAGCATTCCATAGAGAAGTCGGATTTAGGGACTGTTCCCAATGGCATATTTTATCAGAAGTCACCGATGATTACAGCTCTTAAGTTTTTTTTTTTTTTTTCTTCTTTGGATCATGAAAGCCAATAACTTTTAAATTTAAACCACGTGGAATAATTGTTTCTGTAGACCAAAAGCAGTCAAATAGTGGCAAACATATAGGATTCAGCTCAATACAAAACATTTCAGGTCATCAGCATTATCCATGTGACACATAGCCACTCTTACTGGAAAAATTTTGCCCAAACCTGACTCCAAATTGAAACCCTCCCTCAAGTGACTTCTTATCTAGCAAACAAACTGCAAATCTGGCAATACATGAGGAGTAGAGAGAGACAAAACTGAGCCAGATGACCCCACGCTGTGACCCCTTCCCCACTGGCCAATGGATGATGTCATCATTTGTAATCCACGTTCTTAACAAGTTAGAAGGTGTAGCCCATAAGTTGCCGGAGTGCTTGTCTCACTTTCCAGCTTTAAGGGTTCCTATCAGCTGGAGCCACAGTGAGAAAAAGTGAAGGGGATTCTGGGGTAAAGTGATTTAAAAACCTCACCAACTTCCCTGTTTCCCTCAAGGGCAGACCTCTGAGCAGCCTGATGGTCTGTTATGGAAGATGGTGGCACACAGAGCTGGATGGTAAAGAGAAAATGACCTCCCAGGAAAAGAACGAAAAGAATGTCATCCTTGTTTGCTCTGGCTCCAGCCACCTTGACATTTCTCAAAGAATTTCTCAAGAGCATAAGTTCAAGAAGTATGCAACTTGTCCAGATAAAATGTCCGGGATCACCAGGTGGGCCCGGTACACTTTGGCTGTGCTAGTTATCCCTCAAGAGTTAGACCTCATTTAAACAAAAGGCAGAAATACTCGTGCTTGTGAGCAAGTATTTTGCATTCCAGCGGGCAGGAGTCCAGGAGAGCCACCCTCTGCTGATAGTCAGTTCTGTTATGGTGCTTCTAGTCAGAAACTCAGTGACCTTGGAAAAGCACTTTCCTGCGTGGCAATTCCATGTTCTTACCTTCAACGCTGGGACAATGAAAAGAGTTGACACGTTCTAACCTCCCGAGAAGGACTTCATCTGACAAATAACACCAGATGTGAAAAACAATCGAATCCTCTCGGACCTTCAGTACCGCATTTGTGTAGTTAGTTTATTCCCAATTTGCCTGCTGTGAAATTCTGTTACACTGAGCTCCATCAAAAGTAGTAGAACACAGCACAATTTGGAATGAAGTCTCTGTGCCTGATGCCACTGCATCTAGAGTTCAGACATGTTATGATTGAGGCTGGATGAAGAAGTGGCTTGTGGAAGAGTCAATATAGCCAAGAGGTTTTTGAAGGAGAGGTATGATATTGACATAGATTGGCCTTTGGAATCAAACCCAGGTTCCAAATCTTGGGCTCAGATCCAGACTCTGTCATTTAATGACTGTGACTTTTCAGGAAGCATGAGGCATCCCATTTCTGCACTACAGAACCAGGAAACAGGAATTCCTCTCCTGTAATGTAGGACAGCAGGGAGGATTAAATAACATTCATAATGCAGTAATTCCAGGGGCTGATATGTGTTTAAAAGCATTTGTCCCCATCTCCAATCCTATGCTTTTCTTGCTGCTGTCAACAGCTCACCACTGTGGTTGATTGTATTATTTGCCCTAAATCTTCACCCTCCTGTACCCAGGAGGTTCCTGCCTTTCGGTGGATTTATCCTTTGCGTAGGTGCTTAGTTGTTCAGTCGAGTCTGACTGTTTGGGACCCCATGGACTGTAGCCCACCAGCCTCCTCTGTCCATGGGATTCTCTAGGCAAGAATACTGGAGTGGATTGCCATGTCCTCCTCCAGGGGATCTTCCCCTTCCAGGGATTGAACCTAGGGATGGAGCTCAGGTCTCCTGCATTGCAGGCAGATTCTTTACCGTCTGAGCCACCAGGGAAGCCCAGATTCATCCTGTGCCCAAATCTGTAAGAAGATCACTAATTTCAAGGGCTTATCGAAGTCCCTGGCCTGGCACTTATTTCATCTTGGCTTAAACCTGGCGTAAAATCCTTCAGGAAAGGCTGACCAAGCAGTCACCGAGCACTCACCAAGCAGCACGTCCAGGCTTCCTAATGAATTCTTACCCACGATTCACAAATAGACAACGGGGGTGGGGGAGGTGCCGACCGCAGAGTCAGCAAGGAGAGAAGCTTTCATTACTTAAGGTGTATAATGATATTCCTTGATTTTGTTTTGTCTTTTCACTTCTCATGTAACATTGTCAAAAATAAGCAAATAAAATGCAAACTTGTTCTCTAAGACGCATCCTGGCCCACAGCCTCTGGGCATGACCACCTCCGAGAATATGGTCGCCTTCTTATATCCAGGCACCAGGCCTCATCCACTCTGTCCTGCTGGTTTAATCACCATGGGGGTGGGCAAGCTCTTGGGACTTTATTGGGTGGGATTTTCCCTCCTCTAAGTCACCTTCCAAGGGAAAGTGCCCTAAAAGGCACGGACTGAACTTGGGGCAGAAGGTATGAGCGTGTATGTCCCCTGCACAAGAGTTTATGAAGGTTGCCTTCCTGCAGGAAAGACCACATGTACAAGCATTGCAAAAGGGGTTGGGGGAGGAGAGAGAGAGGGGCCCTATAGATTAAAGGAGAGTTTGAAAATCTATTAACCCATGGCCACATATAGAAATGATTTGATCCCTAATTCAAAGAAACCACAAAACAGTAACATTTTTGAGGCAATTGGAAATTTGAACACTAATTGCATATTTAATGATATTGAACACTTACTGTTGATTATTTTTACATATGGTATTGTGGTGTTAGGACTATGGTTATGGTTCAGGAATCCTTTTAGCAGTACTCAGTGAATCATTGGCAGGATGGGATACCCTGATGGTCAGAGTACAGAGGCAGGAAAGCACTATGAGTTGGTACTTTTTAAACAATGACCCTGATTTTTCCCTGGTGAACCCCACCCCAGCAAGATGGGAGAACTCGTCTCAAAGAGAAGAATTTTTCAAACTCTTGTCAACAGTGGGTGGGGAGCAGGACTCACAGGGGGCAACTGTGCTCTGGGAGATGAGGGGTTGAGAGAGGGGCTGGTGTCTGGCCTCCTTCCCCATGACATGCTGGTGTCACTCAGCCCCCTGTCTGCCCTGCCTTCTGAACTTCCTGGGTGTCCAATGAGAGATTCTCTGGCTTCAGTTTCTGCCTGCCCCGTGCAAGGGTCACCCCGGCTGGATGGGGGGAGACGCCAAGCGGCTCCTTATTGCCCCTTCTGCCTCTTGGGTCCACTGGGGCAGGAGGACTACCCCACACCCTTTCCTGCCAGATTCAGGGTGCAGCTGCACAGCTCTGCTTTTTAATACACTGTCTAGCTTTGACAGACCTTTTCTCCCAAGGAGCAAGCATCTTTGAATTTCATGGCTGCAGTCACTGTCCTCAGTGATTTGGGAGCCCAAAGAAAACAAAATCTGCCACTATTTCCATTGTTTCCCCATCTATTTGCCATGAAGTGACAAGACCAGATGCCATGATCTTCATTTTTTGAATGCTGAGTTTTAAGCCAGCTCTTGCATTCTCTTTCACCTTCATCAAGAGGCTCTTTAGTTCCTCTTTGCTTTCTGCCTTTAGAGTGATATCATCTGCATATCTGAGGTGGTTGATATTTCTCCCAGCAATCAGATAGAGAAGAACAAATATTATATGTCACTTATATGTGGAGCCTAAAGAAGTAATACAAATGAAGCTATAAACAAAAAAGAAACAGCCTCATTGACATAAAAAAGCAAACTTATGGTTACCAGAGGGAGAGGGAAGGGGGATAAATTAGAAGTATGGGATCAATAGATGCAAACTACTACACATAAACTAGGATAACACAAGGAACTAAATTCAGTATCTTATAATAAACTATAATGGAAAATAATCTGAATAAATAAGTAGAAATACATATCTATCTATCTATATACATACATAGCCAAATCACTTTGCTGTATAACTGAAATTAATACAATACTGTTAAACAACTATACTTCAATTTAAAAACTATTAGTTTATAATGTATACATTTTTGAAATGATATTAAGAGATAATGGTCACAAGAGAAAAACCATGATTTCTCCCCACTGGGAGCTCATTTACAAATTGAATAGACTTACCATATGGTGAACAATCCAGCTTCTAGTTGCTTGTGTGTTGTGCTGTGCCTTACACACGTGCATGTTTATACATTTTTCTAATGCTCAGCAATGGCACCCCATTCCAGTACTCTTGCCTGGAAAATCCCATGGGCGGAGGAACCTGGTGGGCTGCAGTCCATGGGGTCACGAAGAGTCAGACACGACTGAGCAACTTCACTTTCACTTTTCACTTTCATTCATTGGAGAAGGAAATGGCAACCCACTCCAGTGTTCTTGCCTGGAGAATCCCAGGGACGGGGGAGCCTGGTGGGCTGCCGTCTATGGAGTCGCACAGTCGGACACGACTGAAGTGACTTAGCAGCAGCAATGCTCAGCACTAGGATACAAGACTGCAAACTTGTTTGGTACAAAAGATTGAGAAATAAAACAGATGTTCAGATGCTAATTTATGGAACATGATAAACAGTGGAAAGGTGTAGGAAGATGAAAAGAAAAAAATCAGAGGCTCCAGTTATTACACAAGTCTGTAAGACAAATAGGGCTTTGAAGAATGCCTCAGATGCGGCTCTTTGGGAGCAGAAATCAGGAGTCGGGGGCATCAGTGTCAACAAGGAAGATGCAGGTGGGAGTCTTAAAACCTTGTGTAAGGGGTAGAATTCAAATCTATGCTCTGTGACAACCTGGAGGGATAGGTCGGGAGGGAGGTAGGAGGGAAGTTGAAGATGGACGGAACACATGTATACCAATGGCCGATTCATACTGATGTATGGCAAAAACCATCACAATATTGTAATCATCCTCCAATTAATATAAATAAATAAATAAAATATTTTTTTTAAAAGTGCACTGTGTCCAGCGTCCAGCTGGACATCAGGGCCAGCAGGCATGCCGGGCCTGGTCCCGCTCTCAAGGAGAAGGGAGGGACCTTGTGTGGGGCCAGACTGAAGCAGTGATGTTTGGGTGAACCTGTTGCTCTCAGAAAATAGGGATCAGGATCTTGCCAATCATAGTGGTATGATGTTCAAGAGGTTTACTGTTGTGTTTTTTTTTTTTTTGGCTGCATTGGGTCTTCATTGTGGGCCATGGGCTTAGTTGCCCCTAGGCATGTGGGATCTGAGTTCCCCATCCAGGGCTGGAACCCACATCCTCTGCACTGAAAGGTGGATTCCAGTATTTAACTGGACCACCAGGGAAGTCCCCAAGAGGTTTTGTTTTGTTTGTAACAAGTGTCTGTAGTGAAGGGGAGGAGGGACAGAGAACGAAATCTTTAAGCAGGCATTGGTCACTAAGAAAATCATAGGTGCCCTTGAATGTCAGGGGGAGCGGTCCCTGGGAGAGATGTGGGTGCAAAAGCCCCAGACCCCTCCCCACAAAAGATGCTTTCCTTGAAAAGACTCAGAGCCAGGATTCAACCAGCATCCCTGAAACGTCAGTGCAATCCCTCCTTCTGGAAGGAGTGGTCCCAGGTGTGAGGCCCTGAGAAGCCTTCAACCAGGTTTCTAGCTTTGACACCGGAAAATGGAGGAGAAATCTACATCGCTAAGCCACAGGGAGCCTGCACCTCCCTGGGAGGGGGGTGGGAATACACATCCAGCACCCGCCCCCCCACACCGGCTCTCCCTTCTGAACTACTGTTTGCCCACCTGAGCCCAGCTGGGCCCACCGTCCAGCTGCTTTGCCGAGGAACCTCTGACAGCTGCGCTCAAAGTGGGGCCAGGAAGCTCCTCGCGAGCCCCCCAGGGGGCTTTGCATCACAAGGAACGCATTATTTCCTTGGCTGGGAAGGCAGTGTTTGTTTGAGACCCCAGGGAGCTGATGAGGTGATGACCTGGGGACCAGAGGCCTCTGGGCCCCCTCTGAGCCTGGCCTGGCTGCAAGCAGTGCTGGCCAGTGCTGGCCAAGGCCAAGGCCAGCCAGCCCGGTCTGGCTCCAGAAAGGGGACCGCTGTAGTCCCAGGCTTCACTCATGTGTCCTGCTGGTTCCTCCAAACAGTACAAAGTCAGAGCAGCCAACAGGCTAATGACTATTTCAACGGAAAACAAAGGCTATCCCTGCCAAGAAGCCTGGAGAGACGTGTGTTGGGCGTCCTGGCCTGTCTGCCTCTGCAGGTCCCTTGCACGGGGTTTGATTCCTCCGTAACGGCAAGGTGACAGAACAGGAGAGCTTGGCCTTTTCAGAATCGGTCTGGAAATGATCAACCACAGGGAAAGAACTAGGATGTCTGGGCCAGATTATGTCAAACAAAGCAAAATCACAAGCACCAAAGGCGAGGCTGTATTTTATGCATTAAAATGAGAAAAAGATAGAAGCCAGACAGGACATGA
>NW_011494635.1:3125046-3140905 GCF_000754665.1 Bison bison bison | reverse complement strand
GGATGTTGTACATGGCGTGTTCCATCCAGGGGCAGAAGGAAGCAGGCAGGCTGTGGGAAGGGTCTGGACGGGAAGCCCCACCACCCCCCCCACCCCTGCCCCACTCTGTATAGACCTGCCCACCTCTACTTGAGCAAGCTGGGCAGTGGAGGAGCGAGGGTGCTGTGCCCCCTCCCAGTCTGCTCAGGGGATCCTCGAGCCATAATTCTGGGGAGCTGCCTGGTGCAAATCCACCTGCATCACACTGCAAAGTGAGTCATCCAGGTCACAATGTGTTCCTGGCTGGGTCGGTGTCCCTGACACCCCAGCCACACTTGTGGAAAGCAGGGATAAGGTTCATTTTCATTTTTAACACCAACGTACAAACCAGAAGCCCCCAAATCCTTTAGTAAGACACAAAGGAATCAATGGTATTTTTTTAATTGCTGTATAATTGCTTTACAATGTTGTTAGTTTCTGCTGTACAACAAAGTGAATCAGCTATACATATACATATAACCCCTCCCTCTTGGGTGTCCCTCCCACCCCTGTCCTCATCCCACCCCTCCAGGTCATCAGAGAGCATCCAGCTGAGCTCCCTGTGCTATGCAGCAGCTTCCCACTAGCTAGCTGTTTTACACATGTTAGTGTATTTATGTCAAACCTAGTCTCCCAACTCAGTAGGAGCTAAATTTCAGCTCCTACAATCAGAGAAAAAGGACACATGCTAGCATCCTCTAGGAGCAAGCTCTTGTTGATTCTTGGGTTATGGCTCCTGGGATTTCAGTCTTTGTCACCCCTTAATCCCTTAGGTCATGGGCCCTTTGCCCTATGCTCTAAAGGGTCTGGGGAGTTGCTTCTGACTCCCGTTAAGAGTATTTGGAGCTAGCTGTCAGCACCAGATAACTAGTCCTATCTGTATTTGTAGCAGGAACTCCACAAATTCCAGGCAAGGGACATAACATTTGGCCTTAGTTTTAAGTGGTCCACTTCCCCTAAAGACTGAGGAACAGCCCTCTGAGAGCCGGCCCTGGACAGACAGCCACCAGCTCTGCTGGGCCTGATGACTTCCAGCCAAAAAGACCCCAAGGTATGTTTGTGTCTGGTTTCAATAATGCTTTGCCTTCAAGAACTTCGGTTCAAAGAAACCATTCATTGTTTTATCACTTGTCTTGCTGGCAATTTTCCCCTAATTTGGGTAAAATCATCTTTCTGGCAAATAGGAAAAGTTGAATCTCACTGGTTGTCAAGAAGCTTGAGTGTATTTCTAATTATCCTGGAGTCTTAGATGTGAGTCTAATAGGGTCCATTAAAACCTCTAGAGAAACGGTCCACAGAAACAGCCATTTAGAACTGATAAGAAATGCAGAGATAGAATGATTTGTTCCTTTGGCATCCAGATCACTGAGTTGTTAACAGAAAGGGAGTCCTCTCCAAGCCTTGCCTCCTGTCCTTCCCAGCCCAGAGCAGACACCAGGAGACAAATCTGGTCACATGAACTACACAGATGACCTCTAGGTTCTGAGACTCTGATCTTCAGAAGAAGTGAGGAAGGTATTCTGAAGGTGATGATGCCTCCTGGGTTCACACCCTGAGAGGGTGTCCAGCTAAGGGAGAAGGGGGCCCCTCTGAGGGCAGTGGCCTGAGTGTAGAAGTGACACAGGCAGACGAGGGGCCACTGCTGCCTTTGAGGAACCAGAAGGCAGACTCAGGAGGCAGCATCTTCAGCATCACTAAGTCTCTGATGCCAGGACAGCCACAGAATCCCATCAAATCCACCAAGGCTGCTATGATCAAATGATGACATCATTGTTGACATGTCTTCTTGCAACTACTAAATGCTTTGATCTTCCAATGTCAATCGGTTTTTCAGTATTTGAGATTCAGTCCTTCAGGCCTCAGAAACCAAGTTGTAAAAACACAAGTCATGGTCATTCAGAATTTCACACAGCTTCTCGAAAGTGCCTGTGTGATTCCAAGACTTCTGGGTAGGCTTCATGTCCAGACCGTGTGCAACGTCCTCTCTGAATGTCCATGGCCACATGAATAGTCCCAAGGCAGAAGTCTCCCAGGTGGATTTTCTGGTCAGACTTATGAGATTTAAATGTGATTATGGATAGGAGGATGTGCTTTGGAAGAATCTGAGGGAGCCACGAGTTTAAGGAAATACTTTGACAGCAAACACCCTGCCTTCTTCACTCCCCAGGGGTAATGATTCTTTGTCTATTTTATGGCCTTCTGTGATTTTGGCAGAAACTACAGTATATTCACTTTAGAGTGTAACACGATCAGAGTGTGGTAGCCACACTTCGGGATAGACCTGTTCCCTTACTGATTGTTTCTAATCAGCAGCTCTTCTGGGACCCACTGCTCAATTTCATCTGCTCCCTGAGAGATAATGATTTTCACAGGAACCCCCCAGGGAGTTTCCACATTATTGAGAAGGAAGGTCTCTTTTAAGATCAAAATCGCCCTTAATAGCTGTGTTTCTTACAGCCATTGAAAAATGGAAAATGGTACTGTGAGTTCAGTTCACATTTTAAAGTAAACTTGAATGTTACTAAGTCTGGCTTAAGGAGATGGCTACTTTAATTAAAAAAATAGTCCATATACTATTTTAGCAAATTCAAAGAATGCTTTCTGTTTTAGGCTTCGGTATTTATAGTAATGTCGTATTCTTGACCATTGATGAAATCTTGGCCGATAATCTGATGTCAGTGTTTATTTTCTAGTGCACGTAAACACTGATGGGTTTACAACCCGTGGCATCCAAAGTTCAGTGAAATACACCTCGGTTAGGAAGCATAGTGTCACTCAGCCCACAGGCCACGCTCTCGGGGGGTAACTCTGCTTCTCTCCAGAGATCTTCTGCCCCACAGGCTGGAAAATTACCACTTTGGTATATCCTATCACCTGTATTAATCAAGCTGTTCCCACGTATGAAAGACAGCGAGGTGAATGGCCCTGCTCCCAGGCCAGGGTGTGGTCTGGCGGGTTTTCACCCCTGGTGTGGAAGATGCTACAGGTCCAGGTGGCCTGCGTTAGCAATAAGCATCTGAGCCTTCCCCGGAGTGCTCAGACCCAGCACTGCTGCAGTCACCTGGAGTTTCTCTTGTTCTAAACAGAGTCCAAAAATAACTGTTTCGATGAGTCAGTGTCCAGAATGGTCTTACTACCCCACTGTGTACCTAGCACAATGTCCAAGAAAGCAAAAAACCCCTGAGAAGCTGACTTCAAGAATGTACAATTCAGGAGGAAGAAGATGGCAGCCACCTCAGTAGCTGCTCCGGGAGTTGGGCCGGCACCAGCCTGGGGGCCTGAAGCCATCGCCCCCAACTGGGAGAACCAGGAAGTTTCCACAGGGACCACTCACGGCTGTGTAAGTTGATGGGGGTGTGGTTCTAGGAGCAGGCTCCAGGACAACCACTGAGCCCTACATTGCCAAGGTGATCCCTATTCACGACTGCATTTTCTGCTGCCCTTCAGGCTCAGCAGCTGATACCCAGGCAGGAGCCGACATAGTCACTTATCAGCTTGGTTTCCGCAGCATTGAACTGAATGAGCCTCCACTGGTACACACCGTGGCCAGCCTTCTTAAGGAGATTTGTCCCTGATACCAAGAAGGCCTGATGGCAGGAATCATCACTGCTGGCTGGGACCCCCAAGAAGGGGGTGCCCATGGTGGTTATGATGACAGGCCTTTGCCATCACAGGCTTTGGGAGCTCCTATATCAATGACTATGTCGATGCTACCTGCTGGGAAGGCGTGACCAAGGAAGAATGCTTGCAGTTCACTGCCAATGCTCTCTCGTTGGCCATGGAGAAGGACAGCTCCAGTGGAGGGGCGACCGCCTGGCAGCCATTGCAGAATCAAGGGTATAGCAGCAGGTACTTGTGGGAGACCAAATTCTCCAATTCACCATGTCCATATTGCCACTGCTCTGAATCCTGAGACTCTAAGATCTAAAAGAGACACCCCACACTGCTACAAAATTCAGTAAACAGTTTGTCAGTGAGGAAAAAAAAGAATGTGCAGTTCATTTTGTTGCCAAATTGAAGGATTTGCAGGAAAGGGAAATGCTACACAGCGAGAGAAAGGAACCAGGAATTTCAGTTCAGGGGATTGGGGAGGGGAGGCAAAGGAGGAACATTTAAACTCCGACAAGAAAAAGAGCTTGACTGGATGTGGAAGGATGCTGTCCAAGTCAACACATAAAAATTCTGGCCCCAACCCATGCCTTAGATGTGACTCAGTTTTCAAAATGCTGATTTATTGGATACCAAGCGTCTTCTGGTCCTTTGCTTTTCTCTCTCGCATTTGTTAAACCATAGCCCCACTGCAGAGGTAATGAATGACTGGGGTCTGGCTGACTCCGGAATCCGTGACTGTCATGACCCCACATGGCCCCCTGGAAGGACAGGTAGGGACTCAATAAGTAACAAGAAGGGAGGACTTGAGAAGGAAGCCCAGGAGAGAAAGGCCAGGGTTAAGAATGTGTACCTGCTTAGGCTATTTTCCTGGAGAATTATGTGCTGGGCTTGAAGGTGATACACCCAGAGCTTTACCCCATAGATACAGAGAAGGGTATTGAATAGCAGGCTGTTTTGGTAACACTGCACCCTACACTGCAAAATGGATTCTGACCCAGGTACAGCTGGTAAGAGTTGACAGGAGGGTGGCAGTGAGGATGCCCAGTAGGGAAATATTTTGATGAAGAAATGATAGTTAATATTGGAGGTCATACAGTCTCCAATAAAACAACTTGGGTTGGAATCCATTGCTAGCATTTAGTGACTGTGTGACTCTGGGCAAACTAGCCAGCCTCTCGGAGCCTCCGTTTCCTCATCTGTAAAGTGGAGACAATAACATTGCTTGTCTTCATATATTCATTGAAATCTTAAATCAGATAATGTAGATGAAGCACAGTCCCTCGCAATGGCAGGCATTAGCAAACAGAGGCATCTATTACTCTTGTCTTACTCGCTCTGATTAGTCCTGGGGTGGCCTTCCGGAAAGCTAGCTGGAAATTTCTGGACGGGATCACCCTATTTCTTTTTGCAGGGCATCCCTTTATCTTGACAAATCCCTTCTATTCTTTGCTGTTGTTTTCAGATGTGGCTCTAAGTCGGTGAGCACTGAGAAGGTCTAAGAATGAACGTCCCTCCAGCTCTGCCGTTCCTCATCTAAGTTACTTTTCACTCATTGGGTAACTGTCTCTGGCTGCCACTGCCCCTGTCCTGGTAGGGTAGGCGACCTTCAGAGTGATGTAGGGGAAGAAAGGAACTTTGTAGCTAGAGCCCTGAATCCCCTCCTTTCTCATCCCCGCAGATCAGGATAAACCTGAGAACTGGCACTCACACGTGGAGATGAGCCACAGCTCTGTTGGAAGAGAACCGGGGGGGCCTCACCCACAAGAAGGCAGAGCTGAAAAATCCCTCCCCTCCCCTGGGCTGACGGCATGCGGGATGCCAGGAATAGTGAGGCGGGGCAGGTGGGGAGCCAAGCTTCAGCCAGGGTGAGGGCAGGGGCTAATGCAGATACCGGAGGTGGCGAGGTGGGAGGTTCATGGCTGTCACAGAGTCATTTCTTTTTCCTTTCTTTTGGCTTCGCTGTGCCACATGCAGCAAGTGGGACCTTAGTTGCCTATATGCATGTGCTGCTAACTGACTTCTGTTGTATCCGACTCTATGTGACCCTAGGACTGCAAGCTGCCAGGCTGCTCTGTGCATGCAATTCTCCAGGCAAGAGTACTGGAGTGGGTTGCCATGCCTTCCTCCAGGGGATCTTTCCGACCCAGGGATCCAACCTGCATCTCTTATGTCTCCTGTATTGGCAGACACGTTCTTTACCATTAGTGCCTCCTGACCAGGGGTCAAAGCCCCACCTCCTGCTTTGGGAGTGCAGAGTTTTAACCACTGGACCACCAGAGAAGGGCCATGTTACTCATTTCTTAAGGAAAAAAAAATGAGAGAATTTAAGATTATTTGTTGATCACCTGAATAGACAGGTTTTGCTTCCACAGGAAATATGTTTGTTTTCCTTCCTGAGATCTTATCCACTGGGGGCCAGGTCAATCTGGCTCTGAGTCTTCATGCCCCTGGGAACTGGAAGAGAGCTGAATTTAGAGATCGTGGTCAAGGACCCTCCAGCCTAGGAACCCTCCCCAGTGAGAGCTCTGGGTTTCCCCTCATCTCCTAAATGGGTCTTAGTACCAGATGCATATTAAAATCACTGGCGGTGGTGGCGGCGGGGGGAGCACTTCTTCAAAACTTCTGTGTCCATCTCCCCTAGAAAACTTAGAATTGCTGAGAAGGGGGCCAGAAATACATAACTATGATAATCCTCTGATGGGAGGATTTCCAGGGCAGAGATGAAAGGCACCCTTCTCAGAAGATCTGCTATTTACCAACCCACCTGGATGGTTCTGTCTTGGCTGACTTGTGGTGAAGGGGGCTTGGTGCCCAGGGATGGGGAAGCAGCACTAGCCAGGCATCCTACCTCCCCTTCTCTAGGACAGCGCCCAGTACCCGCTCTCCTTCTCTCTCCTCCAAGGGTTTTTTTTTTTAATTTATCCACTCTTTTTTAAAAATTTTATTTATTTTACTTTACAATATTGTATTGGTTTTGCCATACATTGACTTGAATCCAAGGGTCTTTTAAGATAGATTTTAGATAGGAGTGGTAGCCCGACAGGAAGGACGCACAAGAGGGTTGTGGGGTTTTGTTCTCTGCTTTTTCCCAAGATTAGTTTCCTTTATGTTGGCCTTTTCAGAAGAAGAATAAAACAGGCATTCATTTTGGCAGGTATGTTTACATTTTCTAAATGCATTTTTTCCTTAGTTTAATGCTTTAAGAAATTTTAAAAAATGCTTCTTCTTCCAAATGCAATATCTGCATGAGAAGTTAGAACCATCCACATACAAAAAAAGAGAGAGAGAGAGAGAGAGAGAGAGAGAGAAACATTCCTGGTTATGACAGAGCTGACCTCAGAAGCTCTTCATTCATTCAGTAACCCCCATGGCCAGGCAGTCCCCATGCCAGACTCTGGGCCTCCTGCAGCTCTGAGGCTGCACTGTCTTTAGACTAGATGTCCCCCTGGTCACTATAAGGAAAAACTGGTCTCTCCGGTGTGTGTGTCTGTGAGTGTGTGTGTGTGCATATCTGCTGAGCAACTTCAGCTGGAGAAATTCTACCTTCACCAAAATCACACCAACAGGTGCCTGATGGCCCACTGAGAACAGGCCCCCAGAATCTGCCTCTTTCTGGGAACGTGCCTGGCAAACCTACTGAAGGTCTAAGGCTGCCCACCTGAGCATGGCTGAGGGCTAAGTTCAGTTCAGTTCAGTCACTCAGTTGTGTCCGACTCTTTGTGATCCCATGGACTACTGTACTCCAGGCTTCCCTGTCCATTGCCAACTCCCAGAGCTTGCTCAAACTCATGTCCATCGAGTCAGTGATGCTATCCAACCATCTCATCCTCTGTCATCCCCTTCTCCTCCCGCCTTCAGTCCTTCCCAGCATCAGGGTCCTTTCCTGATGAGTCAGTTCTTCACATTAGGTGGCCAAAGTATTGGCATTTCAGCTTCTGCATCAGTCCTCCAAGGAATATTCAGGATTGATTTCCTTTAGGATTGACTGGTTGAATTTCCTTGCTGTCCAAAGTACTCTCAAGAGTCTTCTCCAACACCACAGTTCAAAAGCATCAGTTCTTTGGGGCTCAACTTTCTTTATGGTCCAACTCTCACATCCATACATGACTACTGGAAAAACCATAGCTTTGACTAGGTGGACCTTTGTTGGCCAAGTAATGTCTCTATTTTTTAATATGCTGTCTAGGTTGGTCGTAACTTTTCATCCAAGGAGAAAGCATCTTTTAATTTCATGGCTGCAGTCACCATCTGCAGTGATTTTGGAGCCCCCAGAAATAAAGCCTCTCACTGTTTCCATTGTTTCCCCATCTATTGCCCATAAAGTGATGGGACCTGCTGCTATGATCATAGTTTTTTTGAATGTTGAGTTTTAAGCCAGGTTTTTCACTCTCCTCTTTCACTTTCATCAAGAGGCTGTTTAGTTCCTCTTCGCTTTCTGCCATAAGGGTGCTGTCATCTGCATATCTAAGGTTATTTATATTTCTCCCAGCAGTCTTGATTCCAGGTTGCACTTCATCCAGGCTGGCATTTTGCATGATGTACTCTGTATATAAGTTAAATAAGCAAGGTGACAACATACAACCTTGAAGTACTCCTTTCCCAATTTGGAACCAGTCTGTAGTTCCATGTCCAGTTCTAACTGTTGCTTCTTGACCTGCATACAGATTTCTCAGGAATCAGTTTGGGTGGCCTGGTATTCCTATCTCTTGAAGAGTTTTCCACAGTTTGTTGTGATCCACACAGTCAAAGGCTTTGGCATAGTCAATAAAGCAGAAGTAGAAGCAGATGGAACTCCCTTGGTTTTTCGATGATCCAATGGATGTTGGCAATTTGACTCTGGTTCCTCTGCCTTTTCTAAATCCAGCTTAAACATCTGGAAGTTGAAGGTTCATGTACTATTGAAGGCTGGTTTGGAGAATTTTGAGCATTACTTTGCTAGCGTGTGACATGAGTGCAACTGTGTGGTAGTTTGAAGATTCTTTGGCATTGCCCTTCTTTGGGATTGGAATGAAAACTGACCTTTTCCAGTCCTGTGACCACTGCTGAGTTTTTTCAAGTTTGCTGGCATATTGAGTGCAGGACTTTCATAGCATCATCTTTTAGGATTTGAAATACCTCAACTGGAATTCCATCACCTCCACTAGCTTTGTTGGTAGTGATGTTTCCTAAGGCTGATTTGACTTCCCATTCCAGGATGTCTGGCTCTAGGTGAGTGATCACCTCATCATGGTTATCTGGGTCATGAAGATTTTTTTGGATAGTTCTTCTGTGTATTCTTGCCACCTCTTCTTAATATCATCTGCTTCTGTTATGTCCATACAATTTCTGTCCTTTACTGTGCCCACTTTTGCATGAAATGTTCCCTGGTGTCTCTAATTTTCTTGAAGAGATCTCTAGTCTTTCCCATTCTATTGTTTTCCTCTATTTCTTTGCACTGATCACTGAGGAAGTCTTTCTTATTTCTTCTTGCTATTCTTTGAAACTGTGCATTCAAATGGGTATATCTTTCCTTTTCTCCTTTGCCTTTCACTTCTCTTCTTTTATCAGCTATTTGTAAGGCTTCCTCAGACCACCATTTTGCCTCTTTGCATTTCTTTTTCTTTAGGATGGTCTTGATCACTGCCTCCTATACAATGTTGCAAACCTCCATCCAAAGTTCTTCAGAGACTCTATCTGCTCTAATCCCTTGAATCTATTTGTCGCTTCTACTGTATAATTGTAAGGAATTTGATTTAGGTCATACCTGAATGATATAGTGGTTTTCCCTACTTTCTTCCATTTAAGTCTGAATTTTGCTATAAGGAGATCATAATCTGAGCCTGAAAACCATCCCATGTGCCTCTGGGTCCTGCTGGGGCCTCTCTGAACTGCTCTTCTGAGCCTCAGGTAGAACTTGGTGTCATTTCTGGCTTATGGCCGTCCCCACTTCACTTACTGTGTGGCCTTTGTCAAGTCTTTTTACAGATAAGGAAACCAAGACTCTAAACTTCCAAGTGAGGGTCAATTCAACAAGAAATCTGTAGTTACTAGGTCTTTTAATAAGACTACGAATAAGACTTTTGTCAGCTGAAGGTGAAGAAACTCTAATGCATGTTAATATACCTTGAAGGCATTGAAAGTGAAAGTGAAAATCGCTCAGTTGTGTCCAACTCCTTGCGACCCCATGGACTATACAGTCCATGGAATTCTCCACGCCAGAATACTGGAGTGGGTAGCCTTTCCCTTCTCCAGGGGATCTTCCCAACCCAAGGATTGAGCCCAGGTCTCCCACATTGCAGGTGGATTCTTTACCAGCTGAGCCACAAGGGAAGGCATAAAGACATTATGCCAAGTGAAATAGGCTGGTCACAGGGAACAAACATGCACAACCTCATTTACATAAGTATCTAGAATAGTCCAATTCACAGTGACAGAAAGTAAAATCATGGTTGCCAGGAGCTGGGAGAGGGACAAATAAGGAGTCAGTGGTTGATGGGAACAGAGTTTCGTTTTGCAACAGGTAAGACTTCCGGAATTGGATGCTGGTGGTGGTTGTACAATAATGTGAATACACTTAGTGCCATTCAGCTGTACACTTAAAAATGACTATGATTATAAGGCACTGGAAGGACTGATGCTGAAGCTGAAGCTCCAGTATTTTGGTCACCTGATGGGAACAGTCAATTCATTGGGAAAGTCCCTAGTGCTGGGAAAGATTGAGGGCAGAAGGAAAAGAGGGCATCAGAGGATCAGATGGTGGGATGGTATCACCAGCGCAATAGACATGAACTTGGGCAAGCTTCAGAAGATGGCTAGAGACAGGGAGGCCTGGTGTGATACATCCATGAGGTCACAAAGCATCAGACACGACTGGGAGACTGAACAACAACAATAAGGCATATGTTTTATCACACATGCAAAAAGAGACTGACTCTTGTGTGGTCCTTCTTCCTAATTTCTTTGTTTTACTACCTTCTCCAATAATATCTGTATCTACCTAGAAGGTATCAACATCTACCTAGAAGGATGACTGATTATCCTGGAGAATAAAGATTAGGCCCCAGGGATTCAGAGAACTTGAGGGCGAATTGTTTACAAAACTCCAGAAACTTTATTGTATGAATATGTCCTGCAAGGAATCATGTGAACATGAAAATGATTTGATTGGTTGAAAAAGAAGTATTAATAACCTTTAATTTTAACAAAAATTTTTGTAGTAGTCTGTGCAGTACCAATAATTTAAATGCCCAAAACTAGATTTGTTTTCCAGATAATATAGGAAGAGGGTCCTGACTCACCTTCTGTATCCAAAGCTCCCTGGAACATCTCACGTGCATTTGCTTGTCTTGCCTTTTTCAAGACAACCAGAGGTTAGAGACGAGCAGGTGACTTCATTCCCCACAGCTGCAGGAGAACACCTGGGAAGGAGGAAAGGATGCTGAGAGGGGGAGCGGTTTGCATAGAACAAACTTCAGCTGACAAAATACAGGTAATCAAACAGGAAGAGGCAAATTGCTCGTGAACTTCTGGAGTCCATGAACCTGGTCATGATGGTTCAGCTGGCCAAGGAGAACTCACCACAGCCCCCAGCCAGCTTCAGAGACACCACAGAAGCCCGTTGTCCTCCAGGCAGAGGATGGAGGAGAGAAAGAGTACAAATCCACTTCCACACAAACCCCACTTGGCGTCTGGGGTCACAAGGACCACAAGCCCCCTGGGTTCTGGGAGGCACCCACGGTCGAAGATGCCAAGCCTTCTGAGAAGGCTCAGAGACCTGGAGACCCTGCCCTCATGTGTTTGAGTGTGAGGGGTACTGTGTGAGTGTGTGAGTTTGTGTGTGTGTGCTGTGTGTGAAGATGTGTGTGTATGGGTGTCTATGTGGGTGCGCAGGTATGTAGGAATGAGTGTGAGTATATGTTTATGAGTGTGTGAGCTGAGAGGGAGCATGTGTGTGTGTTAGTGAGTTGTCTGTGGAAGTACATGTGTATTTGTACATGTCAGTGCATGTGCGTTCACATTTGTGTGCACATATGTGAGTGTGGGTGTGCGATGGACGTGACTGCATGCCTGTCTGTGTCTGTGTATATGAATGTGAGCACACACTCATGTGTGCATGTGTATGCACAGGTGCCATGGGCATGAGTATGCCCCAAGCAGCCCCACAAGGCTCTCCCGGCACCACCCCCAGGCCTGTGTGCGCCCCTCCCTGCAGGCACATGGGAGACCCTTTGTCCCTTCTCCTTTTCTGTCTGAAGGTGGCCCCTCAAGTGTCACAGGGCTTGTTTGGAGAGTGTCCCCTCCCTAGATGAGTCTGTGTTTCCCTGTGAAAGGCAGACTGCGGACAAGATGTCCAGCCCCTGGCTTTAAAATAGCTGCACACATTTTCCTCTACCCTCGAGACAGAGTCGGGCCCTGTGGCCTCGAAATCCATCCTCAGGTAAACAGCCTGTGACAGGCGGCAGGCCGGGGCCAACCGGCGTGGCCGCAGCTGTGCCCGCCCGCGGCGCCCGGCACCAGGCCCATGGCCATGGCGATGGGGGCAGGGCACTGTTGGCCGTGCCCCCAGGTTGTGGGCAGCCAATATTTTCCAGAGCTCACCAGGGAGAAGGTTTCAGAGGGAGTTCCATGCAGATCAGTTCCGTCGGAATCTGTGGCTGCCTTGTTCTAGAATTTACGGGTCTCGTGTAAGAATTCCCTTGAAAACGTTAGATTGAATTCTTCTAATCTAAAACTGTAAATTTCTGAAATCTCCTAAAACTCTTTCAATCTTAAAATAGTAGCAGTTCGTCACAGGGACAGAGGAGGCCTTCAGCTGAAGTAGGTTAAGGGGCATCCAGATTTTCCACAGCTGTTGCCAGGCCGGGAGCCACACACACTGAAGGGGTGGTCTTTCCTTGTGTCCTGGGGACACTGAGACATCTTGGCAGGACAAGTCGTTGTAGCTCCAGAGAAGTGAATTTATTACCTGAGCAAAACATGAAAATGAAGCCAAGTTCCCTCATGTTTGGCTGAATGGTTAGGACATGCAAAGCACGCAGAGGAGAGCAGGAGTTGGCCACACAGGACAGGAGGGCTCCTCGCAGCACTGAGGGGCGTGGAGGGGGTGACCCAGCCCCCCTGCTGTCTCTAGACCACTCGGAAGAGATCAGAGAGCCAGGGTTTGAAATAAAGATCCATGGGGCTGGCTCTTTACTGCTGAGCCACCTGGGAAGCTCCAGTGATGTTAGTGTTGTTATGAAAAGAACGAAAGGGACTTCCCTGGCAGTCAAGTGTTTAAGACCTTGCTTCCAGTGCGCTGGGTGTGGGTTTAATCTCTGGTCTGGAAGCTAAGATCCCACATGCCTCTCAGCCAAAAAGCCAAAACCATACAATAAAAGCAATATTGTAACAAACTGAATACAGACTTAAAATGGTCCACATCAAAAAAGGAAAAAAATCTTAAAAGAAAAAAAAAAAGGGAAAAAATCCCCAGAGAAGAGACAGGGAAACAGCAAGGAAAGAGAGGGAAATGATGAAACTGGGGAAATCCTAGGTGTCAAGGAGATGGGGTGCCGCCCACATCCATGCAGCACCCCTTTGTCCAGGGCACCTCACAGCCTCTTCTGCAGTGCCTGCACCTCAATGCCTGAGGTGTGCACCTTCCTCCCCCATTGAGGTCCCCAGCACCTAGATGCTTAGCCAGCCTGTCAGTCACAGTGGTCTGTGGTTCTTCCCTTTCCTGTCTCCCCTCCTGACTCCCCAGCAGCTTCCTAGCATCACCCCCCAACCACCATTTGCAAGTGAAACCTTATTTCTTGGTCTGTTTCTCAAGACCCAGACACTATTTTCCTAGCTTTTCTGCACAATTTCTTTTTATTTCATTGAAGTATAGTTGCTTTATAATGTTCTATTAGTTTCTGCTGTACAACAAAGTCAATCAGCTCTTAATATACAAATATCCTCCCTTCCTAGGATTTCCCTTCCATTTAGATCACCACAGAGCATTGAAAAGAGCTCCCTGTGCGGTATAGTAGGTTAGCATTAGTTTTCTGTTTTATATATGGTAGTATAAATATGTCAATCCCAATCTCCCAAATTACACCACTCCTCTTCCCCACTGGTATTCATGTGTTTGCTCTCTACATCTGTGCTCTGCACAGTTCCTCAGAGAGAGATATACTAAAGCCATGGAGATACTCCAAGGTGAACCCTGAGAAATCAGCACTGCAGAAACTTATTCAACCAGGAAAACCATTTTCTACTGAACATCTCACACTACTGCTGTTCTTTGACACCAGCCTGGAGAAATGTTGCCTTAAAGGTATATGCTAAATGAGATTTCACCTGCCAGATAATCTATATAAGATGAATTAGTTACTCAGCTACAACCTCCCAACTATGTTATGATCTTGGTGACAGGTGAAATTTTCAAAACAGACTTGAAATTATGCCTCCTCTCCTGAGCACCAGGAGACCAGATCTCTCTGTATAAGTGTGGGAGCTCCTGGCCTTGTACCAGCTTCAGTTTCATCACCTGTGCTGACATGAAGCCTTGTTTTAAAGAATGGTTGTTTTTTCTCTGAAAAGGTGGAGACTGTGTCTCTGAAACATGCACATTGTTCCAACTAAAATGGGAGAATTTTGACCCACTAAAAGCATCCAGGCTTTTGCTTCTCGAACTTGAGCATGTACTGGCCCTCTGGGGTCATACAGTGAAAGCATGCAGAAAAAAAAAAAAAAAAAAAACAGAAAAAATGGGTCTGTACTCAATCACCCATAGAAAGACTGATGCTGAAGCTGAAGCTCCAATACTTTGGCTACCTGATGCAAAGAGCCAGCTCATTGGAAAAGACCCTGATGCTGGGAAAGACTGAAGGCAGGAGGAGAAGGGGATGACAAAGGAGGAGATGATTAGATGGCATCATTGACTCAATGGACATGAGTTTGAGTAAGCTCTGGGAGATGATGGACAGAGAAGCCTGATGTGCTGCAATCCATGGGGTCCCAAAGAGTCAGACAACTGAGCGACTGAGCGACTGAACAAGAACAATTCAACCACCTCACTAGGGAAACTGCAGAAACTTTGCAGAAAACCTGTGAAGAGCTGCTTCAGATTTCCATCTTTTCCACAAACTCTCTTATGAAAGGGAAAGGTTTGGGAAACATGAATCTAAATCTCTAGTATCCAAAGAAAAGATAAAGAAAGGATAGAGAACCAGTAAAGGTCTCATGGTTTAACCAGGCACATGGCTAAATGAATCATGTCTTCCTGACTCGGCTCGTACATCTGAGACACCTCTGCTCTGTGCCACCTCTACTCCAGAGAAGCGGGAGAATGGAGAAAGCTTTATCCGAGTTGTGACTTTTGTTCCTAGTTCTTCTCTTAAAACATCTCTTCCCTGCCTGTTCACCACAGTCCAGCAAAGACAGACACATTAGATGACTACATTTGAGAAGATACCAGAAAGTTGAGGATTCCTAAGCTGTTCAAGAAAATTATAGTAAATTCCACACAATAAAATGTTATTGGAGAATGTGAAGTCTACCACAAAATGTCAACATGAAAATATGTTAACTGTTCAATTTAAAGAAAACAATATTCGATTCACTTACATAAATGATCTCATTTTTAATCTGAAAAGATTGCCAGTGAACAGTTATTTTTAAAAGATAGGGTTAGATAAAAATCTCAAGCTAATAACCTTCCACCTTAAAAATACAAAAAAGATAGAGCAAATTAAACCCAAAGCAAGAAGAAGGAAGGGAATACCAAAGCAGAAATAAGTAAATCAGAGAATAGAAAGTCAATTAAACTAAAACTTGGTTACCTAGGAAGATCAACAAAAAATAAACTAGCTTTTGGCTAAACTGGCTAATAAAAAAATTGCTAAAGTCAGAAATCAAATAGGGGCCACTACTACCAACTTAAAAAGGATTATAAGGAAATACCATGAATAATTGCAAGTCATTATTTAGGTAACCCAGTGAAATTCTTAAAAAGATACAAACTATTAAAAATGCCCAAGTGAGAAGTGGAAACCTGAACAGATCTATAAAAAATAAAGAGATTGAAATAGTAGTAATAATAATAACTACTTATGAGGAAAAGCCCAGAACAAGATTTCTTTGCTGGTGAATTCTACCAAATCAATAAAGAAAAGTTAACATCAGGTCTGTCTAGTCAAGGCTATGGCTTTTCCTGTGGTCATGTATGGATGTGAGAGTTGGACTGTGAAGAAAGCTGAGCGCCGAAGAATTGATACTTTTGAAC